>NC_083418.1:73029643-73345947 GCF_020745735.1 Hemiscyllium ocellatum
GATGTTTGATAAGGTTCCACACGGTCCGCTATTGCGCAAAATACAGAGTTTCAATATTGAAGGTGATGTAGTGGTTTGGATCAGAAATTGGCTCGCTGAAAGAAGACGGATGGTGGTGGTTAATGGGAAATGTTCATCATGGAGTTACCATTGGTGTGCCGTAAGGATCTGTTTTGGGGCCACTGCTGTTTGTCATTTTTATGAATGATCTGGACGTGGGTGTAGAAGGATCGATTAGTAAATTTGCGGATTACACTAAGGTATGCAGAGTTGTGGATAGTGCTGAATGATGTTGTGGGTTACAGTGGGACATAGATAAAATGCAGAGCTGGGCTGAGAAGTGGCAAATGGAGTTTAATGTGGAAAAGTGTGAGGTAGTTCACTTCAGAAGAAGTAACAGGAATGCAGAGTACTGGGCTAATGGTAAAATTCTTGGCAGTGTAGATGAACAGGTGCAGAAATCCCTGACAATTGCCATTTGGAGCCACCAGGTCATGCTTCAGCTGTACAAGACACTGGTGCGGTCACAGGTGGAGTATTGTGTACAGTTTTGGTCACCGCATTATAGAAAGGATGTTGAAACTTTGGAAAGGATTCAGAGGAGATTCACTAGGATGTTGTCTGGTATGGAAGGAAGGTCTCATAAGGAAAGGCTGTGGGAACTGAGGCTATTTTTGTTGGAGAGAAGAAGGTTGAGAGCTGACTTAACTGAGATATTATAAGATAATTAGAGAGTTGGATAGGTTGGATAGTGAGAGCCTTTTTCCTCAGATGGTGAAGGCTAACATGAAGGGACATTGCTTTAAATTGAGGGGTGATAGGTTTAGGACAGATATCAGGGGTAGTTTCTTTATTCAGAGAGTAGTAGGGGCATGGAACGGCCTGCCTGCAACAGTCGTATACTCGCCAACGTTACGGGCATTAAATTGGGCATTGGCCATATATATGGATAATGATGGAATGATCCAGGTTAAATGGGCATCAGATTAATTTCATTGGTTGGCACAACATTGAGGGCCGAAGGGCCTGTACTGTGCTGTAACATTGTATATTTTATGTTCTCTGTAAAGTACTTTTCCAAGAACCCCACCTCCTGTAACCCTGCAATTATGTTGAACTATAAGCAAACTGAATATCAGCAAACATTGGAGCAATTTAACTCCACAGATGACTAGCAGATATAGACAGATAGACAGTTTCTGAAAACTTCAAGTGATCTAAAACTGCTGTCCCTGTCCCATGTGGTATCAAATCTCAATGTGTCTCCTAATCTACACAGGATCCCAGTAAATCAATACTTTGATTTGAAAACTATCACCCTTGCTTTCAAATTCTTCAATTAGTTTCTCATTGCATAATCCACTCCAGCTCCTCAACCCTCTGAGATATTTACATTCATCCTGCACTGATCTCCTGAGCACCCCCAGCTTTCATTCCTCCCTGCAAAGAGTGACTGTGCCCTCGGGTGCTTGGATATTAACTTCAGAAATTTCCTCCCAAAACCTGCACTCTTCTCTATCTCCATTTTCCTCCTTTAAAACATTGGTTAAAACATAACTCTTTGACTAAGCTAAAACAAAGCAAAGAACTGCGGAGGGCAGCCATCTGAAAAGAACAAAAACAGAAATTGCTGAAGAAACTCAACAGGTCTGGTAGCATCTGAAGAGTTTGGAGGAACAGTCACAGGTCTTGGAATGCTAGATCTTTCCCTTCCAGTTCTGAAGAAGGGTCAGTAGACCTTAAACGTTAACTCTGTTTTCTCGCCACTAATGCTGCCAGACCTGCTGAGTTTCTCCAGTAATTTTTAATTTTTGTGGCTTTGATTAAGCTATTCGCCATCCGAACTAATGCCCCCAAAGTAACTTGGTGTCATGATTTGTTTTACAATGCAATACACTTTATTACATTAGAGAGGGTACATAAATATAACTTGCTTTTGTAAATCAATACATTATAGCATCTTAAAAAAGGATTGAGTATCGTGTGGTTTATACATGTTAGAGAAAAGAATCACTTTATGGTGATTTAGATAAAGTTGAAGTAGTTATAAAATTTGTTGAACAATATAAATATTTGCTCAACTCCTTTAAATATCAACAATAAAACATAAAACATCATTTTTTGGATGCAGTCATAAAACAGATCCCTCACTCAAGACATTGTGCAAATGACTGTTAAAGTTACTACAATGAATTAAACCATGATGAGAGTCTTGAAAATAATCTGCTAATAACATGAATCACAAAAGTGTCAGATGATATTAATGCCTTTCATCAAAATGTAATGAAGCAGGCAATTCCCATATGTTTAATTTGGAAGTGTAACAGTTTCTAATTTAAAGTCCTTAAGTTATCTATAATTCTGAAAGCATTTTATGTAAAACTCATCAGGATGAAGAATACATACAGATCATCGGTGTGCCAGATTTTTAGCATGAGCCATTGATTATCTGGTGCTGACTCATTCACTGTTACCATTGTGTTGCAGGGGCTGTTGTTCCTGCCTCAGAGGTAGACCCTTTGAGTTCAAATCCCACCTCAGGTTCTGATGGCCGGACACATTGACAGGTGACTAGCAAAAGCCAAAAGCATATGGCAATGCGAGGTGAAAGATGTTACTGATTAACCATGGGATGGAATGAGCATTGCAGCCTCCACCATCACTATCCACAGCTGCAGACTGCAGCATGCATGCTGCTCCGGTAACTCTGATTACAACACACGAGCACTGCTGCCTAGACACGGATTTTTATATCCAACTCTCAAAACAACTTTGATAATAAAGTGCAGAAAATATATTTGGAGCTGAAACAACGACTGCAAATAATGTTTGCATTGTTCATTGACTGAGACTTCAAAATTTAGCCCAGAGTTTAATAAGAAGGTATTGCTCAAGAAACACCTCCAGTAATGCTCGAACATGACATTACATGCATTAGTGATGCAGAACCTACACACATCATTCCGTGCATATCAATTCAAGATATAACTCCTGGTGTGAATCATGTTCCAGTCACCAACTGCAGCTGAAACATGCATTTCCCCAGAACTTTTAATGGAACTTTACCACTTGTTTTATAAATCCTGAGATGACCTTGCTCTTTCATCGCTCGCTCTTGAAGATTAAACAAAGGCAGAAAGAGAAGTTATTATGTAGCACTGTTTATGCCCTGAGGCTGCTTCTTCGCCAAAGCCTTTGATGAGTAGTCACTAATATAATGCAGGCAGGGATGTTAAATGGTCAATTCCATCACAACAGTGTGCACTGTCTATGAGATGAATTGCATTAAGCCACATTCAACAACCTCCAAAGCTGCCACCTCTACACCTCGAAGGACCAGGACAGCAGGCACACAGGAACACCAACAGATGCAAGGGTTCCCCATAAGCAAGCTATAATTCAGGCATGAACCTAAATTGCTGTTCTTTTAATGTTATAAAATATTGCCCAAACACCACTGTGGGTGTGTCTACACATTATGGAGCACAGCAGTTCAAGAAGATAGCACATGGAAAGTATTCTGCCTGGAAGACAGTGTTGAGTGGGGTTCCGCAGGGGTCTGTTCTTGGGCCTCTGCTCTTTGTAGTTTTTATAACTGACTTGGATGACGAGGCTGAGGGGTGGGTTAGTAAATTTGCAGATGACACAAAGGTTGGAGGTGTCGTTGATAGTATAGAGGGCTACTGCAGGCTGCAGCGCAACATAGACAGGATGCAGAGCTGGGCTGAGAAATGGCAGATGGAGTTCAACCTGGATAAATGTGAAGTGATGCATTTTGGAAGGTCGAATTAAATGCTGAATATAGGATTAAAGACAGGATTCTTGGCAGTGTGGAGGGATCTGGGTGTACAAGTATACAGGTCCCTCAAAGTTGGCACCCAAGTAGATAGGGTTGTTCAGAAAGCATATGGTGTTTTGGCTTTCATTAACAGGGGTAGCGAGTTTAAGAGCCACAAGGTTTTGCTGCAGCTCTACAAGTCCCTGGTGAGACCACACTTGGAATATTGTGGTTCTGGTCACCCTACTGTAGGAAAGATACAGAGGCTTTGGAGAGGGTGTAAAGAAAGTTTACCAGGATACTGCCTGGACTGGAGAGCTTGCCTTATGAAGAAAGGTTGAATAAGCTCAGACTTTTCTCTCTGGAGAAAAGGAGGAAGAGAGGAGACCTGATCAAGGAATACAAAATAATGAGAGGAATAGATATAGTCAATAGCCAGAGACGGTTGCCCAGGGCAGGATTGGCTGGTACGAGAAGTCATAGTTTGAAGATATTAGGAGGAAGGTATAAAGGAAACGTCAGAGGTAGGTTCTTTACGCAGAGAGTTGTGAATGCGTTGCCAGCTGTGGTGGTGAAAGCAGAGTCATTGGGAACATTTAAGCGACTGCTGGACATGGACATGGATAGCAGTGAGTTGAGCGGTGCATAGGCTAAGTTATTATATTTTACATTAGGATTAAGTCTCAGCACAATATTGTGGGCCAAAGGGCCAGTTCTGTGCTGTACCTTTCTATGTTCTATGTTCTATCACCACTGTCTCAAGGGTAATTAGGGATGAACAAAAGTTGGGCGGCATGGTGGCACAGTGGTTAGCACTGCTGCCTCACAGCGCCTGTAGACCCGGGTTCAATTCCCGACTCAGGCGACTGACTGTGTGGAGTTTGCACGTTCTCCCCGTGTCTGCGTGGGTTTCCTCCGGGTGCTCCGGTTTCCTTCCACAGTCACAAAGATGTGCGGGTCAGGTGAATTGGCCAAGCTAAATTGCCCGTAGTGTTAGGTTAGGGGTAGGGGTATGGGTGGGTTGCGCTTCGGCGGGTCGGTGTGGACTTGTTGGGCCGAAGGGCCTGTTTCCACACTGTAAATCTAATCTAAAAAAAAGTGTTGGTCTTGTCAGCCAATCAGGAAATGAAAAAATAAAGAAGAAACGTGGTAACTAATCTTTACACATAAAGGTCCAATAGACAGTGACTAAATCAGTGACAATATAATTTGTTCTTATGCTGTTGGTTGAGGGTTTAATGATGACCAGATGAATTGTCCTGCTCTGTGAAAGGTACAGGAGAGTATGTTCTGCTCAGTGATGCTGTTATATTAAAACTGATTTAAAAGCTTCAAGGGCACATCTTTTTCAGCAACACTCCAGGTTTTGTGGTACCAAGTGAACAGAAATATTCTTCATAAATGTAAGTTGTTCTTCACATTGACTGATTTGGAAGTATCCTGTATAAATGCTAAATGCTCCCATGAGTCTTACCATGAAAATGTGACATCCCAAAACCCCAAGCTTGCTTTGTAAATGAAGATCATCTTCCTTCAATAAACAATGACCTAATGCTTCTGCACCTTTTCTTCAAGTCTTCATTCTTTTACTAAAGACCTTTGTTTCGAGATGTATAGAATATCTCCTAAAATAATATGAAGTGCAGGATCAAATAATTAACCATTAATACTACTTTGTTTACTTTATGCAGATGAAATATTCCAAGGAAAATATGCCTGCAAAAAAGATTTCATAAGTCATTTGGAAATTACTACTCAATAAGTAGGAGAAAGTGAGAACTGCAGATGCAGGATATGCAAAGGAGGTATCCTGTTAAATTATAGTTCAGTGTCAAATTAGAATATCTTGTGTTCAGTTTGAGAACATATAGGTGTTCTTCAAGCTATTTATGTTCAAAGTTTATTGGGTTTGTTCTGTCTTGGAAAGAGCACCAATTCAATTTTCCACTTTATTCATCAAAGTTCTCAAAGAATCTGCAAAGGTTTGGGCAAGTGTGAGGTGATGTGGATTCCTAAGAAAACAAGCAAACTGGTTCTTGGAACACAGCAACAGGAGTATGCCATTCAGCCCCCATTGTGCCTTTCCTGCCATTTAGTATGATCACGGCTGATTGACCACTTCAGCACCTTTCATCTACACTGTCCACATAACACTCTATGCCATTGGCTATCAAACATTTATCAATCTCTACTTTGAACACACTCAAAGAACGAACTTTTGCAGCTCCCTGGGGTAGATAATTCCAAAGATACAACACCAATGAGCAAAACAAATTTTCCTTATTTTGATTGTTGTATTTGTCACAACATGGGGTAAACCCTCCTGCTTAATTTAAAACAATCAACACAGAAAATATTTATTCCGTGCAGTAATCTGTAAAAATTCGAGTGGCCAAGAACTATTTAAAGTAAAAATAAATATTTCTTAAAGTATAACAGTAATAATTAACTGACAACCATTTGCAATTCCCTACTCTAACCTACTTGTTACCTTCCCTTCTATAATACCCTAGTCTGATAAAGCTCCCAATTAAGATTTTAAATCAAAACTTCTTATCTCAAAACCAGGCAGCTTTCGGTTCTTCTATTTGGAGCTTCCTGAGTCCTCTTTTCTTCTTCTTAGGGATTTCTGTGTCACAGGTTACTGTTCAAAAAAGGTACCTTTTTAAGAGTGTTTACATGCTGGTGCTTGGCAGTTCTCCTCTCAACTATTCAATTTTCCCCAGTCTTATACTCCAGAGCATTGGATCGTGTCATTGACTTTTAAGATTGTCGATATACTCAATTCAAACTTGATTGGAAATAGGTATTTTTCAGGGTGTAAGTTAAACTGATTGGCCTAAGGGAAATCTGTTTTTTTTTGTCATTTCCAGGAAACCAGCTACTCCAAAGCACATGTTACAGTGTGTCTTATTGAGAACACTTGCTGCTGATAGTGCTAGTTTTTAATTCTCTTAAAGGTACAATATACCCACATCTCCATAACACATTCCCCTTACTTTTAAATTGTGTCTGCTGGTTCAGGACTTCCTGAACACTGAAAACATCTTACCTGTAACTACCCTGTCTATCCTTTCATGTGTTTTGCTTTAATGAGGTTATCTCTCATTACTTGAACTCAAAAAAGTACAGAGGCTGTTTGCTTAATCTCTCTTCATACAACAGTCTCACCTTCCATGGAATTTTCTGATCGCGAGTGGGAGCAATGGAAGCCCCTACGATGGGAACAGGCAATAAAACACAGGAAGACCGAAATGAGAAGTGCTGCAGATTTTAGTCCTTAAATGTTCAGCAGAACGCAGATGAAATGCTAACATCTTAAACCTACCACTGTATATAAAGTGATGAGGTGGAACAAAGTGATCGAAGACACACAAAGTTATTTGTTGTAATCCAGGGAGAAATAGCTGACAGCGGGCAGCATAGTTAGCACTGCTGCCTCACAGCACCAGGGTCCCAGGTTCGATTCCAGCCTCAGGCAACTGTCTGTGTGGAGTTAGCACATTCTCCCCATGTCTGCGTGGGTTTCTTCCAGGTGCTCCGGTTTCCTCCCACAGTCTAAAGATGTGTAGGTCAGGTGAATTAGCCATGTTAAGTTGTCCATAGTGTTAGGTGCATTAGTTAGAGGGAAATGGGTCTGGGTGGGTTATTCTTCGGAGGGTCGGTGTGGAGTTGTTGGGCCGTAGGGCCTGTTTCCACACAGTAGGGCATCTAATCTAATCACACTGCTGCAGTGAAAATGTAACCTTGTGACTCAGAAGATATGCGACTGCCAGAATGCTACATCTCCTGACAATCCTGTCAACAACAGGATGTCATTTTAACTTGATAATGCACTCACTATGAGCACAGAGCCCTGAGTGTGTGAGTAGCCTGAAAGTACGTGGACGGCATCTGCCAGTGTCATTTTAAAGGAGCCAGTGTATTTGCATTACAGCCAAATATGTTGAGCAAACAAGTCAATTCTAACCCCAGAACTTCAAATAGAAAAATCCTACTAATTTGGAAAAATGCATTAAGATCACAGTAAAGACTGTTAACATTTAATAAGTCTTTCAAACTTCCAATTCTTCACAGAAAAGGCCACTTTTTAAACAAAAACCTTTCCTGCGATAAATGTCACAAGAAAACAAGCATTGCTAACTGCTGTATTCCCATAGACACTTGTGCTTTGAACACGACATTCTGACAGAACACTCAATAATCCATGGTTAAGTTAGTTTCAATCAGGGTTCACTTTTTATGTCTGTCTCATCAATGGTAACCTTGATAGAAACATGGGAACAGGAGTAGGCCATTCAGCCCCTCAACACTGTTCCTCTATTTAATAAGATCGCTGATGTATGACCAAGCTCCATATATGTTATGGAGGCCTATATCCCTTAAAACATTTGCTTAACAACCATTTATCTGTCTCAGTTTTATAATTAACCACTGATCTAGCATCAACTGCGATTTGTGGAAGAGAGTTCCAAACATTTACATCTCGTCCCATTTCTCCTGCAACCCAACCAAACCAAACAGCTCTTCAGAATTCACTTCAGTTTTCCTTAGTTTAAAATCTATATTATGGGGTTAAAGATTTCCTAAAGATTTTAGCATTTAACAATGCAAAGCCTCCCAGTGCTACCTCAGAAATTTGGATTTCCCCAGCCTAAGCCCAGCCTTGCATCTTTTACTCAGTGATTCCACATTAGAAACACCCCCTGGTTCCTCAGGGCCTTCTTTGATCTGACAACAAGCAGATTTTCACTACCACTCTGAACAGTTGGTTGTCTCCCAGGCTGCGAAATATTGCAGAGATACATCATAACAAAAGAACCTTGCTACCCCACAGCATATCTGCATAGCAACATGACATACATAACCGGTGAGGAAATTTAAACGTAAATTAATTATCTTTAACATCAGCCCTTCCCTTGCTTTCCAGTTTCTAGTGAGACTGCTGTGAGCTGTGGAAGTTACTTGTATAATTCAGAACATTTGCCTCATCCTCACAGACAGTCTCCTCATGGGATAGTTGATGATGGCTCTTTATTTAACTACAGGCCATCCTGCTATAATGCGCATTTCGTTAATGCAATTTTACTGTAATGTGATTGGGGACACTGTTTCTAAAGTGCGAACTGTTAAAGTATGTATTGGTTATAATGCGATTCTGGACCCATTAGTTTAAATGATGCTGCTATTACATAATGTTCCTATAACACAGGATTGCACAAGAACAGGACTGCTGTGTGAGAGCAGAACTCATTGCATTAACCTCTCACATTATGGGCTCACTAACATATCATGGGACTCTTTTTGATCAGCAATTATTCCAGGTCTGTCTGCCAGCCCCTCAAATTCTGGTATCCTTTTATGTATTCCTTATTTAAAAATTACAATCACAAAACCAAAATTGATCTTACAAGCTTGCAACAGATGGCAAGTATTGGATTCTGAAGGGGAGAGAGCAAAAGAATAAACTGTCAGCATGGAGTCCTCATGGTTCAGAGGTAACGACAAGGTAACGTGCCGCTATTTCAGTTAGATTTGATACTGGGTAGCACGGTAGCTCAGTGGTTAGCACTGCTGCCTCACAGAGCCAGGTTCAGAGTTTGATTCCAGCCTCAGGTGACTGCCTGTGTGGAGTTTGCATGTTCTTCCTGGGTGTGTGTGGGTTTCTTCCAGGTTCTCTGGTTTCCTCCCACAGTCCAAAGATGTGTAGGTTTGGCGAATTAGCCATGGGAAATGCAGGGATCAGGGATGCAATGGGTCTGGATGGGACGCTCTTCAGAGGGAATGAGTGGGCTTGATGGGCTGAGTGGCCTGCTCCCACACTGTAGAAATTCTATTACTTTCAAGTGAGAGGTCCAAACCACACATTGTACACTTTGGATCTACTGGAGGAAGTCAAAACTGACCAGAGTTCCTTGGAAAGAGGGCTAGGTTTTTAAATACAGGCCGAGTGTACCTTTGGAAAAAGTAATGTTCTTTTGGGAGAGGTCACGTGCCCTTTGTAATTGTTAAAAAAGTAGGTATGAGTGACAAAGTGGATAGAACTGTTGGAAATGTCAAGCGCACTAGAACTGTTAAGAGAACTATCAAGGCGGATTTATCAAGCCTTTAAGCCTACTGCTCTTCAAATATTCGAAAAGAAGGTATCAAAAATGTCACTGTTGACACAAGCTTGAAGGTGGATATTAATGGGTTGGTGCTGCATCACTGAGGATATAAATTTTCATTATTGCAGTGGGTGCCCAACAATTTACCATTTGACTGGTAATTCCAAGTCATTATAAATTCATTGAAATGGGATTATAAAGTTCAAATATTTGTTTTTCATAATAGATCAAAAGAGAACAGGCAACTGGGTTTGATTCCAACTATGGACAACTGTTTGTGTGGAGTTTGCATGTTCTTCCAGTGTCTGCTGGGTTTCCTCCAGATAGGTGTGCATGAAGTTTTATCAATTTTTTAAAATGGTGAAATCATTAATAGGCAGAGAAGAAGTTTATTTTGATTTAACATGTGTCCTGCTCACAAACAAGAAGCTACGGAGGGGTGTGTATGTGTGTGCTGCTGGATAGAAAGATATATGTTGGTACAAAGAGTACTGGGTGATGGTAAGATTCTTGGTGGTGTAGATGAGCAGAGAGATCTTGGTGTCCACGTACATAGATCCCTGAAAGTTACCACCCAGTTTGATAGGGTTATTAAGAAGGCATACGGTAGTTTATATTGGTAGAGGGATTGAGCTTCGGAGCCACAAAGTCATGCTACAGCTGTACAAACTTCTACAGCAGCCGCACTTGGAATATTGCCTACAGTTCTGGTCACTACATTATAGGAAGGATGTGGAAACTTTGGAAAGGATTCAGAGGAGATTTACTATGGATGTTGCCTGGTATGGAAGGAAGGTCTTACAAGGAAAGGCTGAGGGACTTGAGGCTGTTTTCGTCAGAGAGAAGATTGAGAGATTACTTAATTGTGACATACAAGATAATCAGAAGTTAGATAGGATGGACATTGAGAGCTTTTTTTTCCTGGGATGGTGATGGCTAGCATGAGGATATAGATTTAAATTGATGGGTGATAGATAGAGGACAGATGTCAGAGGTAGATTCTTTACTGAGAGAGTAATAGGGACGTAGAATGCACTGCCTGCAGCAGTAGTAGACTCATCAACATTAAGGGCATGTAAATGATCATTGGATAAACACATGGATGAAAATGGAATAGTGTAGGATAGATGGGCTTCAGATTGGTTTCACAGGTCTGCGCAACATCGAGAGCCAAAGGGCTGAAATGTTCCATGTTCTAATTCAGAGCATGAGGTACTGTGGAGATTTAGGAGATGGCAATCTGATGACATACGTTGGAATGGATGGAACTGGGGGCAAGTGTATCATGGGTGAGCAGGTTTGAGGCCAGGTTTATTTTATGCTTCTTTTTTTGAATCTTCAACAAAGCATCAGAACACACAGGTGACTCGGGAAGGTGATGGCCGAGTGGTACTAATCCAGAGACCCATGCTCTAGGGACCCAGGTTCACATCTTACCATGGCAGCTGGTGGAATTTAAATCCAATATAAACCTGGAATTCAGAATCTAATGATGACCGTGAATTGATTGTCAGGAAAAACCCATCGGATTCACTCATGTCCTTTCGGGAAGGAAATCTGCCATCCTTACCTGGTCTGGCCTACATGTGACTCCAGATGCACAGCAATATGCTTGACTCTTAACTGCCCTCTGGGCAACGAGGGATGGGCAATAAATGCTGGCCTGGCTAACCATGTCCACATCGCACGAATGAACAAAAACAAATTCCTTTCCTAGCCCGTGTCTGGAGCTAGTAGCCTCAATATTCCTTCTGGTGTTGGCCCCACATCTCCTATGTCCACATACCCCACCCATGACAATAATCACACATATTGGTGCACATTTCCCACAGTTCGGGTTCACACAGTCGGGAACAGACTGCTTCTGCATCTCTGACTTGGAAGTATTAATTTAGGTCTCAGTGTGTCTGGTGGTAAATTCAGAGATAGTTCCTCCCAGTCACGAGTGACAGAATCAGTTCACAAGGCAGACAATGAACTTTATATTATTTTAATGCCAGTAGAATATTATTTTCATTGACAAAGTATCCTGACAGTAACAGAAAAATATTACTATCTTTAACTTCCCTGAGGATTGTAAAAGGAACTCGAAGAGGTGCTCTGGGAGGATTGCCCTGACCCCTCAGAGAAAGTCACATAGTGGAGAATGCATTCTCACAAAATGCATGCAGATAATTCAGCAACTTAGACACTGGTACAATCCCCGTGGGAACAGCAGAAGGCCATTAAGCCCTTCAAGCCCATTCTGCCATTCAATGAGATTATGTTGATTTCTGGTTTACCTCTGTACACCTACCTTTAGCTCATAAACATGAATACCTTTGCTAAAGAAAACTGCATCTGTCTCAGATTTAAAACTAACCACTGATCGAGCATCAACTTGCAAAACACAAAACTTTTGAAAAGTTGTTTGAGTTCCAGTGACCAATGGAAAAAAATCACACAACAATGCTGTAAGACTTTTATATTATTTAATGAACAAAAGAAACATTGTGAAAACATGATTCAGTAGGCAACTTACATACTGAACTGCAGAAAAGGTTCCTGTTTAACTCTTAAGTAAACAGCTAGCCCCCTCAACTGATAGACTTCAATTTGTTCCTAATTGGACACTTAACTCTTCTTGAACTAGGCCAAATACTTGTGCATGGGCTAGCCACAGAGCACATGATGGCTTAGTGGTAATGTTGCTGGGCTAATAGACAATAGGTGCAGGAGTAGGCCATTCTGCCCTTCGAGCCTGCACCACCATTCAAAATGATCATGGCTGATCATCCTTAATCAGTATCCTGTTCCTGCTTTATCTCCATAACCCTTGATTCTACAATCCTTGAGAGCTCTACCCAACCCTTCTGGGGCAGAGCATTCCACTCACCCACCACTCTCTCGGTGAAAAAGTTTCTCCTCATCTCTGTCCTAAATGGTCTACCCCGTATTTTTAAGCTGTGTCCTCTGGTTCGGCACTCACCATCAGCGGAAACATGTTTCCTGCCTCCGGAATGTCCAATCCTTTAATAATCTTATATGTCTCAATCATATCCCCTCTCAGTCTTCTAAACTCAAGGGTATATAAACCCAGTCGCTCCAGTCTTTCAGTGTAAGGTAGTCCCGCCATTCCAGGAATTGACCTCGTGAACCTATGCTGCACTCCCTCAATAGCCAGAATGTCTTTCCTCAAATTTGGAGACCAGAACTGCACACAGTACTCCAGGTGTGGTCTCACCAGGGCCCTGTACATCTGCAGAAGAACCTCTTTGCTTCTATACTCAATCCCTCTTGTCATGAAGGCCAGCATGCTATTAGCTTTCTTCACTACCTGCTGTACTTGCATGTTTACCTTCATTGACTGGTGTACAAGAACACCCAGATCGCTCTGTACTGTTCCTTTACCTAAACTGATTCCATTTGGGTAGTAATCTGCCTTCCTGTTCTTACCACCAAAGTGGATAACCATACATTTATTCACATTAAACTGCATCTGCCATGCATCTGACCATTCACCTAACTTGTTGAGGTCACTCTGTAATCTCCTAACATCCTCATCACATTTCACCTGCCACCCAGCTTAGTATCATCAGCAAATTTGCTAATGTTATTACTAATACCATCTTCTATATCATGAACATATATTGTAAAAAGCTGCGGTCCCAGTACTGATCCCTGCGGTACCCCACTGGTCACTGCCTGCCATTCCGAAATGGAGCCGTTTATCAACTACCCTTTGTTTCCTATCAGCCAACCAACTTTCAATCTAAGTTAGTACTTTGCCCCCAATACCATGCGCCCTAATTTTGCTCACTGACCTCCTATCTGGGACTTTATCAAAAGCTTTCTGAGAGTCCAGGTACACTACATCTGCTGGATCTTCCTTGTCCACCTTCAGAGTTACATCCTCAAAAAATTCCAGAAGATTAGTCAGGCATGATTTCCCCTTCATAAATCCATGCTGACTCTGACCTATCCTGTTACTAATTATCAAATAAACCCTGGTTAATGTTCTGGGAGCATGGGTTCAAGTCTCACCATGACAAAAACTGAAATCAGAGCCCAATAAATTTCTGGAATTAAAAAAGAAGCCAGCCTAATGGTGACGATCTAACCAGTGATGAATATTGTATGAAAGCTAAAATCTGTTCAGAGAATGAAAGCTGCCATTCTGGTCTGCATGCAACTCCAGGTCCACAATAATGTGATTAATTCTCATCAATAAATACTGCTGTAGTCAGTGACACTCACATCCCATTAACAAATAAAATGCTCAATGTAGTTTTCAATATACTGCAAATACCAATCAAGGTAGATCCTCTGATTTAGCTCGATTTCCCACAACTTCCTGGGAGACTCCATATCTCAATTTTGTTCTGTCTGGGAATTATTTATTGTCATTCTTCAGCCCCCTCAATGACAACTGCGCTGTCACCTTGCTTCCATTGGTGACCTCCAGGAAACATAGGAAACACAAAGCCCACATTAACATCAGTGTTCATGAGTTATTACCGGTTTGAAGTCAATAACCTACCTCTCCCAAGGGAACAGCTTGTAGAAAGTCAGTTGGAGTGGGCAAATGGGTGGACTCCCACCCATTCTCCAACCCACTTTCTGAAATAACCCCACCCCAAAATATTAAGAATTGTGCTGCTGCTTAAAACAGGGTTCACATGCTCTGATTAGTAAGTCCTGTGGTGGACAACAAATCAAATTACAAAGACAGAAATTGCTGGAAAACCTCAGCAGGTCTGGCAGCCTATCAGCGTTAATGTTTCAGGTCCACTGACCCTTCATCAGAACTGAGGAAGGGTCACCAAACCTGAAACATTAACTCTGCTTTCTCTCCACAGAGGCTGCCAGACCTGCTGAGCTTTTCCAGTAATATATGTTTTGTTTCTGTTTTACAGCATCCGCAGATCTTCCAGTTTTACCAAATCTGGCTTTGAATGACCAGATTATCTCCCAAATAACAGAAGTTAGCATTAGCGACACAGTGGCACGGTAGCTCAGTGGTTAGCACTGCTGCCTCACAGCGCCAGGGACCCAGGTTTGATTCCACCCTTGGGTGACTGTCTGTGTGGAGTTGCACATTCTCCCTGTGTCTGCATGGGTTATCTCTAGGTGGTCCAATTTCCTCCCACTACCTAAAGGTGTGCAGTTCTGGTGGATTAGACTCGGGAAATTGCTCTGTAGTGTGCAGATTAGGTGGATTGGCTGTGAGAAATACAGGAATGGGGTGAGTAGGATGCATTTTGGAGGGTTGTTGCTGACTCGATGGCCCGAATGGCCTCTTTCTACATTGTTGGGATTGTATGATCAGGTATTAACTTAACATGCAATAGCTGACACTATTAGTTTCAGACTAACACAAAAGTGCATCAGTGCAATGGAAATCACAGAGTTAAAGTTGAGTGCGAGGACAATTGAAGAGGCCAGGTCTGACAGTCCAACATCCCAAACTGTCAAAATCTAGCATGCTGCAATTTAGGGAGATGGAAAAACAACTTCCAGTTAAAATGTTGACGTTAAATTACAGCCGTTGCCACCCCTCCATCCCCGCCACTTGTATCCAACAAAAAGTAAGATCCAACAAGTAAATAAGGTGCATGCCTACTGAAAACTAGATCCGGAAAACCTCCTTCAGAGTGGTGACACGTTAACGATGTGAAACATATGCATCAGTCATAGACCACAACAGTTCATCTCAATAGGTCCTTTGTAACACAAGATATCGGAATGTTCAAGCCATGCTTAGAATAAATCTATATTAGCTGCACGAACCAGGATTCCTCAAGGAAGAGCATTGAGCATATAAAAACTTATGTCTCCTTTGTCTCAGTCTCCTAGCCTCAATTAATGTTTCTTTAAAAGCAAGCAGCAGAGGGAGAATTATATTCAGTATAAACTCTGCCTTGGATTGGCTGATCTTGACCGAGGATGCTGCTTTACTTTATCCGTACGGGTTATGAGGGGGAAACTAGGTGGGTTTGCTCTGCCTGATTATACTGTGGTCCCATTCAGAAGTGTGTTAGAATAAGACTGGATTAAGTTTAGGTGTACCCAATTCTTTAGTAAATGCTTAACATTCATCACAGAGCCTCACATTGCGCAGGGAGCTGCTGGAGGGTGTTGGTCACCTGTGCACACACATTGCAAGGAGTTAATGGTATAGAATAAAGCGACTGAAGAGCAGAGAGAAAAAAAAAGTAGTAAAGGTCAAGCTTAAAAAGTTAGCACAATCCCTTGTTTGATGAAGCTCATGAAATCATGTAAATACAACATGAATTACTCAATGTACTAAATTAACTATCACTCTGCATATTAATATAATGAAAAAGAA
Source organism: Hemiscyllium ocellatum (assembly GCF_020745735.1). Lineage (NCBI taxonomy): Eukaryota > Metazoa > Chordata > Chondrichthyes > Orectolobiformes > Hemiscylliidae > Hemiscyllium > Hemiscyllium ocellatum. Next base: position 73,045,857 of record NC_083418.1, read on the forward strand.
GGCACCAAACCAACAATACATTTGACTGACAAAACTTCGATGGTTATGCAACCAAAATCAAAGCAAAGCTTCATAATACAATCACATAAACTAGAGCAAGGTTCATATGCATCAGCTTTCATGTCTAATTGATGTGGCCGGATATGGAATTCACTGCCTGAGAGAGCAGTGTCAGGCCCCTGAGGGAAGACACTTGGCAGAGCTACAGGGAAAGGCAGGGGCAAGTGGGACCTTTCAGAGATGTGACAGACACGATGGCACAAATGGCCTCTTTCTGTGCTGCAGCGGTGTATCGATTATAGGTTACATCCCTTGTAAGTCCTATAAATCACTTCTCTTGCAGCGAGAATGTTTCCTCGGTGCTGTCTGATACAGATAAGGCAGGAGGCATTAATGTTTTTTTGCAGGGAAAGGAATCAAACCAAGTCACATTTTTAACTATGTAAGCAACACCAGCAAGAGAAAATGTTTCAGCTAACAAATCCAGTGCAACCAAATGTATCATACTCCTGTGATTCTAGTTATTTCAACCCTATATCCAATAGTATGCCTGGCAGCTCGTGCCCAAATTAAATTGCTTAAATAGGTAGAAGAGAATGACTAACATTCTATTGCTGACATCACCATGAATGTGGTCTGCTGGGATTTGTAATAGATGTGATGAGTAGCTGCAAATGTTTGGTATTAGACTATGTCATTTTAGTCTTCAATCTACTACAATACGAGTTCAGACAATGAGCTTATCTTTTCCATAGCCTGTCTCACTACTTTAACCAGTCATTCTAATCTACACAGTAGAATGCATTCTTTAATTGGATCAATGTACCAATGCTGATTAGTTGTCAACAATTTATGTTATCATTTCCACATTCTTGGCTGCTGGCCCAAATTTTGAAGACCTACTTAAAAAACTTGAGCTGACGCTGAGGTGAACAGCACATGAAGACACAGTACAAGGAAAATTAAACTGAATAGAAAGCAAGCCCCTTCCCCGCCACAATGTGAAAGATACACGGAAACGAGCATGCTGAGGTATACTGCAAAGCACAGTGCAATCTGCATGCTCGCTCTTGGTATGATGCTAATGCTCGGACAAGCTGCACAGTGATAAAACAAAGCCATAGATTTAGCAACAATTCAAAGTATTACTGACCCTTTTGTTGCTTGAAGGATTGAATGGATCTTGAGTGGTGCACCATCCTGCCTTTGTCCGGTATTCACAAAAATCCTACAATGGAGCATTGAACTGTGCGTCTCCTCTTTCACCCAGGGACTTTAAAACAGCTCGCTGCTCACAAATACATAGGAGCTTCTGAAGCACTGCGCAACTCGACACCTGCTTTATGGAGCACTTTGCTCAGAGCTCCTACTCTGTGCCGTTACCATAGTGACAGAATGGGAGGTCCAGCAACACTTTCTCACCCTCCCCACAACCCCCTCCCCATCCCCACCTCCCCACCCGCAGTATTCAGGATATCATCAGCACCGTCAAGCTAATTTAAATCACCCATCTCTTGTGAGAGATAGCTATGCATTTGTACTAGTTTGCAGCATTTTCCATACTAATGAAGATGCTACAGCCTGGCTGGTAACTCATCAAACTATACCCCAAGCAGTCACCTTTAGATCGAAAAGAGAAGATTGTAAGTTGGTCACTGGTGTTGCTTTTTAAGGACAAATTAAATCAAATGCTCCTAAATCTAACTGCTGACCCTAACACATGTGGCTATTCCTATTCTAACAACGCAACTAAGTTAAAAATCACATAACACCAGGTTATAGTCCAACAGGTTTATTTGGAAGCACTAGCTTTCAGAGTGCTGCTCCTTCATCAGGTGATTGTCAATATAACAATTGTCAATAACAACTAAGTGTCAGCTATGGCATAGCAATCCCTTCTCTGAATCAGTAGGTTGAGATTTCAATGTTCCATCCCAGAGGTCTGAACATTTAATGTAGTCTGATACTCCAATCCCTCACTGAGGCAGAACTCTGTTGCTGGAGGTGATGTTGTAGGTCCTCACTGGTGGATGGTATAACAAAAGCCATGGGTGATCATGTTGAAAAATAGCAGGGGAATCACACTCCATTGTCCTGGCTGCTACCTCAGCCCTTTACCACAACACAAAAGTTTTGTGAAATCACATCACCGCTTGTCAGAAATTGCTGCCTGCAATGTATCTGCTGCATTCCTCACATTACCACGGTGACAATCCTTCAGAAGGACTTCATCAGTCATGAAGTGCCTGGTGCTTTCTGAAGTACAAGAGAACCACCTCTCCCCTGCCCCCCAACCTCCCTGTAATTCCACAAACACTTAACTTCTCAATAATGATTTAAAACAGCAGATATTTCACAACAGGCAGATTTGGTTATTTAGCAAACGCATCAATAGGCTCTTCCTCTTATCACGATCAATAGCAGCTCTCAGCTTTAATCAGCTTTAGATGCTCTGAATTTCAGATAAAGTCTTCCCTGAGATCATTGTCTGATGTCTCACTGGGCCGTGTTATGGCAATAAGTCATTCATCAGTAGGCCGGGTGACTGGTTCCTGGTTTCTGCTAAGCTGACTAAACCTTACCTGCAGCATTAGAAGGTGGATCTGGAATTAGCTTCAGCACCAATGGACTTCAGGAGAGAGAGAAATGGACTCAGCTATCATGGCTAATAACTGTAAAGTGTTCCAACTAAGCACCTATCACATAAAACAAATAAGAAGTAGCCTGTGATGCAAGCATGCATTTATAGTATCCCTGACATCAGCGGGCTGCATAAAATATTAAAGTTAATTGAAGTTTGCCTTTATTTGTTTTGCCATGTTATTCTTAAGTCAGTGAAAGAAATTGACGACTGAATCTTGCTGAAATGAAAGACATGTCAGCAAAACTTTGCATTTTGCATCAGAAGAGATGCAAGAATGACAAATTTCAAACCATCACAATCGATATTCTCCGAGAGAAGGTCGTGTCTCGTTGGCAAGTCCACTCTCGTTGAGTGAGACAATGGAATATAGAGAAGTCACAATTAGATGTTCTCCAAACTCCCGAATAATTCAAAAAGTCACAAGGATTGAACATATTCCTTTTGTTTGTTGAGAAACTGTTCCTGTTTATAAACAGTATTGATTGGAACCAGGCAGATCTGATTGAATGTAAGATCCTTAATTGGGGTAATTAACCTGGGACAATCAGGGAACCCTGAGCGACAGAAATAAACAGGGGGCGAGATGGGCACCGCAGGGAGTGGAGTGCATCTTTTCCCCCTCCAACTCTATTTTGATCTAATCCCGACCCTCCCCTTCACTGTTTGATCACACAGCATTGCCCTTTTGTGAAGGGCACTGCTTGTCACTGGCCACCCGGGTGTTTCCTTTCTTCCTGGTGGTGGAAACTGAATAAAGATTTGTGCACTTTGTGTCTCTCACTGTGTCTCACACCTGCACAGACACACACACCATGGGTGCTGGGGAAAAATAAGTACTACCGCAGTTAGGCAGGAGTGTGGGGGTAAAAAAAGGAAAAAAAAGTTTAAAAAAAAGAAAAAAAAGAAAAAAGAAACAGGGGAAGAGGTGGGTACCATGGAGTGTGGAGTGTATCATTTCCCCCTCCAATTCTATTTTGATTTAATCCCTGCCCTCCCCTTCACTGTTTGATCACACAGCATTGCCCTTTGATGTGAAGGGCACTGCTTGTCACTGGCCACTCGAGCATTTACTTTCTTCCAAGTGGTGGAATATAAATAAAGATTTACACACCTGTTGTTCTTTACTGTGTCTGACACCTGCATATACACAACGTGGATGCTGAGGAAAATATAAGCACTACCACAGTTAGTCGGTAGTGTGGGGATAAAAAGAAAAAAAGGGAAAAAAAGGAAATAAAAAGGGCAAGAAGTGGGCACTGCAGGTGGTGGAGTGCATTATTTCCCCCTCCAACTCTATTTTGATTTAATCCCTGCCCTCTCCTTCACTGTTTGATCACACAGCATTGCCCTTTGATGTGAAGGGCACTGCTTGTCACTGGCCACTCGGGCGTTTCCTTTCTTCCTGGTGGTGGAATATAAATAAAGATTTATACACTTGTTGTTCTTTACTGTGTGCTACACCTAAAAAAAAACAGAGGAAGAAGTTGGCACTGCGGGGTGTGGAGTGTTTTATTTCTCCTTGACTCTATTTTGATTTAATTCCTGTCCTCCCTTTCACTTTCGCGATCACTCGGCATTGTTCTTTGTTGTGAAGGGCACTCCTTGTCATTGGCTACTTGGGGTTTTCTTTCTTCCTGGTGCGGGAATATAAATAAAGATTGACGCATATGTTGTTGTTCACTGTGTCCGACATCTGCACACACATGACATGGGTGTGGGGGGTAAAATAAGCACTATGGCTAAAAGAAAGAAAAAGAAAAACATATATTAATGGGGAAAAAGAAATAAATGAACAGGAGATTCAGAATCTCCTCACTTCAGGGACAAACTCTGAGCTGACTGGCCACAGCCAATGTACTGTGTACATGTAAGGGTGACTTGGTGACAGAATACCAGCCTCTGCACAGTTATTTCATAAATAACTTTTAGTAAGTGAAAGTGAACCACACTATGAGTTTGACCAATCTTACATGAACTGTTAATGTAACTATTAGCACACTCATAATTGTTCAGCAAGTGATTTCATCATATCTAATAGTGGACATTTTGACTTGGATTTTATGAATAAAAAATGAGATCTGCAGATGCTGGAGATCACAGCTGCAAATGTGTTGCTGGTCAAAGCACAGCAGGTTAGGCAGCATCTCAGGAATAGAGAATTCGACGTTTCGAGCATAAGCCCTTCATCAGGAATAAGGAATACAGTCTTGTTAAGTAAGGACTGTATTCTGCTCATTACAAAGTTGATTAAGTACCGTTTTTACTAAAAGTTAGGAATAAATCTAAACTTGAGTCAGAAATGTTAATTCATATAATTCTACTGACAAAAGTGCAATAACCATTCATACAAGCGTAAGCAGGGATTTCCACCACACTTTGGTGAAGTTACTTCAGTCAAGTAAGTATAGGTTAGAGGAAATGATTGGTTCTAATGTTGGTTTTACATTTCACTGTTGCTCTGGATAGATAGGAGGAAGTACTTATTACACAATTATTCCCATTTACTGTGTCAAGTAAGTGGGCTAAAAAAGTGACAGTGGAATGCAATGTGGGAAATGTGAAATGACAGGCCATTCCAGCTTAAAGGAGCATTATACAGTGTAGTTTCCTTGTACAGAAATCAGAGGAACTTAACATCCAGTAACACGCATCAATGTGAAAGCACACGGTACATCAGAGTCAATTATAAGGTATTTAAAGGGTGGTACAGTGGTTATTATTGCTACTTCATAGCGCCAGAGACCCAGGTTCAATTCCACCTTTGGCTGACTGTCTGTGTGGAGTTGGTATCCTCCTACAGTCCAAAGATGTGCAGGTTTGGTAAACTGGTCATATGAAAGTACCCATTGTGTCCAGGGATATGCAGGCTAGGTGGATTAGCCATGGGAAATGCAGTGTTATCGGAGGGGGGGAGGGGGTGGTGGAATGCTCTTCGGATTAACATTGTGAACTCGATGGCTCGAATGACCTGCATCCACACTGTAAGGATTCTATTGTATGGAAGAATGAGAAAAGAATTGTTGCTTCAATTAGACAGCGTGTTGGTGATTATGTCGTTTCCTATTCATGGGGATCTTCAAGCTTGAAGTAAATGAAGAGGTCATTTAATGACCGAATTAGAAGAGTCTTGTTGCGAAAGCAATGTGAGGTTTAGTTCATTGCAGGAAGTATCTGTAAGTTCCAACACCATGTCCTCCATTACTTTCAGAAACTTCTACAAACACATGAGCCTCAGGTCTAGCTTCTGAAAGCTCCTCCTTTACGCTGAGCAAGTCCCAATGCTATCATCACCATGGCTAGTGCTTGCTGTACACAGTCAAATATTAACCCTTGCCACCTTATGTTTTACTCCCTCCCAGGTTGCAGGTGTCACTGGCTGGGCCAGCACTGATAGCCGCTCTCTTGTGAAGGTGGTGGTGAGCTGTCCTCTGGAACTGCTGCCCTCTTGAACATGCTGTGGCTGGACTCTTAGAGAGGGAATGCCAGGATTTTGACGCAGCAACACTGAAGGAATGGTCAATATATTTCCAAGTCAGAATGGTGAGTGGTTTGGTGAGAAACTTGGAGGTGGCGGAACCAATCAAGCCGGCTGCTTTATCCTGAATGATGTCAAGTGTGTTTGGAGCTGCACGCATCTAACCAATTGGGGGGGGTGGGGGGGAGGTATTCCATTCCACTCTTGACTTGTGGCTTGGAGATAATGGATGAGATTTGGGAATCAGGAGGTGAATTACTTGCTGCATCATTACTACCTGCTAAACTGCTCTTGTAGCCACTGGGTTTATAGGGAGTCCAGTTGGGTTTAATGGTAGTCCATATGCGGTCTACATGTCTTTCATACATGTACAACAGAATCTTAGTCTATTGACCTAAAGATGCATATGCATGTGAGAGAGCAGGTGGATGAGTGAGTGAACGAATGGTTGTTTTTTTTATTCATTCATCAGATGTGGGCATCACTGTTTATGTTATTGGCCATTTCTAATTGCCCAGAGAGCTGTTAAGAGGTCACCACATTGTTGTGGGTCTGGAGTCACATGTAGGCTAGTCCAAGTAAGGACTGCAGTTTCCTTCCATAAAGGGCATCAGTGAACCAGGTGTATCTTCCCAACAATTGGTAACAGTTTCTTGGTCATCCTTAGACTCTTAATTCCAAGATTTTACTGAATTCAAATTACATTATCTGCCAATGGCGGGATTTGAATCCTGGTTCTCAGAACACTATCTGGGTCTCTGGATGCAGATTCTAGTGAAAGTTCCACTAGGCCATCAGATGAAGAGCAGATCAGTTAGTTTTGGGATTCCTAATTTGTTTGCTTGAGGGCTGTAGCTGTTGAGAACCTTTCTCTTGACTGAAAGTTAATCAGCATAGTTCAGACAACAGATTAACAATCCAGTCTTAGTAAATGAGTCTTACTTAACTAACCTTTAACTATGGAGATATTTTACAGGTCTGAAACCAACATGTGAAACATATCAACAGCAGGAAACATGCTACTCGAAGGATGGAATGACATACATTGACAAAGGATCTACCAACTTCAAGAGAAAGCATGAAGAAGGAAATCAGGTCTTGACAGGACTGTTTGAAGAAAAACATCTTTTTGGTTGTGGTAATCTAGAGTGCATGATGTGATGTCTTTACATTGATACAATGCACAATCATTTACTTGCTATTCATTCTTCAAGGTAAAGATGGCCATCATCATGATCTGGTGTGTTTGCTTGGGTTCCAGTAAGTATATACATGATTGCTATGGTTAAGCTGTGTTCAGAAGGTTCTATGGTACAAAACGATGTCGATGAATCAGATGGGTTTCTAGCTCAGGATTTCATTTTGCGAGTCTTCTCTCTGTCTCTGCCATTCACTTCCGTATGAAGGAGGCTACCTCTGTTTTGATTTGTTTGCGTCAGGTTCAGAGATCCTGGGCAAGCTGTTTCCGGGACTTGAGTTCACATGAAGATTCCAATGTGAAGCCTTCGAAGCATCTCTTCTGACCACCTACAGAGCATACCCAAGCCCTTCAAGTGCTCCAGAGAAGATTTGTTTTGGTAAGTGAGTGTTGGGCATTCCGATAGCCAGGCCAAGTAAAACTGTCACAACTTGGTGTCGATGTTCAGCAAACTAGCTCAGGTGACCCCTCAGATTATTTGTTCTCATTTTCAGGGGTTTCCAAAAGGTAGCTCAAGCGAAAGTGGTTGAGCTTCTTGGTGTGGGAGGTATGGAGCCGAGTGGATTGGGGTATTGTTCGGTGGCCTTCCAGTTTTGCAGGCAGACTCACTCATCGTAGATCGCACACCGATATCTCAAGTCTACCGAATGTTACACTTACTTCAGCACATAAATGGACTAATGATGTTCTTATGAATCGATCTCTAAGTATTGTTAGCAAATACCTTTATCTGTGTGAGCTACCATCAGGTTTTGGGTTACACAGGTTGAGGGAAGTACTGCTCTCTAACACCATTTCCATCATATGAAAGTGCGTAAGAAAGGATTCTCCAAATCATCTTCAGCTCAAACTGAATTACAAGGGAAGAAATACTAAAGCATAAAAACACCAGATCAATTAAATTATGTTTCTGGAATACGAGGACTTTTCTTGGTTCATTATGCTCCCTTGAAAGCTATTTAACCACATACAAATATATTCATTTGTGAGGTATCAAATATGACACTGGTATTGGAATCAAAAGAGATTTTAAAGTAGATCAAATTTGCATTCATATAGTGTCTTTTATACTCTGAGACACTTACAATTAATCACTCAAATGATAGGAAATAAGGCAGTTCCATTTGTACACAGCAAAACCTCATAAAAAAAACAAATTAATGAGGGGCAAATAATTGAGTTTTGCTTCTGTTTGTTAAGGAATACAGGTTGGTAGTGCCAAAGGATTTTTTCAATTCACTTTGAACTGTATTAACGTAAAATGTTCATCCATTTGAGCCACCAGAAAGGCCTTTAATTAAGTTTGTTCTGTAAAACAGCAAATGTGACAATGCAATTTAGCACCAAATTATCAGCAAGCATATGAATTAGGAGCCACTCAGCACCTCTAGCCTGCTCCACTGTTCAATAAGATCATGGCTTAACAGATTACTTCACATTTCCGCCCACAGCTCCCACAATTTACTCAGCACCACTTCCCTAATGGTTGTAATTTTCTTGAGTTCCTCTTTCCCTTCCATTTCCTGATTTACAGAGACTTGTGGGGTGTTATATCCTTTATAGTGAAGACTGAAGCAAAACACCTGCCCAATATGTTTTTATTTTCCATTATTATTTCTCCACATGTACTTCCTGGAGGACCAAATCTCACTCTTTTTCTGAATAATATTTGAAGAAATTCAGACTTTTTAAAAATGTTTATAGCTCGCTTTCTTGTACTCCAATCTTTCCTCCTCATTAATCTTTTTGGCACTTTACTTGTTTTTTTTAATGTTCTGTCCAACCATCTCAGCCACCACCTGTCTTTATTTCTTATGTTTGACACTTTTATTTAATCTTAGTTGTGGCTCCTCTCTTCGAATGCTTCTTTCTTTTTGGAATGTATCTCTCTGTGTATTCTGAAATATCTCCTTAAATATCTATCAAGACATCTTCAGTGACGATTCGTTAGTTTATTTTGCCAGCTCACTTCAGCTAGCTCTGCTTACATGCCCTTATAACTGCCTTTATTTTAAATGCCTGTCTCCAACCCACTCCTCTCTTCCTCAAACTGAATGTAAACCATATTATGATTGCTGCTGCCTATTATTTAAGATATTAACTAATCCTAAATCATTACACAATAACTGTTGTAATATAACCTACTTGCTGGTTGATTCCAGAATTTTCTGTTCCAACAAACTATCTTAAGAACATTTCGTGAGCGTCATATCTGGACTACTATCACCCATGTGACTTTTTGCCGGTTTCTAATTAGATTAAAATCAGTGTACTTTTCTGGTAAGCTCTTATTATTGTTTCCTTTATCCTCCATCCCACCATGTTGTTACTGTTAGGGATGGCTGTACACTCCTGTCCCACTCCCACACGTGACTCCTAGCCATTATCATCTCTACACAAGCCACTCTTCTATATCCGGGTTTCCAGATTGAGGTCACTCAACACTGGTGTCCTAATCCGATCACCAGACCTCAACCTTTTCCTACCTTCCTGTCCCTAGTAAGTGACATGTGCCCTTCAGTTTCAGGTTCAACACTAGGTCTTCCTTCAATCACATCTCTGTAATGACAATCAGTTCATAGTTATTTATTTTTATTTGTGCATTTAGTTCAGTTGAATTGTTTCAAATCCTCCATGCAGCGTTCAGGTATAGGGTCTTGAGTTGCGTTTTCTTATTATTTCTATAACCTCCAACCTTATCTTTGAGTTGCTCTTAGATTTGTACTCTCTATCACCTTCAGTCACAATCTGTTTATCAATTCCACATTAATACCTAACTCAGCTGCTTGTCTCTACTTTTTGATTTATCAAATCTTGTCAAATTTGATCCCTTGCCCTTATATTTTAGGTTAAAACTCTCTCTACTTCTGTAGTTGTGCAGTTGTAGTTATATAACTTATTAGAATACGGGCCCCAGCACGGTTTAGGTGTAGGCTGTACAATGGCCTTACCCCTACTTTCCCCATTTTCACAATGCCAGTGCCTTGTGAACCAAGGCCCACTTATCCCACACTTGTCTTTGCATATACATCCATTTCTCTGTTCTTTGACATCCTGTGCAGATGCATATGACTCAGACGATACTCAAGAGATTATAAACTTTGAAGTTCTGTTTCTTAATTTGGTGTCTGGTTCCTCATCCTCTCTATGTAGAACCTCTGTTATTGTCCTGCTTAGTTCACTGATACTTATATGGACCCTAATGACTGGATCCTCTCTCTCCTACTCTAATTCCTTTCCAGTCGTGAGCAAATTCCCCAATCCCTGGCATTAGGAAGTCAATGCTCTCATTCTATGCTGTAGAGAACAGTGTCCCTTATTACACTGTCTCCCACTACAGTTAATTTTGTTTTTTTCTCCACTGACAATTAAATGACTGCACCACAGTGCCCTGGTTATTTCGCTCATCCAGCTTGCAATCCTCACTCTTATCCAAACCAAGTGGAACAGTCACAAATCTGTAAGACAATTATGAAACTCAGGCTCCTGAACTCCTGCCTGCTGGATTCCCGGAACTGGCTCACTTGCAGTCACACCCTTCAGTTCCCTTCGGTGTCCAAATCAGGAGGGCCAATCCTAAAGGAAGTGATTGCTTCCGGGAATAGAGTGGCCAGGTACCTCTCCCTATTTCCCTATGGATGTGCAGTGACTACAGCTCAGTCTCCAGCTCATAGAGTCTGAGCTGAAACAGCTCGAGCTGCAAACATTTATCAGCCTAACTCTGGAGAGAGGCCGGGCCTCACGACCTTCAAATGTAGGAGACAAGCCTCCAGCACATCGCTGCTGCAAAGCTGACACTGCTTTTTCATTGTGCATGCGTAAGGGAGCATTAAAGGGTAAGGTCATGTGGAGCATAAACACGTTAGACCAAATGGCCTGTTTCTGTATGCTAATATCCATGACATTCAACAGGAAGCGATTTCCATTCAGCTGAATTAGGAGGGAGGGTTTGTCTTACAAACGTTAAGTGGGCATCAATGAATCTATGCCAGTGGTCAAGCATGTAGTCCTTTCATGACCTTCGACATCCATGTGTTCTGCTAGGCGTTTACCTGCAGAAATTATTTGAAGATGATGCACACATGTACACGTTTTCTGACTGTTTTGGCTTACTACTTACCAAATTGATATTCCTATTTTACAGAATTCTTGCATTTTAATATTGGGGAAAAAAATGCTGCTCCCAGTCTTTGTGACATTCGGTTTCCTCTGACTTGTAAAAGAGACCTGAAAATGCTTCATAACGCTTTTCGCTCAAATAAAATTTCTAACATGCATGGCTGGAGAATTATGAAGTGGAAAGGGCTATCAGTCACAGGATCCTGTCCATTTTCACAGCCAGAAACAAAACAGCATCTGAATAGTGGATTTGAAGACATCATTTTCAGGATATTATTCTAGATTGGTGCTTCAAGGCCTACACAATGTCTCATCAGCAACACATTACCTTTTTATGGGTGAGACAATGTGCATATTCATTTTTAAAGAATCAAAAATATTTTGTTGACAATGACATGCAGACTCAGTTCCAAATCGAGAGTTTTAGTGCATTTGTTTTTGACTTATGAAAGTTTTCATCTTTGTAGCAAATATCGTTTACATCTAGCTATTTATGAAACTAAGGATTCTTTGAAAGGGAATAGAGAAGGATAATTTATAATTTTCATTACCAAACAACACTATCGATTGGTATTTTTGTCAGGTCAATTGTTTTCCTTCCAATTAGCACTGTTTCATCTGCAACATATAAACTGCAACAGTTCAGAAAGAACTGGCCCAGCCTTTAGTACCCAGATCCCAAGAAATAGAAATGTTGTCACCCAGAACTTTGCGAGTGAGTTCAAAAATAAAGTTTTGCTTTTATACCACACCTTTCACGGCCTCAGGATACCCTGAAGTGCGTTGCAATTCAGTACCTTTGAAGCTTAGTTCCTTCCAGTAAAAGTGATCGATTGCACTTAATGTATGAGCAGCAAGCTCCCACACACAGCAATGTGATCATGACTGGCTGTTCTGTTTTTATGGTATTGATTGGAGGATAAATATTTACTGGGGATAACTCCATTTCTCTTTCATGGGAAGTCTTTTCCTTTTGAAAGTAAACAGAGATGATGGTCAGATCTGTGAGACACTCAAAAAACCATATTAACATAATTGGATCCTCTTAATAAAATTTGCCAATTAGAATATAGAATTTTCCAACTTGTTTTCTAAGCATCTAATGCCCTTGTCCTTTCAGGTGTTAGAAAACACAGGCCTCTATCTATTTTTTTAAAGTTAATCTGTATGTACAATTTTACAATTCATAACACTCTTTACATCACTCCAAAACTAACTTATTTCATTTAGGAATACTTTTGTTGTTGAATACAGCTGTGCTGACGTATCTAGATGAAACAGATGTTAACCAATCAATTGCAAGCCCTTGGACTCAGGCCTGACAACTCAGCGGTTCATTGGATTATGGTGTTCAATAAATAAAGACATTAATTCCCTCCTGCTGGGCTGCATATATGCTGTGAAGACAAGAGCAAGTTTCCAAAGTGTGTCTGTCATATCAAAGGAACCATAATTTAACAGCAAAACAAGCTTGATTCTTTATTCGCACAGGATGAGAACATCACTGCTGGGCCAATACTTACTGCCCATCCTTAATTGGCTAGAGGTTAGTTAAGAGTCAACCACACTGCTGTGGTCTGGAGTCACATGTCGGCCTGACCAGGTAAGTATGGCAGATTCCTTCCCGAAAGGACATTGACAAACAAGATTGTTTTTTCCCAACAATCAATTCATAATCATCATTAGACTCCAAGTTTTCATTGAATTGAAATTCCATCAACTGCGATGTCAGGATTCAAACCAGAACCCAACCACAGAACATGACCGGTTTTCTGGATTAACAGTCTAGCAATAATACCACTAGGCCATCACTTGCCCTCAGAGTAACAGTGAAAGTTTACTAGTAAATCTGGGTTTTTAAACAGGTAGAGCAGGCACTTGGATACTGTAGGTCTCCCTGCTTCCATTTCATCACTACTTCATCAGCACAACACAGATCTTAAATCATTTAAACATGCTAAATTAACTCATGTTGCCATTTACTGTGACTTTCCTTTATCACTCTATGTGATCAAATCTTTCAAATCGGCAGGAGATTGAAAACTGGAAATATAGCACATTGCACATTTGAATATTCTGCTAATTATATAAATCATATAATTGTATGATTAATGTGCCAAAGATCATCATTTTATATAATAAATAGAGTCATAGAGATGTACAGCATGGAAACAGACCCTTCGGTCCAACGAGGTAAAAACAATGACTGCAGATGCTGGAAACCAGATTCTGGATCAGTGGTGCTGGGAGAGCACAGCAGTTCAGGCAGCATCCAAGGAGCAGTAAATTCAATGTTTCGGGCAAAAGCCCTTCATCAGGAATACAGGCAGAGAGCCCGAAGCAAGGAGAGATAAGCTAGAGGGGGTTGGGGGTGGGGAGAAAGTAACATAGAGTACAATGGGTGAATGGGGGTGGGGGTGGGGATGGAGGTGATAGGTCAGGGAGGAGAAGGTGCAGTGGATAGGTGGAAAAGGAGCTAGGCAGGTAGGACAAGTCCGGACATGTCATGGGGACAGTGCTGAGCTGGAAGTTTGGAACTAGGGTGAGGTGGGGAAAGGGGAAATGAGGAAACTGTTGAAGTCCACATTGATGCCCCTGGGGTTGAAGTGTTCCAAGGTGGAAGATGAGGCGTTCTTCCTTCAGGCATCTGGTGGTGAGGGAGTGGCGGTGAAGGAGGACCAGGACCTCCATGTCCTCGGCAGAGTGGGAGAGGGAGTTCAAATGTTGGGCCACGGGGCAGTGTGGTTGATTGGTGCTGATGTCCCGGAGATGTTCCCTAAAGCGCTCTGCTAGGAGGCACCCAGTCTCCCAAATGTAGAGGAGACCGAATCGGGAGCAACGGATACAATAAATGATGTTAGTGGATGTGCAGGTCCAACCTGTCCATGCCTACCAGATATCCCAACCCAATCTAGTTCCACCTGCCAGCACCCGGCCCATTTTGAGTGCGAGCAGCGGCTGAGTTTAAACGAACCCGGAAGACTACAGTTAAGGTAAGACAGTTTGTTTTAAAATTACTTACCGGTAGCGGGCAGTGGTGTTTTATTTTCTCTCTCTTCACAGAAAGAGTGGGAGAAGTAGGGGGAAGTGACGATGACGAGAGGGGCAGCTGGGAAGGAAAGCAGTGAGTATAAATACCTACTCTTCGACGCCAACGGTAATTTTGAGTATATAAATCAGGAAGGCGGCTAAACCCGAGACTCTACACCTGTAGTATCTCCCACCCACCCTCCTCCTCTAACCTACTTAAGTACTCTGTTTTTTTAAGGTGAGGATTTTCTATTTCTTTACCAGTGACTGGTTAAAAATTTACTTTTTTTGTTTATCTATTAATTCTTTTTTAGGAAAAGACTATAACTGAGAGGTAACAGAAAGCATTTTAACTCAAACCTGTACAAAGTAACAAAGTAATTAACTAAGCAGAGATGGCTGGGCAGGTGATGTGCTGTAGCTGTATGATGTGGGAGCTGGCTGATCCCATTGTGAACGGCAATGACCACATCTGCAGCAAGTGTTGGTTGCTGGAAGAACTCCGGCTCAGAGTTGATGATCTGGAATCTGAGCTTCAAACATTGCGGCACATCCGGGAGGGGGAGAGTTACCTGGATGCTTTGTTTCAGGAGGCAGTCACACCTGGGAGATTAAGTAATTCACATTCAGTTAGTGATCAGGGACATCAGAGTGTGACTGTAAGTGAGGCAGGTAGGGGGAACCTGAGTTCTGTATGAGATTCTTGCTCCCTGTACGGGGAGCCCTGAAAAGGGCTCTGGACAGGATGACCCAGCTGACCACGGCACCATGGTGCAGAAGGCCATTCAAGAGGGGGGAGCAAAAAGAAAAGTAGTTGTTATAGTGGATTCTATAATTAGGGGGACAGATAGTATCCTTTGCAAGTCAGATCGGAAGTCTCGCATGGTGTGTTGCCTGCCCGGTGCCAGGGTGCGGGACATCTCTGACCGGCTTGAAAGGATCTTGGAGCGGGAGGGGGAGGATCCAGTTGTTGTTGTCCACATTGGTACTAACAAAATAGGCAAAGCTAGGGTGGAGGACCTGTTTGGGATTACGAAGCATGAGGAAGGAAATTGAAGTACAGGTCCTCAAGGATCATAATCTCCGGATTACTGCCCGAGCCATGTGCCAATTGGCATAGGGATAAGAAAATTAGGGAAGTAAACACGTGGCTAAGGGATTGGTGTGGGAAACAGGGATTTCACTTTATGGGGCATTGGCATCAGTTTTGGAACCGGGGGGATCTGTACCGTTGGGACGGTCTCCACCTGAACCGATCAGGTACCAATGTTCTAGTGAAGAGGATAAATAGGGTGGTCAGTAGGACTTTAAACTTCTGAGTTGGGGGGAAAGGAAAGTGAAAGCGACAGGGAGTATGGAGTTAAATGGAAAGATAAGCAGCAGGATAGCATATGTGCAGGCGGATTTAAACTCGAGGCAGACTGGGAATGCAGCAAAAAGGAAGGATAACTTAGGACATCTTATGACTTCCAATATCTCTAATGATAAAGTTAGCATTAAGGCACTTTACCTGAATGCTGGTAGCATTCGTAACAAAGCAGATGAACTAATGGCACAGATCATAGCGAATGATTATGATGTGGTGAACATCACGGAGACGTGGTTATAGGGGGATCAGGACTGGCAGTTAAACCTCCAAGAATTTTCAACTTATTGAAAAGACAGGGAGGTGGGCAGAGGGGGTGGGGTTGCCTTGAATGACCTAGTGTCGGATGATGTGGAGTCTGTGTGGGTGGAATTGAGGAACCACAAAGGCAAAAAACCATAATGGGAGTTATGTACAGACCTCCTAACAGTGGTCAGGACTAGGGGCGCAACATGTACCGGGAAATATAGAAGGCATGTCAGAAAGGCAAGGTCACGGTGATCATGGGAGACTTCAATATGCAGGTGGACTGGGTAAATAATGTTGTCTGTGGATCCAAATGGAATGCTTACAGGATGGCTTTTTGGAAGAGGTTGTCACAAGGGAGCAGGCTATTCTGGACCCAGTGCTATGTAATGAACCAGACTTTATAAAAGATCTTAAAGTAAGGGGAACACTTAGGAAGCAGCGATCATAATATGGCAGAGTTCAGTCTGCAGTTTGAAAGAGAGAAGGCAAAATCGGATGTAATGGTGTTACAGTTAAATAAAGGTAAATAAAGGCAGAGAGCGGCGCGAGCTGGGCGGAAGTGAGGTTGGAGTGCAGAGCTGGTCGGGAAGGTAAGTGATTGGTATTTGAGTGGGTGTGTTCACCTTGTTGGGTGTTTACTATAGGCCCCCCAATAGCAGCTGAAAATGTGTTGCTGGTCAAAGCACAGCAGGCCAGGCAGCATCTCAGGAATAGAGAATTCGACGTTTCGAGCATAAGCCCTTCATCATTCCTGATGAAGGGCTTACGCTCGAAACGTCGAATTCTCTATTCCTGAGATGCTGCCTGGCCTGCTGTGCTTTGACCAGCAACACATTTTCAGCTGTGATCTCCAGCATCTGCAGACCTCATTTTTTACCCCCAATAGCAGCAGAGATGTGGAGAAACAGATTGGGAAACAGATTTTGGAAAGATGCAGAAGCCACAGGGTCGTAGTCATGGGCGACTTCAACTTCCCAAATATTGATTGGAAGCTCTTTACATCAAGTAGATTGGATGGGGCGGTGTTTGTGCAGTGTGTCCAGGAAGCTTTTCTAACTCAGTATGTAAATTGTCCAAACAGAGGGGAGGCCATATTGGATTTGGTACTCGGTAATGAACCGGGACAAGTGATGGGCTTGTTAGTGGGTGAACATTTTGGTAATGGTGACCACAATTCTGTGACTTTCACCTTGGTTATGGAGAGAGATAGGTGCGCACAACAGGGTAGATTTTACAGTTGGGGGAAGGGAAATTACGATGCTGTAAGACAGGATTTGAGGAGCATAAGTTGGGAGCATTGGCTGTCAGGGAAGGATGTGGTGGAAATGTGGAACTTTTTCAAGGAACAGATACGACATGTCCTTGATATGTATGTACCTATCAGGCAGGAAAGAAATGGTCGTGTGAGGGAGCCTTGGTTGACGAGGGAGGTTGAATGTCTAGTAAAGAGGAAGAAGGAGGCTTACATAAGGTTGAGGAAACAGGGTTCAGACAGAGCAGTGGAGGGATACAGGATAGCCAGAAGGGACCTGAAGAAAGGGATTAGGAGAGCTAAGAGAGGGCATGAAAAATCCTTGGCGGATAGGATCAAGGATAACCCCAAGGCATTTTATGCGTATGTGAGAAACATGAGAATGACGAGAACGAGGGTAGGTCCGATCAAGGACAGTAGTGGGAGATTGTGTATTGAGTCGGAAGAGATAGGAGAGGTCTTGAATGAGTACCTTTCTTCAGTATTTACGAACGAGAGGGACCGTATTGTTGAAGAGGAGAGTGTGAAACGGACTGGTAAGCTAGAAGAGATACTTGTTAGGAAGGAAGATGTGTTGGACATTTTGAACAACTTGAGGATAGACAAGTCCCCCGGGCCTGACGGGATATATCCTAGGATTATGTGGGAAGCAAGAGAGGAAATTGCAGTACCGTTGGCAATGATCTTTTTGTCTTCACTGTCAACGGGGGTGGTACCAGGGGACTGGAGAGTAGCGAATGTTGTGCCCCTGTTCAAAAAAGGGAATAGGGATAACCCCGGGAATTACTGGCCAGTTAGTCTTACTTCTGTGGTAGGCAAAGTAATGGAAAGGGTACTGAGGGATAGGATTTATGAGTATCTGGAAAGACACAGCTTGATTAGGGACAGCCAGCATGGATTTGTGAAGGGTAGGTCTTGCCTTACAATTCTTATTGAATTCTTTGAGGAGGTGACCAAGCATGTGGATGAGGGTAGAGCAGTGGATGTAGTGTACATGGATTTTAGTAAGGCATTTGACAAGGTTCCCCATGGTAGGCTTATGCGGAAAGTCAGGAGGCATGGGATAGAGGGAAATTTGGCCAATTGGATAGAAAACTGGCTAACCGGTCGAAGTCAGAGAGTGGTGGTAGATGGTAAATATTCAGCCTGGAGCCCAGTTACAAGTGGAGTTCCGCAGGGATCAGTTCTGGGTCCTCTGCTGTTTGTAATTTTTATTAATGACTTGGATGAGGGAGTCGAAGGGTGGGTCAGTAAATTTGCAGATGATACGAAGATTGGTGGAGTTGTGGACAGTGAGGAGGGCTGTTGTCGGCTGCAAAGGGACTTTGATATGATGCAGAGCTGGGCTGAGGAGTGGCAGATGGAGTTCAACCCTGCCAAGTGTGAGGTTGTCCATTTTGGAAGAACAAATAAGAATGCGGAATACAGGGTTAACGGTAGGGTTCTTAGTCAGGTGGAGGAACAGAGGGATCTTGGGGTCTATGTACATAGATCTTTGAAAGTTGCCACTGAGGTGGATAGGGCTTGTAAGAAGGTCTATGGTGTATTAGCGTTCATGAGCAGAGGGATTGAATTCAAGAGTCGTGAAGTGATGTTGCAGCTGTACAGGACTTTGGTTAGGCCACATTTGGAGTACTGTGTGCCGTTCTGGTCGCCTCACTATAGGAAAGATGTGGAAGCTTTGGAGAGGGTGCAGAGAAGATTTACCAGGATGTTGCCTGGAATGGAGAATAGGTTGTACGAGGATAGGTTGAGAGTTCTCGGCCTTTTCTCGTTGGAACGGCGAAGGATGAGGGGTGACTTGATAGAGGTTTATAAGATGATCAGAGGAATAGATAGAGTAGACAGTCAGAAACTTTTTCCCCGGGTACAACAGAGTGTTACAAGGGGACATAAATTTAAGGTGAAGGGTGGAAGGTATAGGGGAGACGTCAGGGGTGGGTTCTTTACCCAGAGAGTGGTGGGGGCATGGAATGCGCTGCCCGTGGGAGTGGTAGAGTCAGAATCATTGGCGACCTTTAAGCGACAATTGGATAGGTACATGGATGGGTGCTTAATCTAGGTTAGATGTTCGGCACAACATCGTGGGCCGAAGGGCCTGTTCTGTGCTGTATTGTTCTATGTTCTATGTTCTAAAGGTAATTATGAGGGCATGAGAGAGGAACTGACAAAAATGGACTGGAAGCAGAGCCTAGCGGGGAAGACAGTAGAGCAAAAATGGCAGGAGTTTGTGGGTATAATTGAGGACACTGTACAGAGGTTCATCCCCAAGAAAAGAAAGATTATCCGGGGAAGGATTAGACAACCATGGCTGACAAAGGAAGTCAGGAAATGTATTAATGAAAAAGAAAGATCCTATAAAGTTGCCAAGAGTAGTGGGAAATCAGAAGATTGGGAAGGCTACAAAAACAAACAGAGGATAACAAAGAGAGAAACAAGGAAGGAGAGGATCAAATATGAAGGTAAGCTAGCCAGTAACATTAGAAATGACAGTAAAAGTTTCTTTCAATACATAAGAAACAAATGACAGGCAAAAGTAGACATTGGGCCACTTCAAACTGATGCTGGAAGCCTAGTGATGGGAGATAAGGAAATAGCAGGAGAACTTAACAAGAACTTTGCGTCAGTCTTCACAGTGGAAGCCATGAGTAATATCCCAACAATTAAAGGGAGTCGGGGGCTGAGTTGAGTATGGTTGCCATTACAAAAGAGAAAGTGTTAGAAAAGCTAAAAGGTCTTAAAATTGATAAATCTCCTGGCCCTGATGGGATACATCCTAGAGTTTTTTCATTAGATTAGATTAGACTTACAGTGTGGAAACAGGCCCTTCGGCCCAACAAGTCCACACCGACCCGCCGAAGCGAAACCCACCCATACCCCTACATTACCCCTTACCTAACACTACGGGCAATTTAGCATGGCCAATTCACCTGACCCGCACATCTTTGGACTGTGGGAGGAAACCGGAGCACCCGGAGGAAACCCACGCAGACACGGGGAGAACGTGCAAACTCCACACAGTCAGTCGCCTGAGTCGGGAATTGAACCTGGGTCTCTGGCGCTGCGAGGCAGCAGTGCTAACCACTGTGCCACCGTGCCGCCCACAAAGGTGAGGTGAGGGCCCATGGTGTTTGAGGTGAGCTACTGGTATAGATTGAGGATTGGCTGTCTAACAGAAGGCAGAGAGTTGGGATAAAAGGTTCTTTTTCTGGGAGAGATGGCTGAGGAAATAGTGGAGGCATTGGTAAAGATCTTTTAAAAGTCACTGGAGTCAGGGAAAGTCCCAGATGATTGGAAGATCACTGTTGTAACCCCCTTGTTCAAGAAAGGATCAAGACAAAAGATGGAAAATTATAGGCCAATTAGCCTGAGGTTTCTAAATTCTTGGAAGAGCAGAGTCTGATTAGAACAAGTCAACATAGGTTTAGTAAGGGGAGGTCATGTCTGACAAACCTGTTGGAATTCTTTGAAGAGGTGTCAAGTAGGTTAGACCAGGGAAACCCAGTGGATGTGGTCTATCTAGACTTCCAAAAGGCCTTTGATAAGGTGCCACACGGGAGGCTGCTGAGAAAGGTGAGGGCCCATGGTGTTTGAGGTGAGCTACTGGTATAGATTGAGGATTGGCTGTCTAACAGAAGGCAGAGAGTTGGGATAAAAGGTTCTTTTTCCGAATGGCTGCCGGTGACAAGCGGTGTCCCGCAGGGTTCAGTGTTGGGGCCGTAGCTGTTCACATTATATATTAATGATCTGGATGAAGAGACTGGGGGCATTCTAGCGAAGTTTGCCGATGATACGAAGTTAGGTGGACAGGCAGGTAGTACTGAGGAAGTGGGGAGGCTGCAGAAGGATCTAGACAGTTTGGGAGAGTGGTCCAGGAAATGGCTGATGAAATTCAAAGTGAGCAAATGCGAGGTCTTGCACTTTGGAAAAAAGGATAAAAGCATAGACTACTTTCTAAACGGTGAGAAAATTCGTAAAGCCAAAGTACAAAGGGATCTGGGAGTGCTAGTCGAGGATTCTGTAAAGGTAAACATGCAGGTCGAGTCCGTGATTAAGAAAGCGAATGCAATGTTGTCACTTATCTCAAGAGGGTTGGAATATAAAAGCACCATGGTGCTACTGAGACTTTATAAAGCTCTGGTTAGGCCCCATTTGGAGTACTGTGTCCAGTTTTGGTCCCCACACCTCAGGAAGGACATACTGGCACTGGAGCGTGTCCAGCTGAGATTCACACGGATGATCCCTGGAATTGTAGGTCTAACATACGAGGAACGGCTGAGGATCCTGGGATTGTATTCATTGGAGTTTAGAAGATTAAGGGGAGATTTAATAGAAACTTACAAGGTAATACATGGCTCGGAAAGGGTGGACGCTAGGGAATTGTTCCCGTTAGGCGAGGAGACTAGGACCCGTGGACACAGCCTTAGAATTAGAGGGGGTAAATTCAGAACAGAAATGCAGAGACATTTCTTCAGCCAGAGAATGGTGGGCCTGTGGAATTCATTGCCGCAGAGTGCAGTGGAGGCTGGGACGCTAAATGTCTTCAAGGCAGAGATTGATAAATTCTTGATGTGACAAGGAATTAAGGGCTACGGGGAGAATGCTGGTAAGTGGAGTTGAAATGCCCATCACCCATGATTGAATGGCGGAGTGGACTCAATGGGCCGAATGGTCTTATTTCCACTCCTATGTCTTATGATCTTATGGTCTTATATCCCTCCAAACCCTTCCTATCTATATACCCATCCAAATGCCTCTTAAATGTTGCAATTGTACCAGCCTCCACCACTTCGTCTGGCAGCTCATTCCATACATGTACGACCCTCTGCATGAAAAAATTGTCCCTTAGGTCTCTTTTATATCTTTCCCCTCTCACCCTATACCTATGCTCTCTAGTTCTGGACTCCCCGACCCCAGGGAAAAGATTTTGCCTATTTATCCCAATCATGCCCCTCATAATTTTATAAACCTCTATAAGGTCACCCCTCAGCCACCAATGCTCCAGGGAAAACAGTCCCAGCCTGTTTAGCCTCTCCCTGTAGCTCAAATCCTCCAACCCTGGCAACATACTTGTAAATCTTTCCTAAACCCTTTCAAGTTTTGCAACATAGTTCCGATAGCAAGGAGACCAGAACTGTACGCAATATTCCAACAATGGCCTAACCAATGTACTGTACAGCCGCAACATGACCTCCCAACTCCTGTACTCGATACTCTGACCAATAAAGGAAAGCATATCAAATGCTTTCTTCACTATCCTATCCACCTGTAACTCCACTTTCAAGGAGCTATGAACCTGCATTCCAAGGTCTCTTTGTTCAGCAACACTCCTTAGGACCTTAACCATTAAGTATATAAGTCCTGCTAAGATTTGCTTTCCCAAAATGCAGCACCTCTATTGTGTGTGACATTGTTAAATCTCAATATTTTACTTTTTACATTTAATAATTACAGTAAATCCTTGCAGTAAGGCTCTGTATTGGAGTCTGTCGCAGCTGGCTTTTCACTTAATTGAGGAGTGCCACTAAACGTTATGTCTCTGCACTTCACACCCAGGACTTTCCCATCCTTAGGTCCAGTTAAGAAACAACACACTGCCTGTGAGGGACTTCAACTCGAAACATTGTGCAAGAAGTCAATTATTATTGCCGCAAAGCATTAATGCTGGAGAGAACCGATGGACTACTGCATTTCAAAATGACTAGAATGAATGTGGATCGGCAGCACCCTCTGAAAAGATGCTTGCTTTAGCCAAACAAACAGAAGCTATGGCCTGTCAGTGTTTACTTATTCTTCCAAGGGATGTGAGCATCACTGGCCAATATATGTTATGAATCTCTAATTGCCCTTGGTAAGTTGGAAGCACTAGCTTTCGGAGCGCTGCTCCTTCATCAGGTGATTGTGGATTATAAGGTGAAGGAGCAGTTTCCAATTAAACATGTTGGACAATAACTAGTGGTTCCAATTAAACCTGTTGGACTATAATCTGGTGTTTATTTTTATTGTTTTACACCCCAGTCCCACATCAGCACCTCCAAATTATTGGTAAGTTGGTTTCAGAGGGAAACTTACAGGTGGTGATGCTCCCATGTATCTGATGCCCTTGCCTTTTCAGGTGTTAGAACACCCAGGTTTGAGAGTTGCTGTCCAAAGAGGCTTGATAAGTTATAGCAATGCCTCTTGTCATGTGTACAGTACTGCCATCGAGCATTAGTGGTGTTGAGAGCAAGTGTTGAATGTGGCAGATAAGGCATCGATCAAGTGGCCACCTTGTCCTCGATGGTGTCGAGCTTCTTGAGTGTCGTCAGAGCTTCACCCATCCTGGCAGTTGGAGAATGTTCTATCACACTCCTGACTAGTAAGGCATGAAGGTGAGCTCTGGGGATTTGGCAGATTTGAGGAAGATACAAGAAATCACAAACTGGCCGTTCTGTTGACTGAGCTATTCTACCCAACTGTGACCACCCCAAACACTAAGACTACAAAACAAATGAGGGACAATATTAGCCTACAAGCTGCATCTAACTGAAAATGAATATTTACCTGATCATCTGGGGAACACTTACAGGCCTGAAGTGCAAAAACAATCAAAACATTAAAAAAAAATATTTAATCAAATATGAATAAGAACTGAAGTCAATCATTGAACATGTTTCCACTGTCTCTTGGCCTTCTGTAATGATAATGGCTCTATATCTTTTGTAATTGGTCCTTGGTACAGCCTTAACCTGTAGAAAATATTGTCTCATTCAGCAATTTCAACCTATACCCTGTATCCAAGTAAGTTTCTCCCTGCTCATTTGCTGTGGGGTGCGGGGTGAGTGGGGATGGGGTGGGGGGAGGTGGTGGGGGAGGTGGTGGCGGGAGCTGTGGTGAAGGGGGTTGAGTCAAACCACACTGCTGTGGGTCTGGAATAATGGCTCTATATTCAGGAATTATGTGTTCAGCTGCCTATGTCCAAACCCATCTATCACTAACCCTGCTTAAAGTCTTATCACTTTCACCAAGCATATGGTCATCTGTTGAACATCCCTTTATATGGCTCAGTGTCAAATTCTGGTTCACAGTGCTCATTCGCAGCAGCAGGGAGCACTTTACCCTGTCAAAGGTGTTATATAAATGCAAGATGTTATGATAACTATGTTAAGGGAAAGTGAAAAACAAGGGTTGCAATGGATCCACTCTAATTTCGCACTGCGTGAGGCCAACAGATGCTTTGTAGGTGGCAAGGGTGGGAAATAAGATTACATTTAAACCATAGAGCCAGGACACAGGAAACATCTCCAATCTGAAATATTTCAGGAAGTGAGAGATTGCTGCAGAGCTAATTTGAATTGTTTATTTTATTACTAACACAGATTCTAAACCAGTATCTTGACACCTAAAACCCTTTACTTGTTGACACTGTTTGACCTTCTATCATTGGACTACCAGCATGCACAGATCTAGATATTTGTACAGTACAGTGGTAACCAACTCGCCACTCCAGACTACAACTTAGAGTCTGTACATGACCTCACTAACCTTAACTCAGACAGGTTTAGGTATATTGCAATATTACCTGAAAAATTACACCGAACCCACCTCAGATATACAGCATACATATTCAGCATGAACTCAAACTACTATTGGATTCCAAGGTACAGAGCATCATCATCTATCAGGGGAGCATCATAGCAATCAGTGCATCTTTTGAAGAAAGATGGATATATACATCCATCACATTTACATCCAAGGCAACTGAACTTTGCACTAAAAGAGTTTTCCCTACAAGATTCCTAACCTGGAAGAGATTAATTCTCAGGGTGCAAGCATCTTCTAAGCTTGATGCTTGCGAATGGATATTAGTCCACTCCTAATCCCCCAGAGTCACAGAAACTGAGGACTTTTAAAACATTTTGCGGCAGGTACTTTCGACTCAAATAACCATTTACTTTGTTTATCGGCCAGGATATACAGGTCATTCTGCTATAATGCATGTTTCGTCAACGCAAATTCACTGTGACACGACTGATGAATTGAGGATACTGTTTTTAAAGTATGAACTGTATTGGCTGTAACACAATTATATTGGCAACAGTTTAAGCACTGTTTCTAAAGTGTGATTTTCCTATAATGGGAGTTGCGCAAGAATGCAACCATCGCGTTATAGAAGAACTGACTGTACCCCAACATTATCTTGTTCAAAATCTGCCATGCTGCCTTTGTATTATAGATCAACAAGCAGGAGGCTAGAACAACACAGTTAGCCAGGCAGCATTAGGAGGTGGAGAAGTCAATGTTTTGGGTGTTACCCTCTTCAGGACTGGGGGTGGATGTGGGGGGAGCTGCAGATAAAGAGGGTGGCAGGGCAGGGTGAAATGAACAGTGGTGCAGTTTTGATGGGCTGAATAGCCTACTTCAGCTTATTGTTATTGTCTTAAGGTCAAATGGGATCAGGCATGGTCCTATTGAATTATAAGATACCTACACAACAGGACAAAGATGCCTAAGAGAGATGACTCGCTTTCTTCAACTTTTTAACCCTGAAATGTTGTGAAATGTTGTGACCAAGGTCGCTCCTTTATGATCGGAACATTACCAGCAAATCTTTCTCTCTCTCTCAAACATGCTTTGCCATTCAGAGGTTTGTTCTTTAATATTATGATCCCTCTAAGTTTGTCATGCTTGGAGTAGATAGATCTCAGAATACTCTCAGAGCTTATCTACTGCAGAAGGAAAAGTGTTTGATTTTCAGAGCACAAATACTCTACATGTACCTCAGAAACAATAACAGAAGATGCTGGAAAAGCTCAGCTGGTCTGACAGCATCTGTGAAGAGAAATCAAAGTTAACTTTTCAGGTCCAGTTCTGAGGATGGGTCACCAGACCCGAAACACTCACTTGATTTCTCTTCACAGCTGCTGCCAGACCTGCTGAGCTTTTCCAGCATCTTCTGCTTTTGTTTCTGATTTACAGCATCCGCAATTCTTTCAGTTTCCTCATGTACCTACTCAGCAAACATTTCCTCATCATTACTGCACACAAACTGTTGGAAATGACCCATCAGAAACCTCCTACACTATTGTGATTACTTGCAAAAACCTAAGAGTATAATTTTGAAGTTTAACACAGACTCAGTTCACAGATGACTATTTGGATTACTCTTAGCCAACTTCACAAAATCAGAGAATTGCTACAGTGCATCAGATCTGTTGAGTCTGTAAGAACTCTCTGAGCATTTTAAACTTATTGTCAACTCTCTTGTTTTTTCCCTGTAAGCTTGTGCATTGCTTTGATTCAAATAATCATCAATGTCCTCTTGAATGCCTCAACTGAATTTGCTTCCACTGCACTTCTGAGCAGACCATTCCAGATCCTAACTACTCGCTAAGTGAAATTGTTTTTTTTTTCCTTACCATGTACATGCAAACTATACTGAGAACAAAGATATTCCTCCAGAATTGCAAAGTGGATCTCATCAAGCCCGAATCAAAAGATTGATTTTATACATTTTGGTCACAACTGAGCAGAGCAGATTCAACATCTAAAGAACCATGGATGTTGGAAAGACAAAACAAATAAAAATTGCTGCAAAATTTCAGCTGGTATGGCAGCATTTGTGGGGAGAAAGCAGAGTTTATGTTTCAGGTCCAATGACCCTTCTTCAGAATTGTTCTGCCTTTCCCCCATTACTCTTGACTGCCGACTGATCAAGGATCTATCATAGCCTTGAAAATACAGGACTCTGTCCCCACCGCTCTCTGTGGGAAGGAGTTCCAAAGACTCACACCCTTCTGAGAGAAGAAATTCCTCCTCATCTCAGCATTACGTTGGCGCCACCTTAATCTGGGACTCCGCCCTCTGATCCGAGACTCTGCCACAAAGGGAAACATCCTCTGAGCATTTATCCTGTCAAGCATTAAGAATCCTACAAGTTGCAGTGAGATCACCTCTCATTCTTCTGAACTCCAGTGAACAGAATCCCAATTGTTTTAGCCTTTGCTCAGAAGACAATCCCTCCTTACCAGGGATCATCCGAGCAAACCTTCTCTGAACGGCCTCCAGTGAAATGATACGTTTCCTTAAAACTTCAACATGCCTGCCTCAATAAGGACCCACATCTCCGTCTTTTGTGTTATGTGGGTTAATACACAGAAAACCACAATACAGTCGGAAATTGGGACAGGAATAGATCATTTGGCTCTGCAAGTCCTCAGTTGATGTAATCTTAAGCTAATATTCGGTCTAACCTTTTTTTTTCAGTGGTGCTGATAGCTGCCTATGCAGCTGAGGACAGCTTCAAATTAACAGAAATAAACAGAAAGAAAAGCCAGAAAACAAACATTCACAATAACCAATAAAAAAAAACAAAAATTCAAAATCATCTCCTCCTCAGCAGGAAGACACTAACAGCAGTAAAAAGATACACTGATTGGATGGTTCCAGGCTGTTCAGAGGTTCTTCTCCTCACCTCTCTCCTGTACAGAAAAGTAAGGAGTCTTTCACTCTCACTGACCCAGCTCCCTCAGAGCCAGCTCTCAGAGTGAACAGAACCTTTGACACTCCTGTTTATTTATATATATATCCCCAGCATCCAACTAAACCTTTCTCATTCTGTATTATTCCATAACCATTGATTCCCAGGGTAATCAAAGATTTATTTATCTTTGGCTTGAATATACTTTCTGACCAATGAGCAAGTTTCTGCAGTAAAAACTTCCAAAAATTCAAAAGTTCTTGAATGGAGAAATTTCTCCTCAGCTCTGTGTGAAAACAGTGCCTTCTCACAGTCTGAAACGGTAACTTTTGATTTCTAGACTCCCCATAGATCCTTTTGAAATTTCAAACCTATTAAGAATAATCTACAATCCACTGAAAACACATCACATTTTACTAATCTTTCACAATTTATTCACAGGATGTGGGTACCAATGGCTGCGCAAACATTTATTGCCCATTGTGAATTGGCTTCTTGAACTGCTGCAGTCCATTTTTTGTAAATAAACCCCAAAAGAGCCATTAGGGAGGGAGTTACAAGCTTTTGATCAGCAACAGTGATACATTTCTGAGTCAGGATGGTGATTGGCTTGAAGAGAACTTGGAGGTATTTCCTGCCTTTTTTTCTAGTTGGCAATGGTCATGGGGTCGGAAATTATTTTTTAATGAGCCTTTGTGAACTTCTGCAGCGCGTTTTGTAGAGAGTAATCACTGCTGCGACTGAGCATCGGTGGGTGGAGGGAGTGAATGTTTATTGAAGTGGCGTTAGTCAAATGGACTGTTTTGTCCTACGTGGTGTTGTTTTCTTGAGTGAAAGTAACACATGCTGGAGATCACAGTGGGTCAAGCGGCACCCAAGGAGAGAGAGCATGCTAAAGTTTCCAGTCTAGAGGACTCTTCATCAGAGCTGACTTGAAGTGGAGAGCGACCAGTATTTATGCAGTAGTTGGAGGTGGGCGGGGGGTATGCTGGGGGAGAAAGGGTGCCAATAGTTCAGATTAAGTGATCGGAATGTGAGAATGGTAGAACAATGGGGTGTCTAACTTCCAGACTGGAAAGAACAGACAGTCCCACTGGAGTGGGGGAAGAGACAAGAGGAGAGGACTTTGGGTGAGCCAGGAGGTGAGTTACATGCTACAGGATTCAATAGACACTAGACAATAGACGAGGTAAAAACAATGACTGCAGATACTGGAAACCAGATTCTGGATCAGTGGTGCTGGAAGAGCACAGCAGTTCAGGCAGCATCCAAAGTGCTGCTCTTCTAGCATCACTGACAGAGAATAGACAATAGACAATAGGTGCAGGAGTAGGCCATTCTGCCCTTCGAGCCTGCACCACCATTCAACATGATCATGGATGATCATCCTTAATCAATATCCTGTTCCTGCCTTATCTCCATAACCCTTGATTCCACTATCCTTGAGAGCTCTATCCAACTCTTTCTTAAATGAATCCAGAGACTGGGCCTCCACTGCCCTCTGGGGCAGAGCATTCCACACAGCCACCACTCTCTGGGTGAAGAAGTTTCTCCTCATCTCTGTCCTAAATGGTCTACCCCGTATTTTTAAGCTGTGTCCTCTGGTTCGATACTCACACATCAGTGGAAATATGTTTCCTGCCTCCAGAGTGTCCAATTCTTTAATAATCTTATATGTCTCAATCAAATCCCCTCTCAGTCTTCTAAACTCAAGGGTATACAAGTCCAGTCGCTCCAGTCTTTCAGTGTAAGATAGTCCTGCCATTTCAGGAATTGACCTCGTGAACCCACGCTGCACTCCCTCAATAGCCAGAATGTCTTTCCTCAAATTTGGAGACCAGAACTGCACACAGTACTTCCAGGTGTGGTCTCACCAGGGCCCTGTATAGTTGCAGAAGAACCTCTTTGCTTCTATACTCAATCCCTCTTGTTATGAAGGCCAGCATGCTATAAGCCTTCTTCACTACCTGCTGTACCTGCATGCTTACCTTCATTGACTGGTGTACAAGAACACCCAGATCTCTTTGTACTGCACCTTTACCTAAATTGATTCCATTTAGGTAATAATCTGCCTTCCTAGTCTGCGACCTGTTTTGATAGCCACAGTGTTGATAGGGCTTGTCCAGCTCTTGTCTCCTAGAGATTGTCCACATCCTGACAATCATATTGCAGTGAGGATACAGAAGAGAGTAACCAGAGTAAATGAGAGGAAAGAAAGTTTGGGTTATGTTGAGCTGTTCCATAAAATGGGCAATTTTCTACTGGAAAAGCAATGGTTAAGAGGCTAAGTTATTGCATTTCAGCTCCTATAAGAAAGGATGAGATAATATAGACCGTCATGTTGTCTCGAAAAGAAGAACCAGTAGATGGTGTTTGAAGACACATAATCTCAGAAGTAAATGATGAAAGATTATTTGAGTGAGTTAGTGATTGATCTGTAGAACAGAATCCTGAGGAAGATGTGGCAGGAGTTCATACTGACTAAACCAAATACAAGTTGGATCAATTTCTTTCAGATAATAACATTTTGGGATTGGCAAATGAGGAATGAAAGACATAACATGCATCTTTGGGTAATAATGATGATAAAACAAAGGGTAAGGAGGAGGGAGACAATTCTGAAGTATGATCAGAAAAACGCCTTTGATTGCTTTTGGTGAATCCAAGAAGGAGACAATTCTAAACTGGATGCAAAGTGTATAGAAACAGAAATGATGAATGATTTCAAAAGAAATCAGTCAAGAACCTGAGAGAAATACTCATAGGATAGAACAGGGAATGGGACAAGTTGCAAAGCTCCAGAGAGAGTTAGCACAGGCCTGCTGGACAAATGGCCTCCTACTATGCGACTGTGAAGAAAGATGAATTTGAATCAATTGTTCCAATGCATGCAATCCCCATCAATAATAAAAAAAAGCAGCATTTTTGGTCAAACATGACGTTATTGTTCTGTCTTCGTTGAAGAAGGTAGAAGCTTAGCTAATTGGACCTTGGTCTTTTCTCATGTGGCATATAATGTGCTCCTTTGCCCAGAACAGAACACGGAGCAGCTCTGTGATGGATTAATGTGATGGGGCAGGAAAAGCAACAATATTGATTAAGGATGATCTGACACAAGAGTTGTCATGATATTCCAATGTATCAATCGACTAATTCAATTACTACGTTGACTGAGGAAGTACTTTATTAAAAGCTGGTTCAGGGAGACAAAAATAATCAATCACCCTTCAGGAAACTAGTATCTGACAATTCAAATCTTGATCATTCTTGAAAAGCTAACGCTGGAGTGCAGGGATTTTTTTAATCTCCCAGTAGATTGAACATCAACACTGGCGTGAGACTGTGCAAAAGTGGAGGGTCAGAGAGATTGCTCAGCAGTAGTTGTGGCTTAGGCTATCAGAAAACTCCAATTACCTCATGGGAGAAAGCAAAACATTTTCAAGGGTTTACACAGTGAGGCCAGTCACTTCAGAATGTGTTAGTTCAGTGGTTTCTCATTGAGCTTCATCTGCAAGGGCTTTTGCAGATAAGTCCCTGTGGAGAAGCAGCTAATCACAGACAGCAACTTTTGGACTTGTCTGTTTCACAACGTATCCAGCAATGGTTTCATTTCAGTTTCACAAAGTAATTTCGCAAATGGGAAACAGATGTAAATTGGAGTTGAGGATTGTTAGAACAGCTATGAATAACAGCACAGACTCGATGGGCTGAACAGCAGACTTCTGCTCCTCAGTTTTATAGTCTAATGATGGTCAATGCTGACCTTACAAACAGCTATTACAATTGTGTAACTAAAACCATAACCTCTGGCCCCACTCGACATTCCCAATATTTATCAATCCATCAGCTAACGATTTACAGCATTCAAATTCTACTGGTAAAATCAAAAGCTTCTATTGACATGTTACTGAACTTTAAACACAAAATGCGATTAAATTATACCAAAAGGCTATAAAGTATTGATCGTTTCGAGGGTTCTTTCTGCAGATGTGATTAAGTCTCTTTATTGTCAGTGATAATTCCATCAACACAATTGACATCAACGTCTAACAAATAGAATTGAAGGATATTTTTCATGCGTACAGCAAGTATAGAATTGAGAATCCTCTTTTTCTCCTTAATTTTTCTGTGGGAAATGGATATCACTGACAAGGCTGCTAATAATTTGTTTATTCAGTTAAGAGACAATCACATTGCAATGGGCCTGGAATCACATGCAGGCCCAACCAGGGAAGGATGTTAGATTTACTTGCTGAACATACATCAGTGACTCAAATGGGTTTTCACTACAATTACTCGTGCAATCTTAGAATCAAACAATACAGCAGAGGCCCTTCAGTCCATTGAGCATGTATCACCAAAAAAAAACACATCTACACTAGTCCCACTTCCCTGCAATAGGCCCATAACCTTGAATCTTATTACAATTCTAGTGTCCATCCAAGTACTTTTTCAAGATGTTACCCACCTCAACCACCCTCCAGGCAGTGCATTATAGACCCACGCTCAAATCTCTCTAAACCTTTCAGTTAGTGACTCTCCGATAAAGGGGAACAGTTGCTTTCTATTCAACCTGTCAATGTCCCTCATAACCTTATACTCCTCAATCAGGTCCCCTCTTAACCTTCTCTGCTCCAAAATAAAAATCTGAGCTTATCCAGACTCTCTTCCTAGCTCCATTCAAGGTAACATCTCTTCCAGTGCAACCATTTCCTTCCTACAGTGCAATGACAAGAACTGCACACAGTACACCAGCTGTGGTCCAACCAAAGTCCTGTACAGCTCCAACATAACATCTATGCCCGTATAATCTATGCTATGACTCATAAGTGCCTTCTTCAATTCCCTATTAACTTGTCCTGCCACCTTCTGCTATCTGTGGACATTCACCCCAAGATCCCTCTGTTCCTCTGAGCTTCCTAATGTACAGACGAACAGAGCTAGCACTTTAAGTCCAATACAAATTCTTCAGAACATTGGCATGTTAACACTGTCTCCACAGATGCTGCCAGGTCTGCTGAGTTTCTCCAGCTCTTTCGTTTTTCAATCTCAGATCTCTAGTATCGATAGTATTTTGTTTCTAGCTCCAGAACATTGGGCTCTGGGTGGTTAGCCCAATGAGTTACTGTCACTGCAACACTTTCTCCCCATATGATCTGAATATCTCAATAGTAATAAATACTGCTGTTCCACTGGTACATGAAACAGTTTAGATAGGGAACTAAAATGGCAACTCATTGAGACTTCTTAACGGTGCATCAGGATGGGCGTAGAATCATAATCCTACAGAATGGAGACAGACCCTATGGCCCAAACTGGTCCATGCCAACCACAATGTCTATTCAAGCTGACCCCATTTCCCTGCACTTGGCCCATATGCTTCTAAACCTTTTCTATCCATGTATTTGTCCAAGTACATTTTAAATGTCGTTGATATACCCACTGCAATAACTTCCACTGGCAGCTCATTCCATATGCGTACTACCGTCAGTGTAAAAATGTTGCCCCTCAGGTTCCCTTTTATTCTTTCCCCTCTAACCTTAAACTGATGCGTCTAGTCTTCGATTCCCCAACCTTAGGGAAAAGACTGAGTGCATTCAGCCTATCCATGCCTCTCATGATCTTATATGCAGATAGAATATTTCCCTTGACTGATGAATCCAGAGTCAGGGAGCTTAATCATTGTGATGAAGGAACTACATTCAGTTACAAGCAGCTCACAAATTATGCTGGGCTTTTGCATAGCTAGCTACAGTTCACACAGATCCTTTTTAACTTGCTGCCCCCTACAGGTTGTGTATTTCAGTGAAAACAGCAAACCTCTTCAACCTGTCAAAATGAAACTTCCATACTGAGAAACGCGGAACTGAAACCAGCAAAGGTCATTTTGAATATATAATTCAATGTAAGGTCATGTACAGAGGTAAAATTGAGTGAGATAAAGTGAGAGGTGGGACTGCGAGATGGCCAGGGGCAGGGTAAAACGCCGACTAATCTCTGTTATGCCAGGATTATCCTACGTGGAGCAGAAGAGTCGATGTTTCGGGCATAAGTCCTTCATCAGGAATGTCTAGGGGGGAGGGGGCTGAGAAATAAATAGGAAGGTGGGGGTGTGTCTGGGGGGGAGGTAGGTGGGATAGGGATAGTTGGATACAGAGAGGAGGTGATTGCTACCACCCCCACCTACATCCACCTGTCACCTTCCCAGCCAACTTCCCTACAGCCCCACCCCCACCCCTTTATTTATTTCTCAGCCCCCTTCCTCTTCACGTTCCTGATGAAGGGCTTATTCCCAAAACATCGACTCTCCTGTTCCTCGGATGATGCCTGGCCTGCTGTGCTTTTTCCAGTGGCATACTTTTCAACTCTGACTCTTTAGCAACCACAGTCCTTGCTTTCTCCAGGATTGTCTGAGGTTTAGAGAGAGGTGGGCAAAATTGGACCTATATTCCCAGAAGTTTTGAAGAATGAGAGGTGATCTTATTGAAATTTTTTAAATTCTTAAAGGTACATCGGGACGGATATAGATAAGACTTTTCCCCCTGCCTGATGAATCCATAGCCAGAGACCATAATCACAGATAGTAAGGGTAATTTCAGACTGAGATATGGGTGGCACGCTGGCTCAGTGGTTAGCACTGCTGCCTCACAGTGCCTGGGTTTGATTTCAGCCTTGGGTGACTGTCCGTGCGCATTTCTGCTACATGCTCTAGTTTCCTCCCACAGACCAAAGGTGTGCAGATTAGGTGGATTGGCCATGCTGAATTTCCCATAGTGTCCAGGGATGTGTAAGCTAGGTGGATTGGCCATGCTGAATTTCCCATATTGTCCAGGGATGTGTAAGCTAGGTGGATTGGTCATGCTGAATTTCCCATAGTGTCCAGGGATGTGTAAGCTAGGTGGATTGGTCATGCTGAATTTCCCATATTGCCCAGGGATGTGTAAGCTAGGTGGATTGGCCATGCTGAATTTCCCATATTGTCCAGGGATGTGTAAGCTAGGTGGATTGGCCATGCTGAATTTCCCCATAGTGTCCAGGGATGTGTAAACTAGGTGGATTGGCCATGTAGGGGATAGGGTGGGAGGCTGGATCTGTGTGGGATGCTCTTCAGTGAGTTGCTACAGACTCAATGGGCTGAGTGCACTGTTTGGGGTTCTATGATTCTCAGAGAAAATGTCTTTGTTTAGAGGATGATGAATCTTTGGAATTCTTTGCCCCAGACAGTTATGGAATCTAATTAGCAGGCACGTTCAGGGTAGAAATTGGTAGGTTATAGAGAGGGAATGTGGCATTGAAGTAGCTGATTAACCGTGAGTTGAATTTGCTGAGCCCTGAGTTGAATAGTGTATTCCCATTCTTAGATGATTAGCCATGAATCCAATTGAATAGTGCAACAGACTTCTGTTTGTGTGTTCCCATTCAGAGAAAGATACAGTGTGCAGAAATAAATAATCAAGTTTTCCAAGAACACCAAAACCTGAAGGAATGTCACTCCTTGTAAAATTATATTTTCAGCGTCAGAAAGGTTTTTTTGGAATTAATTGCAATTAATTTGCCTGCGCACCAAAGATTGTAAAGGCGAGCGAAAAATGCACAGATGCTTTCTGATTTTTGCCTTTAAACGTACAAATATAGATGCTAGCTTATTATTATGGTGGCAACTTTCATGCAAATGGTTTTGACAAACATATATTTTATTAGAGATCATAGGTTTAAGGTGAGTGTGGAAAGTTGAAAGGAGATGGGTGAGGCATGTTTTTGTACATAGAGGGTGGTAAATGTCGCGAACACATGGCCAGGGCAGGTGATAGATGCAGTTAAGACAACACTGTTTAAGGGA
The DNA here is from genome assembly GCF_020745735.1 of Hemiscyllium ocellatum. NCBI lineage: Eukaryota > Metazoa > Chordata > Chondrichthyes > Orectolobiformes > Hemiscylliidae > Hemiscyllium > Hemiscyllium ocellatum. Next base: position 73,081,489 of record NC_083418.1, read on the forward strand.
CATTTAGACAGACACATGAGCAGGCAGGGAAGAGAGGGATACGGTCCATTAGCAAGCAGATCGGATTAGCTTAGAATGGGGTCATGGTTGGCACAGGCATGATGGGTTGAAGGATGTACTGTATACACTGTTCTTTGTTTTTTGCATGAATCTAAACTTTTTCGAAACCTTGCAATAAAGAATCGTATAAGGTTTCTGAGCTTATTGCTTTGCACTACAGGTGAAATTTCTGTCAAACAGCATGAACAATGCTCTATGAACAATGACATCAATTAATTCACATTGTTTGGAAACATAATGCATTTGCTTCCATTATTCAAGTATCTGATTCAGATATTATTGTCCAAACACAATTCTTGTTTCATTGTAATTAATTTCAGTTTCTGTAAATCATTCAATGCCCTAAAGAATGTAATTTTGCTTCTTCGGTTCTTTTGAACAAATTGACACTCATCAGTTTCAATGTTTTAATTCATTCACATTTTTTTTTTAAAACCATTTTTCTGGGATGTGAGCATCATTGGCTAGGCCCAGCATTTATTGCCCGTCCCTAATTGCCCTTTGAGAAGGAAGGGGTGAGCTGCCTTCTTGAACTGCTGCAGTCCTCCTGTTGTGAGTTGACGCACAATGCCCTTTGGGAGGGAATTCCAGAATTATGACCCAGTGACAGTGAAAGAACAGTGATATATTTCCAAGTCTGGATGGTGAGTGACTTGGAGGTGAACTTGCAAGTGGTGGTGTTCCCATGTCCTTTTGGATGGAAGTGGCTGTGGGTTTGGAAGGTGCTGACTGAGAAACTTGGGTGAATCTCTGTAGTGCATTTTGTAGAGAGTACACACTGCTGCTAATTAGCATTGGTTATTTGTTTTTATTATTTTTGGAAGACAGTCAGGACACATAAATAAACATGTGCAATATATCTTAAGCAAGATACATACTCAGCAGAGTACTCAGTCAGCTATGCAACTGGATAGGGTTAGGGTTTTCCATTCTGGTTTGGTCTATTTCTGGTAGTTTGGTCATATGACATTCACTGTCACTATAAATGTTATTGCATTGACTCTATGATTTTCTATTTGTGTCCTGCAGCAGACGACTGCTGTTAAATTCCCGACTACAATCCAATTAGAAAACAATTGACCTGAGTTCACTGGTACTATGATCGTAACTTAAGGGCAGAAACAGATTGTTTTTATATATTTATGGGATGTAGTGTCACTGGCTGGCCAACATTTATTGTTTGTTTCCAGTTGCCCTTGAGGGGGAGGTGGCGAACTAGCTTCTTGAATCACTGCATTTGCTGTGGGTTGACCCACAATGTCCTTAGGGAGGGAATTCTGGGATTTTGACCTAGTGACAGTGAAGGAATGGTGATATATTTTCAAGTCGGGATAGTGAGTGGCTTGGAGGGGAACTTGTAAAGGGTAGTGTTCCCATGTATCTGCTGCTATTGTCCTTCTAGATGGACGTAGTAATGGGTTTGGAAGGAGATGTCTGTGGATCTTTGGTGAATTTCTGCAGTGCATCTTGTAGATAGTACACACAGTCAGTGGTGGGAGGAGTGGATGTTTGTTGATGTGGTGCCAGTGAAGTGGGCTGTTTTGTCCCTGGATGGTGTCAAGCTGTATTGTTAACAGGAGAATCTAATATGTGTGAAAGGAGATGCATAGGATTTGCACTCCTTGCATGTTGCCTCCATCCCACACACTATCCTGACATGGGATCATGCTGTTCCTTTACTGTCACCGGGTCAAAATCCAGGAATTCCCTTCCCAATGTGGTGTGTCTCGACCCCAAGGTCTGTAACAGCTTAAGAAAGCAGCTCACCAGCATTTTCTTCAAGGCAGTACAGGATGGGTAATAAGACAGGCAGCCCGTTTCACTGAGATAAACAGGCAGGAAAAGGACTCCAGGACAGACAGTCAGAGACAAAGCTCAATAGGTACGGGCTAATTGTAATTGGTGCTATTTTTATGACAAAGGAATGAGAGAATTGTGTGGTGAGTCTCTGAAAAAAGGTAAAGGTATTTTCTCTTCCTAAATGTTAATTACAAATTGGTGATAAACTAATAAAACACATAAAAGGTGACATAAGTAAGAGAATAATATAAGTAAATATTAAAATTGTCAGGGGATGGCAGTTAAAGTGATGTGTCTAGGCTGCAGTGTGTGGGAGCTCCTGGATGCAATTGTGATCCAGAGCAAATGCATCTCCAGTAAGCAGGCAGCTCAACTTCAGTTCTGTGTTAATGAGTCAGAGATTGAACTCCAGACATTGCGGCACATGAAGGAAGAGGAAAGTTACCTGGATTCTTTGTATCAGGAAGCAGTCACATCATTTAGAACAGGGTCTTCTCATTTGGTTAGTGGTCAGTGACAGGAAAGCACAACAATGACTAAGGCAGGTAACAGGATGGAGAGAGCAGGAGCATCAGCTGCTGCAATTGTCCACAGGTTTGAGGATGTGCAACTGACCATGGCATTGTGGTTCAGAAAACCACTCAAGTGAAAGGATCATAAGGAATGTTGTGGTAGTGGCAGGTGATGCTACAGTGAAAGGGATTGACACTACTCTTGGCAGCCAAACACAAGAGTCCCAGAGAGTTTATGCTGCTGACCTGGTGTTGGGATTTGGAAAATCTGTTCAGGAGCAGAAAGGAACTTACAGTGGAACGTGTAGGATCGAGTGGCCTTGGTTCTTGAAGGTACCATAGACATAGGTTGAACTAGGAAAGAGGTTAGATTAGATTCTCCTGTTAACAATACAGCTTGACACCATCCAGGGACAAAACAGCCCACTTCACTGGCACCACATCAACAAACATCCACTCCTCCCACCACTGACTGTGTGTACTATCTACAAGATGCACTGCAGAAATTCACCAAAGATCCACAGACATGTACATTGAAAGTACATGGAACTAGACATGAAACGGAGAAAACATAAAAGAATTTAAAGGTTATCATTTGATGATTATTACCTGAGCCATGTGTAACAAGTGTAGGATACATAAAATTAGAGAGATCTTCGATTGGTTAGCTCAATGGTCAGTGTGGACAGGGGAGTTCTGGTCCGTGAGTGACTGGTATCAGTGCTGGGGCAAGTAGGGGGTAACCATGGGACACTCTGGGGCCAATGTTCATGTAAACTGCGCAACAAGAGAAGGAGTGATCATTTTAATCAAACTGATGAGGGCAAGGGATCACATCCAGAAGGTTGAGGTACATTTAAGAGCAGGGACAAGGCAAGAGAGGAAAAGATCATGTGGGAAGTGAGAGTCTGAGAATGGCAGGAAGGGGTAGAGAGTAAAAGAGACTATTGTACCAACAATCAAGACTAGACATTGCGAATGACAAAAAGGCAAATGTTAGCTGCATAAGACATTCATGTTCATGTAAACAAATTGATAGCAAATATTAAATTAAATAAAGTTAATCTAATGCAGTGTGGAGGAACAGAGGGATCTGGGTGTGCAAGTACATAGATCCCTCAAAGTTGCCACCCAAGTGGATAGGGCTGTTAAGAAAGCATATGGTGTTTTTGGCTTTCATTAACAGGGAGATTGGGTTTAAGAGCTGCGAGGTTTTGCTGCAGCTCTACAAGTCCCTGGTGAGACCACACTTGGAATATTGTGTCCAGTTCTGGTCACCCTACTATAGGAAAGATGTGGAGGCTTTGGGGAGGGTGCAAAGAAGGTTTACCAGGATGCTGCCAGATCTGGTGGGCTTGCCTTATGAAGAAAGGTTGAATAAGCTTGGACTTTCCTCTCTGGAAAGAAGGAGAAAGAGAGGTGGCAGGATCGAGGTATACAAAATAATGAGAGGAATAGATAGAGTCAATAGCCAGAGACTTTTCCCCAGGGCAGGATTGACTGGTACAAGAAGTAAAAGTTTGAAGATATTAGGAGGAAGGTATAAAGGAGACATCAGAGGTAGGTTCTTTACGCAGAGTTGTGAATGCATGGAATGCATTGCCAGCGGTGGTGGTGGAAGCAGAGTCATTGGGGACATTTAAGCAACTGCTGGACATGCACATGGATACCAGTGAGTCGAGAGGTGCGTAGATTGTTACTATATTTTACATTAGGATTAAATCTCAGCACAACATTGTGGGCCAAAAAGCCTGTTCTGTGCTGTACCTTTCTATGTTCTATGTTCTAATAACCATTATGGGGACAGAGTAACAAGGATTGAGTCTTGAATACTGAGAGTTAAATGGCATTCAAGAGAAATCGGATCCAGCAAAAAGGGGGAAGTGTGGCTCCAGCAATCAAGGCTGGCAATTGTGCCACAGACCAGTGAGTACCTTGGTTCAGGGGATCAGGACGTAGAATCAATATAGATGAAGATGAAGAATAGTGGAGAGAAATGTCACTCATGGGAGTGGTCTATAGACTTCCTAAAAGTCTTGGGTGCTTGTGATAAAGGGATGGTACAACCATGGAGACTTCAATCCACATGAGAGCTAGAAAATTCAGACTGGCAGCATAAACCTGGAAGGAAGAATTTTAAGTACACTTTTGAAATAGTTTCTTAAAGCAGTACATTCTGGAACGGACTAGAGAGTGATATATTAGACTTGATATTGTGCAATGTGACAGGGTTAATTAATCACCTCAAGGTTGACGCGCCTCTCAGTATCAGTGAACATAGTGTGATTGAATTCTCCATCCAGTTTGAAGCAAAGCTGTGTGGACATGAAATCTGAGTTGAAATGTTGTTCTAGGATAATGGACAATGGAGATACACAGGCAGACCTTTAAGGGGATATTTCATAAAACTCAGAATATACATTTTCCCACCATGTATATAGAGAAATTCTAAAGGAAGAACCCACCATCCATAGTTAACAAAGGAAGCTAAGGGACAGCGACAGACTTAAGGAAAAAGCATATATGAGTGCAAAGGCAAGTGTGATGTCAGATGATTGGTCAGGATATTAAGAACAGTAAACAACGACTAAAAGATTAATTAGCAGAAATAAATTAGAATGGAAGAGGAAGTGAGCTGGAAAATGGGCAGCAATGGTTTCTTTAGGTATTTGAAAAGTATAAACTAAGTGCTGGTTTTCTAGAGAGTCAGAGTGGGGAGTTAATAGGGAGGTGATGGGTGAAATGAACAAATACAGCTGCAAATGTGTTGCTGGTCAAAGCACAGCAGGCCAGGCAGCATCTCAGGAATAGAGAATTCGACGTTTCGAGCATAAGCCCTTCATCAGGAATAAGAGAGAGAGAGCCAAGCAGGCTAAGATAAAGGGTAGGGAGGAGGGACTAGGGGGAGGGGCGATGGAGGTGGGATTAGATTACTTACAGTGTGGAAACAGGCCCTTCGGCCCAACAAGTCCACACCGACCCGCCGAAGCGCAACCCACCCATACCCCTTACCTAACACTACGGACAATTTTTTAGCATGGCCAATTCACCTTACCCGCACATCTTTGGACTGTGGGAGGAAACCGGAGCACCCGGAGGAAACCCACGCAGACACGGGGAGAACGTGCAAACTCCACACAGTCAGTCGCCTGAGGTGGGAATTGAACCCAGGTCCCTGGCGCTGTGAGGCAGCAGTGCTAACCACTGTACCACGTGGAAGGAGGTCAAGGTGAGGGTGATAGGCCGGAGTGGGGTGGGGGCGGAGAGGTCAGGAAGAGGATTGCAGGTTAGGAGGGCGGTGCTGAGTTGAGGGAACCGACTGAGACAAGGTGGGGGGAGGGGAAATGAGGAAACTGGAGAAATCTGAATTCATACCTTGTGGTTGAAGGGTTCCCAGGCGAAAGATGAGGCGCTCCTCCTCCAGCCGTCGTGTTGTTGTGTTCTGCCGGTGGAGGAGTCCAAGGACCTGCATGTCCTCGGTGGAGTGGGAGGGAGAGTTAAAGTGTTGAGCCACGGGGTGATTGGGTTGGTTGGTTCGGGTGGCCCGGAGGTGTTCTCTGAAGCGTTCCGCAAGTAAGCGGCCTGTCTCCCCAATATAGAGGAGGCCACATCGGGTGCAGCGGATGCAATAGATGATGTGTGTGGAGGTACAGGTGAACTTGTGGCGGATATGGAAGGATCCCTTGGGGCCTTGGAGGGAAGTGAGTGTGGAGGTGTGGGCGCAAGTTTTACATTTCCTGCGGTTGCAGGGGAAGGTGCCGGGGGTGGAGGTTGGGTTGGTGGGGGGTGTGGATCTGACGAGGGAGTCACGAAGGGAGTGGTCCTTGCGGAACGCTGATAGGGGAGGGGAGGGAAATATATCCTTGGTGGTGGGGTCCGTTTGGAGGTGGCGGAAATGGCGGCGGATGATACGTTGTATGCGGAGGTTGGTGGGGTGGTAGGTGAGAACCAGTGGGGTTCTGTCTTGGTGGCGGTTGGAGGAGTGGGGCTCAAGGGCGGAGGAGCGGGAAGTGGAGGAGATGCGGTGGAGGGCATCGTCGATCACGTCTGGGGGGAATCTGCGGTCCTTGAAGAAGGAGGCCATCTGGGCTGTGCGGTGTTGGAATTGGTCCCCCTGGGAGCAGATGCGGCGGAGACGAAGGAATTGGGAGTATGGGATGGCATTTTTACAGGGGGCAGGGTGGCTGAAGAGTTTCTGTGCAGAGGAGATGACCTGGGGGGTGCAGTGAGAGAGGGACTCGAAATCCTCTGCACAGAAACTCTTCAGCCAAGGATTTCAGTGAGTCCCTCTCTCACTGCACCCCCCAGGTCATCTCCTCTGCACAGAAACTCTTCAGCTCTATATTGGGGAGACAGGCCGCTTATTTGCGGAACGCTTCAGAGAACACCTCCGGGCTGCCCGAACCAACCAACCCAATCACCCCGTGGCTCAACACTTTAACTCTCCCTCCCACTCCACCGAGGACATGCAGGTCCTTGGACTCCTCCACCGGCAGAACACAACAACACGACGGCTGGAGGAGGAGCGCCTCATCTTCCGCCTGGGAACCCTTCAACCACAAGGTATGAATTCAGATTTCTCCAGTTTCCTCATTTCCCCTCCCCCCACCTTGTCTCAGTCGGTTCCCTCAACTCAGCACCGCCCTCCTAACCTGCAATCTTCTTCCTGACCTCTCCGCCCCCACCCCACTCCGGCCTATCACCCTCACCTTGACCTCCTTCCACCTATCCCACCTCCATCGCCCCTCCCCCTAGTCCCTCCTCCCTACCCTTTATCTTAGCCTGCTTGGCTCTCTCTCTCTCTTATTCCTGATGAAGGGCTTATGCTCGAAACGTCGAATTCTCTATTCCTGAGATGCTGCCTGGCCTGCTGTGCTTTGACCAGCAACACATTTGCAGCTGTGATCTCCAGCATCTGCAGACCTCATTTTTTACTGAAATGAACAAATACTTTGCTTCTGTCTTCACTTTGGAGGATATAAATCACATCCCAAGTGGCTGTAAGTCAGGAAGTAGAAGGGGCACAGGGACTTAGTGGAAGTGCAATCACGTGGGAAGGGGTACTAAGCAAACTGATAGAGCTGTGAGCTGACAACACGTTTCAGGTTCAGGGCAACAGCTCATGGCCATGATGTTCAGAGGTACTGCATGCTTTGAGTTCTATATATGGAAATCGCTGCTATACACAGACCCTTGTATAAAAGGTATTATTAGGGTCCAGATGGACTTCGTCTTAGAGTCTTAAAAGATGTTGTCAAAGAGGTATTATATGCGTTGCTGTTTATTTTCCAAAATTCCCTCGATTCAGAAAAGGTTCCATTAGACTGGAAAGTAGCAAAAATAAACGTACTGTTCAAGAAGGGAGGGAGGCAGGGAACTATGGGCCAGTTAGATTGTGGGCTGTCATGGGGAAAGGTGGCATGGGGTTAAGGAGATAATAACAGCGTAGTTTGAAAATCTCAAGGTAATCGAGAAGAGTCTACATGGTTTCAACAAAGCAAAGTCATGTTTAACCAATTTCTTGGAGTTCTTTAAAGGGCTAACGTGCTGTAAAGAACATGGAGCCTGCAGATATGGATTGCCAGAACATATTTGATATGGTACCACAATAAAGGTTAGTACGGAAAATAAAAGTTCATATGTAGGGGTAATACATTAGCATGAATGGAAGTTTGGCTGATTGATAGGAAACAGGGAGTATTAATAAATGGATCTTTGTCTGATTGGCAGGATGTTATGGGTGAAATGCAACAGGTTTCTGCACTTAGACCTCAACATTTTACAATTTATATCAAAAGACTTCGATGGCGGTAATGAAGATGTAAGAACAAAAGTCAATGATTCCAAGACAGATAGGAAATCATGTTGTGTACAGGATGTATGGGAAGGTTTTACACAGATATAGATGGGTTGAGCAATTGGTCTATAATGTGAAAAAGTGTGAGGTTGTTCACTTTGGCAGGAAGAATAAAACAGCAGAGTATTACTTAAATGGAGAAGGACTGCAGAATTCCAATACGCAAAGGTTCTGCAGCAGAAGACCCAAAGGGTCAGAAAGCAAATTTGTTTACAGAGATCACTGATGAGACCACATCTCAAACACTGTGTGCAGTTTCTGTTTGCACTTGTGGGGTATCCAGCAATAGCTGTAAAATTAGGAGTTGCCATTTTATGACAGAAACAAGGAGAATTCATGACTTCTCAAGTATTGAAGCAATCCATCTTCAACATCCAGGCTTGGGCTTGGGCTGACAAGTGGTAAGTAACGTTCATGCCACACAAATGCCAGGCAATGTCCATCTCCAACAAGAGAGAACCGAAACATTGTTCTTCATTATTCAATGGCATTACCATCACTAAATCCTCCATTATCAAAATCCTTGGGTAAAATTGACCAGAAATTGAGCTGGACTAGCCATATAAATATGGTGGCTACAAAATCAGATCAGAGGCCAAGAACCTTCACTGTGTAATTCTCATTGGTTCCCCAAAGCCTGTCCACCATCTACAAGGTGCAGGTCAGGAATGTGGTGGCGTACTCTTCACATGCCTGGATGGATGCTGTTCTAACAACATTCAAGAAGCTTGACACCATCCAGGACACAGCAGCCTGCTTTTATGCAGAGGTAGATACTTTTTGTTAAGCAAAGGAATCAAACATTATTGGGGATAGATGTGGAATTTCAAATGTGACCAGTTCACCTACAATCTCACTGAGTTATGGGGCAGGTTCGAGTATCTCCTACAGCTCCTGTTTTGATTATTTGTTTCAAGTTGGCTGTAAATAGCAATTCACACTTTAAAACTGGCCACTAAATATATTAAAATATATTTCAGGGGGGACTTTCAGAAAAAAAAACATTGGTGAAGAGTTGGTGAAGTGTTCCTTTATATTTGATGAGAAACATAGAAGCATAGAGTCACAGAGTCATAGAGATATACAGCATGGAAACAGACCCTTCAGTCCAACTCGTCCATGCCGACCAGATATCCTGACCTAATCTAGTTCCATTTGCCAGCACTTAGCCCATATCCCTCTAAACCCTTCCTATTCATTTGCCCATCCAGAAAGCTTTTAAAAGCTGTAATTGTACTGGCCTCCATCACTTCCTCTGGCAGCTCATTCCATACACACACCACACTCTGTGTGAAAAAGTTGCCCCTTAGGTTCCTTTTAAATCTTTCCCCTCTCTCCGTAAACCTATGCCCTCTAGTTCTGGACTCCCCCATGCTGGGGGAGAAAAAAACCTTGTCTATTTATCCTATCTATGCCCCTCATGATTTTATAAACCTCTATAAGGTCACCCCTCAGCCTCCGACACTCCAGGGAAAACAGCCCCAGTCTGTTCAGCCTCTCCCTGTAGCTCAAATCCTCCAACCCTGACAACATCCTTGGAAATCTTTTCTGAACCCTTTCAAGTTTCAAGGAAGGAGACCAGAATTGTGCACAATATTCCAAAAGTGGCCTAACCAATGTCCTGCAGAGCTGCAACATGACCTCCCAACTCCTGTACTCAATACTCTGACCAATTAAAGAAAGCATACCAAATACCTTCTTCACTATCCTATCTACATGCGACTCCACTTTCAAGGAACCATGTACCTGTGTATGACATCAGGACATAAAAAATTGTGTGAACTACTGCCTTAAATAATTCAGTGTATAACAATCTACACTAGCTGAATAAAAAAAAAACTCTTCAACTTTGTTAGAGTATCTGTTGTTTCACACTGTACAGTGCCCCAAGCAAGGTGAAGCTCTACTCTGCCCTCTGGTGGCCTACATTCATGCAACAGGAGTTGAGCCATAAAACAATTTACATATTGTTTCTCAATTAATCTTAACCTAATCAAACTATAAGAGAGTCAGTCAGTGTCATAAATAGGTGCACAATCTGATTAGTAATCAAATTGTTAGCCCTGCTAATTCATAACTATGACAAACGTCTCCCCAACAATTAAAACATTTCAGATGATAATTCACACAGACAATTTGTGGGTTGTCAAATCGATGATGTGGATCGTGATTCTGAACACATCTAAAGATATGAGTCATCTTTCAACCTCAACCAAAATATTGCAATTACTGTGCAACTGGTCAGTAACATTTTGGATTAGTCAGATTTGTGGAATACAGATCCTTTGGGATATATTTTAGACCCGGTTCATCTCTGAAGGGTTACCACAGTCAATCTGAGAATCAATAATTTATTGCAATAGTTCCTAAAACAATTAATCAAGTATGACTATTATGATGATACTATTGTTTTAAGAGGTGTATTTGACTCTTTTTTGATGAAGATAGGTTGAGACAGAGATGACTTGCAGTTTGCTCCAAAGCCAATAAAGTAAACAGTTTATGAGGCCTTCTTTTTATTTAAGTTGGAACAATAGAAGCAGCCTGAATGGGTGGGATCAAGCTCCCATAGAATCAGGATTTCTATTTTTAGCTTTCTGCAGTGGCTGGGATCTTAAAGCTGGATGTGGAAACTCTAATTCCTCTGTTATAGATAAAAGCTGGGGTTCTCTTCCTGCTGCTAGAATTGTATATGTGACAATCTATGTTAATGAATTTGCCTTTACCAAAGGTCTGTTTATAGGAACAGTTCATTAGTAGCAGTTAACATGTGTATCATTTTGTTTAGAATTTCAGTAGTTACAGTTAAACCAATTAATTTATTTTATTTTTATTTTGTTTTTATTTTAATTATAGCATATGAAAAAAGTGTGTAGCATAACAAACCTGGTCATTTGACCAATCAATTTGCATCAGGAACAGAATGCCCTACACTTACTGTTAAAGTATGAAAATGTTAGGTCTGGACTATCTTCTCAATATATTTTAAGGGAGTTTAGTCTGGTGCATAACACTGGGAAATATGATGGGGAAGATTTCAAAGAAAGTGCACATTACCCAAAATCTTTTAAGCTACATTTGTTTAAATTAAAGATAAAATGTTTAAAACAAGTCCTTATCTACTTTCAGAAAGTGTTGGAGAAAGTAAACAGGTCTAGCAGCATCTGTGGAAAAAGAAACCAAGTTAATGTTTTGAGTCTAACATGATGTTTCTTTGGAACGGATGGCATCTTGTTTCTATTTATTTCAACCAAATATTCAATTGTTGTTCATAGCTGATATTTCAGTGCAATAAATTCTTGACTAGTTATTCAAAGGCCCAGTCTAAAAATTTGGGGATAAAAGGAAAACACTCTAGATACAGGAGATTTGAAATAAAAGCCAGAAGTGATGGAATAACTCAGCAGGTTGGAACAGCACCTTTGGAGAGAGAAGTAAAGTTAACACTTCAAGTCCTGAATGACACTTTTATAGAACAGACCATAACAATATTGACTGTTTCTCTGCATGGGTGCTGCCAGACCTGCTGAGTTTCTCCATCACTTTGTTTTATTAAAGTTCTGGGTAGCAATCCAACATGGCAGATTGTGGAATTCAAGTTCAACTATGGAGCTAATGAGTAATGATGACCATAATAACTATCGCACATGATTGAAAAAACTGAATTCATCAATGTCCTTTAGAGAAAATAATATTCCATTGTTGTCCTTACCAAAGGGAGGTGATGGCCCAGGGTATTGTGGTTGGCTTATTAGTCTAGAGTTGCCAGCAATGTTCTGAGGGAATAGGTTTGAATCCTGCCATGGCAGATGGTGGAATTTGAACTCAATAAGAGTCTGGAATTATGATCTAATGATGGCCATGAAACTATTGTCAGAAAAGCCCGTCTGGTTCAAGAATGTTTTTAGGGAAGGAAACTGCCATCCTAATCTGGGTCTGGCCTACATGTGACCCAAGACCCATAGTAATGTGGCCCATTTTTATTTACCCATGGAAATGGGTTAGCACGCCTTTCAGACAAAGAGCAGCAAGGAATGGACAACAATCTTTAGTGTTATAGTGATACCCAAATCCGATGAAATAATGAAGCAACATCTCGAATTTTAATAACACAATGTTTACTAATAACTGGCATCTCACAAATTCCAATTCAATCAGTCTGTTTAAAGGAAGTGATTCAAACCAAAACATACAATTCTGAAACGTGATGAACATTATGAACTTACTAATCTGACATTTCAATACACAACCTTTTAGAATGAGTGGAAGAATGTGTGCCCATGCACAATCACAGTGTAGATATTATGGCATTATAATAAATTTTATATTATATATATATATATATAGTGCCTTTAATAATTTTATTTTCCTGTTGCTAGGTTATCCCCCCAAGATGATTTATCATCTTGAAATGAAGTCCTCAGATTATAAGCTTTCTGAATGTTGTCACAAAGACTGCCAGGCAAATGCTAGGGCAAACTGTACTGCATGAGATCTTCAACTTGATTTAAACAATCCAAACCATTCCTGAAGAAGGGCTTATGCGTTGATTCTCCTGCTCCTTGGATGCTGTCTGGCAGGCTTCAAACTAGCATCTCCATAACATTATCTGGGTCTCTGGAGTAACAGTCCAGTGATTATACCATAAGGCTGTCACCTTCCAGTTAACTGAATACACAGCTGCCACTGGTCTGTCCTTTTACTGATAACATCCTAACAATTGAATCATTCAACACTTGATAGATTTATTTATTTAAAACAGTGAAACACATTGTGAGTTATGAAGCAGATATTACAGCAAATTAACTCTTGTCTATAGATGCAAACTCACAGCAGTCTAACCAGCAGGTAGAGTTGCAACATTGTGTCTACACACAGCACATGGACCCTTTAAAGGTGAGCTCTCTTAAAGGCAAGGAAAACACATTTACTGGTACAATTAAAATCAGGATTATGCTTAAACCCGGGATTAGAGGAACACATAAATATTGGTGATTAAATTGGAGGAGATTACAAGAATAATGAGGGGCCAGGAACAGCATGATTTGTAAACAAAAATGAAACTAATAAAACCTAGGCATTGCTCACTTGGGAACTAAAGTGGGTTCAGTGAGCTCAGGGAATATCAGTGAGCAGGACCTCTGCCAATTAGGAGGACAGCAAAGGTTTATAGGATGAAGTGTGGAGGCCAGCCAAAGGTGCTTTGGAACAGTCCAGTCTAGAGGCTGTTGACTCTTAATTGCCCATGAATGGCTTAGCAAAACCACTCAGTTCAAGAAGAACTTCTTCCTTGCTGTTATTAGACTGCTGAATGGATCGCTCACATTTCAAAGCTAATGTTGAACACCTCCTGTACAGCAGTAACCTTGTATGCCTCACCCTGTTCAGTCGCCCTATGATCTGTGTGTCCTTGTATGGCATGATCTGCCTGTCTGCTCACAAAACAAAACTTTTCAATGTACTAAGCTACATGAGCCAACAATAAATCAAATCAAATCAAGTCAGTTTAAGGTTAATTAGGCATGAACAGCAAATGCTGGCCACACCAGAGAGGCCTATATCCCATGAAAGAATTAAGAAAAAAACTAATTTGTCTCAGAGATCTTACCTCAAATACTACTGATACTGTAAAGGGTAAAGTTGCCACAGTCCCACCAGAGCATGGGGCTGTTCTCATTAAAAAGAGAACATTGATGGTGACTTTAACCTGGGGGCTACCAAGCCTCAGGCAAGGGGTGAGGTTGAGAATGTGAAACCTTCATAGTCACCTCAGCCCATGTCGGGATTGAACCCCTGCTGTTGGCATTGCATTGAAAAACCTACCAACTGAGCGAAGCAACACCCCTGGATACTGTCGAATGATTGCCAGGAGTTGCACATCTATTTACTGTCTATCACGAGGGAGGATACTGCAGAATTCCAGGCAATGCAGACCTCCTCGATTCCATTCTACAGAGTTTTATTTGTAATTCTTTCATAGATGCCAGCTTATCCCTATCACCCTTGAACTGAGTGGCTTGTTTGCCTATTTCTGAGGCAGTGCATTGTCAGCCTACATTACTGTGCCCCTGGAGTCCTGTGGAAACCAGACCAAGTGAAGGTGGCAGATTTCCTTTGCTAAAAAATTGCTATCACTGGTAGTTCCATTAATGACTTTGAATCTATCTTTTGCAAACTAACTTAACTAAGACCAGTGAGTACTGATAGAAAAAGGAAAGAACCACCATTCAGAAATTAATATTGAAATTCACACTGCCAACCTCTTCATAAAATTGCAGCCAATTATTCAATTCCAATATCATTTGTTACACATATACATCTGTCTGCCTGTAATCAACAATGGTTTTCTTGCATTAATTAACTCATGTATAAGCAAATATTATCATCAAAGTGAAAGTAAATTAATCTGTTGTAAATCTACCTGATTAGGATATAACAAAATCTAACTGTGTTTTGAATAGATGGACAAAAGTTTTGTTAAACTGCAAATCAATATACCTTAAACTCAAATAAAATTATTATCGAATCCTTGTAACAGTGATTCCTATTCTATACAGGAAAGAAAATTTCTGGACAAGTGCAAATTTAACACAACCTATAAAACTTTTACTTACAATCTAAGCAGGGATACAAATGGTCATTATCTATCATTTACCCATTTAACACCCACCACCAATTAATAGAAAGGAAAATCAGACAGAAAAACAATTAATATTTGATCAGATAATGTCTATTTTATTCCCAAGTAGAAATTTGCAATGACTGACTGGTTGATTGACGCTGGTTCTAGACTTTTCAACTCAGTGTTACAGTCTGTTAGTATCTCTCCTGACAATTCCTCCAACAATTTTATGTGGTCCAATGAGGTCATTTTTATTCCAGTTCCAAAAGGCAATCATTGGAGTTGAAACATTAAGTCAATTTCTCTTTCCACAAATGCTAACAGACTTTCTGAGTTTCTCCAGCACGTTCTGCTTTCATTTCGGGTTTCCAGCATCCACTGTATTTTTTTATCACCTCCTGTCTCATTCAAATCCATTTCCGTTCATTAAGATTAGATTAGATTACTTACAGTGTGGAAACAGGCCCTTCGGGGCCACCCATAAATATAGGGGTATGGATGGGTTGCGCTTCGGCCCAACAAGTCCACACCGACCTGCCGAAGCGCAACCCACCCATACCCCTACATTTACCCCTTACCTAACACTACGGGCAATTTAGCATGGACAATTCACCTGACCCACACATCTTTGGACTGTGGGAGGAAACCGGAGCACCCGGAGGAAACCCACGCAGACGCGGGGAGAACGTGCAAACTCCACACAGTCAGTCGCATGAGTCGGGAATTGAACCCGGGTCTCAGGCGCTGTCAGGCAGCAGTGCTAACCACTGTGCCACTGTGCCGCCCATAGTTCCTCTCATCCCAGGAATTAATCAAGTGAACTCTATTGTACCCCCCTCATAGGCAAGACTTTCTTATTTGTACATTTCAAGCTCTTGCTGTGAAAAAGACCAGTATATTACTTGCTTTCCTGATTGCTTACTGCACTTACATGTTAACTCTCATTTTCAAGGACATAAAAATTCCTCTGAATCACAGCACTCGGTTTCTGTTTCAGAACATCCTTCTATTCGTCCTGTCAGGGATTAACCTATTCATTCCACTTTGTACTTTAGCTTGTCAACTCAACAGACAAGATCTGTATCCTTTTGTAATCTCGTAGTGCCCCCACCACTGCGGCTATCCTTCCCAGCTTTACGTGGTCACCAATATTCAGGAACATTGCAGGGTCGTCAAAGTCATTAATGATTATTTAGAAATATGACACACAAGTACCTTGTAGGTCTCCAAGAGCTGCTTGCTGCCATCTTGAAAATATATTCTTTCTTCCTTGGATTTAGGAAATTCTGTGAGGTCGCTGTTGAGAGGTAATAATGAGGTGTGTGTACCTTGGATAGAATGCTGCTACAAATCCTCTTCCCTGTACTAGTCCAGGGATTTTTCAGCAAAGGTCAACTCATCATAGTCTTACTCTGTCATGAGAGAGAAGTCTGGAGGTGGATAACCTGAGCAGCACCCTGCCTCAGGCAAGAGAAGAGATTAAGGAGAGTCCTTCATGGTAATCCCAGCCACTGGGTGAATTATTGTACATTACAAACCAACTATCCAGCCAACTAAGCTAACCAAGCTCTTTTTTTGACACGTGCTGCTCAGTATTTTGGGAAGGTAGAGCCATCATTAAATCTCAGCAGATGGTCTTAGATAGCACGATAAATTTGTCTGCATCTATAAGTAACTGTATACAGCCTACATTAGTCTAAAGGTAACATGAGGAATAGAAAACATGTCTAAGTCCAATTGTAACTGCCTAGAGCTTTCCAAGACAGTTCTTGGTTCACACAATGGCTGTGTTGTCCATGAGTGGATGGAGTTTCAAACCAAAAACGGAGATGAGGAAAACGTTCCTCTCCCAGGTGGTGGTGGTGGTGGGGGAGTGGGGGTGGGCGGGGGGGGGGGGGGGGGTTGAGAATCTGTGGAATTCTTTACCACTGAGGGCTGTCAAGGCTGAGTCATGAAGTATATTCAAGGTCGAGATGGACAGATTTTCAAGGGAATCAAGGGTATGAGGAAAGAGGCAGGACAGTAGGGCTGAGGATTATCAGTTCAGCAATGGTCACATTCAACAGCAGAATATACTCAATGGCCTAATTCTGTTCCTAAATCTTGTGGTCTGAGGGTTCTGGGATCATAAGGATGTTGGGAGCGGTTCTTTTTGTAACTGAGCATGTGCTCAGCCTTGTGTGATTCAGATGGGGCTAAAATGTTACGCTCCAAATCAAAGGGAGCAGGGTGAGAATGACTTTTCACTGATGGGTATCATGGTCTGCCTCCTCAGTGATCATCTGGTTACCATGCATTGCCAATGCTAATGTCCTCGCCAACCTAACATTCGGCACAACTCCTAATGAAGTATGCATGCATTTCACGGATGTTATTTTGGATCTCTTAGAACACTCATAGTACACTCCAAAATGGATCTATCGAAAGTTTGAACCAAAACAATTTACTGTGTCTTTCATTTACTCACCTGCAGCATCCTTTTCCGTTGTGAAGACGGACGCAAGGGATTAATTGAGGACTGTGACCACGTCTTCCAAATTCGCACAAAGATTCTATGGCACTACACCTTCTACACCTTCCTTAGTTATTCTTTGGAGAAAGTGAGGACTGCAGATGCTGGAGATCAGAGTTGAGAGTGTGGCGCTGGAAAGGCAGCAGGTCAGGCAGCATCCGAGGAGCAGGAGAATCGATGTTATGGGCATAAACACAATTTTGGAAAAATAATGAATTTTGTAATTCAAGTGAATTTTGGTAAAGTTGTGGCCATTGTGTTGCTTTTTTGCAGGATTTACGATGTGGAGTGAATCGTTTTTACTCAATTTTCTTGCTGGAATGAAACTGATTCTTAATTGCAGTACCAGTAGTTGCCATCCCCTTCCCTGCTCATAGGTTATTGCTTGATTACAATGGTAGTGCTGTTGAGCTGTCTTTTTTCCCAGTTTTAACTCTAAAGTTTCCCCAACAAGAGGGGCTTCTGGGTACAAAACAGAGACTGCTGCTAATAAGAGTACCTGAAACAGTGCCAGCAGTTGGGATAGTGGCAGTATCCCTAACTGTGACCTAGGAGGCCTGGGTTTAAGTCCTATCTCCCCTGAAGTGTGCTGTAATGTTCCAGACCAGGTTACCTGGAAAATGCCTGTAGAAGTTTTTTCTGTGATTAACAGACTTTGTTTAGATGTCGGAAAATTTTAGTGACTAGATTCTTCTTCCCAGCACGGTCTGCAGAAGTTAATCTTAACTGACAAATTTTATTTAAAGGGAGGTCTCAATCCAGATTCTGCTATTTAAATTCTATTTCTGCTTTGAACTTCATAGCAAATAGATTTTACTATTCGAATTCTCCCAGCTTTAATCAATTTTACCAGGACAAATGTGAATGAATAAGACTTGTATATTTTGCAATCTAATGCTCAAACCATGCTGCCAGCATAGTATCATACAGTGTGGGAGCAGGCCATTCGGTCCATTGAATGGCTAAGCCACCTAACCTGCACAACTACAGACTGTGGGAGAAAACCACAGCGCCCAGAGGAAATCCACACAGACACGGGGAGTACGTGCAAGCTCCACACGGACAGTTGTCCAAGGGCAGAAACAAACCCAGGTCCCTTGTGTTGTGAGGTAGCAGTGTTAGCCACTGAGCTGCCATGCCATATGAAGCTGGTATGTTCAAAAAATCAAAAACCTTCAGAAGCCACTAGCTGCCATTAGTTTATATTCTCCTCTTCAGATGTATGTTTACCAATCAATTACAAGGATTCATGATAAAATAATCTGGGTTCATTATTTGAAGATAACACGAGATATACAGATAATGTTCACATGGAAGCTAATTATTGTGCATCTGACTTTGATTACTATTCATTGAGACTGACCTAAGACACAGGCTAAAACATCATATCCAGTTCAGGATAACGATTGATGGTAGTTTAAGGTTTCCCCCTTAAAGGTTTATGCACATCATACTACAACATAACCAACTGACCAACCCTTCCAAATTTCTCTCTCCCAGTTTGTATTTTTTAACCTGCTTGAAAATAATGTATACTGTAATAAAAATATATGTATAGATTTTTATAAATATAATAATGTGATTGTATATAAGACCTATGAACTTTAGCAATTTACTGCAAATTCACTTTTAATTTGCTAGACAGATGCCTGGAGTAGGTTGGGTTGACTTGGGAAAGCTTAGACAGGCTAGGCTTAGACATAAACAAGAGTTTGGAAGAGCAAAAGGTGACTTGATTAGAAAGTATGAGGGCATTTTAACATGGTGGATGTGGAGAGGATGTTTCCTCTAGTTAGAAAATCTAGATGGGCCTTGGGTAGTGTTGTAGAGCAGAGAGATCTAGAGGTTCAAGTACATAATTCTTTGAAATATGCATTACATATCGACAGGGTGGTTAAGAAGGTGTTTCACATGCTTGCCTTCATTGCTCAGACCTGGGAGTTGGGACTGGGAGAAAGTGAGGACTGCAGATGCTGGAGATCAAAGTCAAAAAAGGGTGGTGCTGGAAAAGCACAGCCAGTCAGGCAGCATCTGAGGAGCAGAAGAATCGATGTTTCGAGCATAAGCTCTTCATCAGGAATTCCTGCTCGAAACGTCGACTCTCCTGCTCCTCGGATGGGTCCTGACTGGCTGTGCTATTTCAGCACCACTCTGTTGGCTAGGAGTCAGGACGCCACATTGAGGTTGTGCGGGATGTTAGTGAGATGCCTTCTGGAATACTGTGTACAGTTCTGGTCACTCTGTTATAGGAAGGGTATTATTAAACTGGAGTGGGTTCAGAAGAGATTTGCCAAGATTTTGTTTGTTTGGAGGGTTTGAGTTATAAGGAAAGGCTGGATAAGTTGGGACATTTTTCACTGTAGCGTAGGAGGATGAGGGGATCATATTGACATTTTTAAAATCAGAAGGGCTTATAGATAAGCATAATGGCTCAGTGGTTAGCACTGCTGCCTCACAGCACTAGGGTCCCAGGTTCAATTCCAGTCTTGGATGACTACCTTTGCGCATTCTCCTTGTGTCTGTGTGTGTGTTTTCTCTGGTTTCCTCCTACAATTCAAAGATGTGCAGGTCTGGTGAATTGGCCATGCTAAATTGCCCAAAGTGCTAGGTGCATTAGTCAGAGGGAAACAGGTCTGTGTGGGTTACTCTTCGGAGGGTCAGTGTGGACTGGTTGGGCTGTTTCCACACTGTAGGAAATCTAATTCAGTGAATGCCAGGGTTGGGGATTTCAAGATTAGGGATCATATTTTTAAGGTGAGAGGAAAAAGAATTTAAAAAGACCTGGGCAACTTCTTCATACAGAGAGTGGTTCATGAGAAGGAAATGGTGGACATAGGTACAGTCACAACTTTTAAAAGGCATTTGGATAAGTACATGAATAAGAAACATTTGAAGGGATGTAGACCAAGCGCAGGCAAGTGGGGCTAGTTTAGTTTGGGGTTATGGTTGGAAAAGACTCGTGGGATCAAAGGGTTTCCATGCTGTTTAACTTGATTACTGTATGACTAGATGTCACCATTTAAAAATGAAGAGTCACCCATTTAATACAGAGATGAGGCAAAAAAAATCTCTTAAAGGGAATTCATCCTCAAGCAGAGTGTTTTAGTACTTTTCAGGCAGAGATGGATAAATTCTTGGTAAATAAAAAGTTGACAGTTTTATCAGAGTAAGTGGGAATATAGAATTAAATTTACAATCAGATTAGTCTTCATCTTATTACATCGTGTAACAGGCCCGAGGGGCCGAATGGCATTTTCCTTCCCTAAAAGACATTAGTGAATAAGATGCATATTTCCTGACAATTAACAGCAATCCTTACCAGCTCTTGCTCCTCACTCATATGTTCATGGATATGATTTCTGAAGGGAACAATTTTTTGATGCATCTAATTCATTAATTGAAACATTGAAAACATTTTCAGCAATTAGTTTTTGCATCTGCCTTCAGATTATGTGCATCTATGTTCTGCCATCCAGCACTGTCACTCCAGGGCTGACAGAGCATGTGGAACATGGCCATTAGATTTACTAAATGCATAATCATGACACATTTCTTCACTTTCATTGTTACCCGAACAAAGAAACATTTGATATGTTACACTTTGCATGAAAACCTTTCCATGAATTCCTTTCGCAATCAAGATGCACTAGAAAATTACATTTCAGAGCCTACGCTAACAGCACGTTTACTGCCAAATGAGTCATTTTGAACAATTAAGTTGTAAAATTACTCTATTGAAAGTCAAATATGTGAAGAGTACGGTGGGAGGTCTATTATTCCATTTTCATCCTAATTTGGTAATTATCATAAAATACCTCTTTAATCTGCCTTCCTTCCTGCCACTTTGTGCATTATGCTTAACAACCTACATTCTGCTAAAAGCATCGGTTTATACCTCTGCTAGAAAGATCACTCACCATATCCAGAAAGGACATGATAAAAAGGTGAACTAAATGAATACAGAAACCCAAAATCACCACAATATCTTCTCTGAGTTTTTATTTTCATGGAGAGGTAACCTTTCAATCCCTGCTGTTTTGTTGGTGCTCTCCAATATAGTTGCAGTGGGGGAAATGATGCACGAGTGATGCTATCTCTAGATTTTATTTAAACCAGTGACCCAAGTACTTGGGATCTGGGTTCAAATCCCTCTATGGCAGATGATGGAATTTGAATTCCTGGAGAAAAGACCTTAACTATTCACCTTATCCACGCCTCTCAATTTTGACAGTGTAAATTAGCTACACACATCTATCAGCTCTGCTTTGAATTAACTGTATTTTCCTAACAGTATGCCAGTGGTCAGAATAAAGGTTTCTTTTGCCAAACACCATTGTGTTTAATTAGTCACAAATTAAGATTGGCTGCCATATGCAACTGAAACCATTTCCTGGATTCATTGCTGCGACAATACTTTTGCTTTAACATGTGTGTTTTGTCATTGTTTTTTGATAAGAGAGTTTGAGCCATTGGTGCTGAGTTATGACTTCCAAGCCAATAAAGCAAACAGCTTGTGAGGCTCTGAGCCTGAATGTGTGGAGTCAGGCTCCCATAGAACCCAGGTTTAAGTTTACCTTTCAGAGATTGTTGGGGCTTTGAAGTTGGTTGTGGGAGCTATCATACCTCTCTCCATCCACCAGAATGTTTTCTTTCTGTTCTTTCCTTCTGGATTGGAGAAACATTGCATGTGAGACAATCTACTTTACTGAATTTGTCTTTGCCAAGTGTGTGTTGATGCAATGCTACTCAATTGGAACAGTTGTCAGTTAGTCATTAAATAATTTATTATTCTGTTAAGTTTTCCCAGCAAACTTAAAGTTATACCAATTCTTCTTTCTTTTGGTTGCATTTTAACAGTAGAGTAAGAATAAAGTGAGTGCTGCTTAAAGCCAAGGAGTGCAACTAATCAAATTACATCTGGAATACAGAACCTCAAACTTGCTTTTAATTAAGATAAAAGTTATGATCTAGGCTATCTCCTCGCTATATGTGAAGGGAGTTTGGTCTGGTTCATAACACTCCTCAGAACTGATGCAATGACTGAAGGTAAAGTGAGTAGTTATGGTCCACAGAGGATTATCGGCATCCCTGTCCATTGCAGAGATAAATTTGGTTATGTATAGATTGAGGGGCACCAATCCATAAGTGTGGGACAACATCAGGGAACTTCTTCCATTTGCTACCATGGTCAGTACCTAGACTGCTGGCTTTTACTCTAGAACCCACTCTGGTCACCCTAGGCAAGACACATGTCTCATCTTCATGTGACTCCACATCCAACGTGGTTGTCTTTAAACTACCCTCTGGGCAACTAGGGATAGGCATTATATCCAGAAAGCAGAAAAATTGACGTTTTGGGCAATAGCCCTTCATGAGGAATAGAGGCAGAGTGCCTGCAGGGTGGAGAGATAAATTTATCTCTCCACCCTGCAGGCACTCTGCCTCTATTCCTGATGAAGGCTTTTGCCCGAAACATCAATTTTCCTGCTCCTCAGATGCTGCCTGAACTGCTGTGCTTTTCCAGCACCACTCTAATGTAGAATCTGGTTTCCAGCATCTGCAGTCCTTGTTTTTACCCATTATATCCGGAATACCATCAATAAATGCATCAATTTATATCCTTCCCCTGAAAAAAAACAGAAATGACATCACCCACCTGAAGAAACCAAGATTTATAAAATGAGAGGTGGGACATACCACCAGTGCTTTACCAGATACTCTCACTGATGATGTTACCCAGTATGATGATGTATCGTCTGAAAACAATCCTTCAAGTTCAGCGAGCTAACCTACATACCTATGGGCAGTAAATGTTGACCTACCCAGTAACGTACAAATCCTAGAACTGCAAAGGAATGACTCCCGAAGGAGTAAATAAAGATTCCGAAGAAGAGTCACTGAACTCAAAAATGTTGACTCTGCTTTCTCTCCCAGATGCTGAATTTGTCCAATAATTTCTGTTTTCATTTCGGTGAATAAATGAATTGGGAATGGAGTTTCCACATGGGCAGTCTAGACGCCTGGCTGTAACTTGTGCATGTGGTTAAAAGAATTCCTGGAGAAGTTGGCAATCTTTTAGTGATAAAGTGTTGCTGGAAAAGCGCAGCAGGTCAGGCAGCATCCGAGGAGCAGGAGAATCGACGTTTCGGGCATGAGCCCTTCTTCCTGAAGAGGGGCTCATGCCCGAAACGTCGATTTTCCTGCTCCTTGGATGCTGCCTGACCTGCTGCGCTTTTCCAGCAACACATTTTCAGCTCTAATCTCCAGCATCTGCAGTGCTCACTTTCTCGTCGAACCTTTTAGTGATAGTGCAGTGAGATCCTGGAACTCCCTCCCTCAGAGCACGGTGGGGCATCTACACCCCATGACTCCAGCTGGTCAAAAAGGCAAGTCACCACCATTTGGTCTAGTTGGGGGTGGCCAACAAATGCTGGCCAAACCAACAACATTTATATCCCACATTCATCTCACTCACTGTAACTTAAAATCAGGGTAATACGCCAGTCCAGAACAGCCCAGCCAATATAGTTACTTCACTGTAGTAATGTGGCTCCAAAACATTTTGTATTGTCAATGCAAATCTAGAAACATAAATCATGTCACACAATCAATTGTTTTTCTAATGTACTTTGCGCTTTAAGCAATTGGATAGGAATTAATGCCTTAATGTGTAAAGTTCAGTGAATTTTAAAGACTGAAGCTATAAAATCCATTTACAGTAAGTTACTCACCTCAGCACTGCCTTAAAGGCAGAGATCACATTACATGTTCAATGTTAACATTCCTCATGAAGTTGCACTCAAAACAATTAATGTAATGGAATCAAAATCTTGGTCTAATGTGCAAAGTTCAGCCAACTCAAGAGTTGGTGACCAAAATCCATTTGTGGGAAGTTGCTCAGCTGGCCCTACAAATGGGGTATCAGAATTATAACAATATATATTGTGCATCAGAGTTTGTGATATTATGATTGTCTGGCAGGGAATGTTCAGTGATCCCCCAATTTACAAAATGACAATATTTCATTCGTTGAAATCACAGATAATTTGGAAATAAAATAATATCAAACTTTCATATCATCAGATCTGTGGAGGGTACATATAAGGATCATAGGAGGCTACAATTACGCTTACGTTACTGAGCAAAAGTGAGGACTGCAGATGCTGAAAACCAGAGTTTAGATCAGACTGGAGCTGGAAAGCACAGCAGGTCAGACAGCAACCGAGGAGCAAGAAAATCAATGTTTCAGGCAAAAGTCCTTCATCAGGAACGAAACTGAGCAACAACTTATAAAGACTTTAAGGAGGCAGACTGAGGCCAGAAAAGTGATTTGGTAACAAAGGTTAAGAAAATCATTAAGAGACACAAATGGAATGCAGGAAGTTATAATCGATGTCTCAAGTCTAAAAGCAAAGAAGTTGTAAAAGAATCTTTATGTACCACAGGTGCAGCTTGAACATTTTAACAAAACATCATGGGATGTTAGTCAATATTGTCCATAATTCACTCTGGAAAACATGATGTTTTGAACCAATGCAGTCTTGGGTATTCGGACACCCTATTCCAGAGGGAGTTCCAGGATTTTGACCCAGACACATTGAAGTAATTAGCGATAGATTTCCAAGTGTGGTTACATAGAACATAGAAGGATACAGCGCAGTACAGGCCCTTCGGCCCTCGATGTTGCGCCGACCGAATCCTACCTAGCCTATACTAGCCCAATAACTTCCAAATGCCTATCCAATGCCCGCTTAAATGACCATAAAGAAGGAGAGTTCACCACTGATACGGGCAGGGCATTCCATGAACTCACAACCCGCTGTGTGAAGAATCTACCCCTAACATCTGTCCTATACCTACCACCCCTTAATTTAAAGCTATGTCCCCTAGTAACACCTGACTCCATTAGCGGTAAAGATTGATGCAAGGCTTGGAGGGGAACCTACAGGTAGTAGATTACTGTGTTCAATTCTGGGTATTTCAGTTGGGGAAAGTGATGGCATTGGAGAGAGCTCAGACAAACATGATGAGAATATTTCACAGTTCAACAGACTTCATTGTGTCACATAGTGGGTGAGGCTGGTTTTGCTCGCATTGGAGCCAGGTTCAATCATGCCTGTCAAAATGGAATTGGAGAATCTCCTGAATAGAGATAAATCACAGGATAACAGGGTAAAAGTGGGAGAGTGAGACTGGTTGAGTTTCTTTTGTAGATAATTTGACTAGACATGATGGGCCAAATGGCCACTTCCTGGGTTAATCATCAGTATTCCATATGAATGTAAGAACTAGGAGCAACAGTTGGTCATCTTCAAAGTTTACTTTCTAAATTGTCCCCTGAGGTCAGAGACCTAACCTCTGGCCTTCTCCTGACATCTATGTCCATGAATTGGAACCAGGGAAATTCCAGTCAAACTACACACAAACCTTTAAAGGAAAGACCTGTCGAGCAGTCTCCACCAGCCCATTTTCTCCCCAGTGTATCAGAATGACATTGATTAATTTACAGCAGATTATGTATGTATCCAATCCTCTTTGTTCCAGCATTTTTCTGTTTTCACAGGAATTTTAAATGTAAACTTTACATCAAACTATTTTACAAGTTAAATTGGAAATCTCTTCTGGGGAAAACAGTCCAAAATCTCAAATGGTAACATTCCTATGTATACTTAGAGCAGGGAAACATAAAAGCTAATTTAATTCAGAGCACAACTGTGAAAAAAAAACAGCTTTTGCAAATTGTTGGAACAATTTCCAGCTAAGAGTAAAAGCATCGAGAGAGTTTGTTTCGTAACCAGGCTGTGCATAATGGCATAACAACGCACTTTATTTTCTGTGAGCTGGGCAGTTTCTTAATAAATGTGCAAAATGTTGCCTTTGACAACAGCAACACAGAATCTAATCAGATCTGATGAGTAAAGGTGACAGAAGTACAAACTGCGCTATTTCCTTGGTTGGCTTAAGACACGAACTAGCAGCAAAAAAGCCAAAGTTTAACAAGTGACAGGGAATAAGGGCATGGCAGTGAAGTACTTCTGCCCCAGGGACCAATAGTGTGAAAGATTCAAAGTTCAAGGTGTGAGGCAAGCAGCTCTAGGACCTTGTGCAGTTTAGGAGACCTTGAAATGTGTTCGTGAATTAAGAAATGCGGGTGAAATGTTCCAGCTTGCCTGACAATACACAACAATGTCCAGGATTGATTTGAAATGATCATTGATATGGTCAAGATTGTCCATGGCCACTACATAAATTTAACATGCAGAATTCTGAGATTACAGATGCCTTGAACCTGTCCTGTGTAAGTACCCAATTAATACAATTGTCTTTTCAAGAGGTTTACATCACTCACAAGTACAGCCTGCTGTCTCAGACAAAAAAGGTTCACCGTGATGGCAAGATGTATGAAGAAAGATTAGATCGTCTGGGCTTGTACTCACTGGAATTTAGTATCAAGAGGACGGTGCTGGAAAAGCACAGCAGGTCAGCCAGCATCTGAGCTCTGAAGAACGGCTTATGCCCGAAATGTCGATTCTTCTGACCCTCGGATGCTGCCTGACCCGCTGTGCTTTTCCGGCATCTCACTCTCGACTTTGATCTCCAGCGTCTGAAGTCCTCACTTTCTCTTACTGGAATTTAGAAGAATAAGTTGGTGGTGGGGGGGATCTCAGACACATTTAAAACCCTGATGAGACTGGACTGGCTAGATGTTGGAAGAATGTTCCCAGTGTTGGGAAAGTCCAGAATGAGGGCTCATAGTCTAAGAATAAGGGGTAAGCCATTCAGGACTGAGATGAAGAAGGATTTCTCACTCAGAGAGTTGTGAATCTGTGGAATTCGCTCCCACAGGAAGCTGTTGGGGCCAGTTCATTAGATAGATTCAAGAGGGAGCTGGGCATGGCTCTTGCAGCTAAAGGGATCAAGGGGTAAGGAGAGGGGCCAAATGGTTCAATCAGGATTTTATACGTTCTATGAGATCTCCCCTTATTTTTCGAAATTCCAGTTAGGCCGAATGACCTATTCCTGCATTTTATTTTCTGTGTTTACATATTTCTGATGAAGGGCTATTGCCCGAAACGTCGATTTTACTGCTCCTCGGATGCTGCCTGAACTGCTATGTTTTTCCAGCACCACTCCAGTCTAGTCTCGTTTCCAGCATCATCAGTCATTGTTTTTACCTTATATTTCTGAGGAGCACACTTACTCAGCCCACTGCAACCACTTTCCATTTCTGCTGCACATTTGTCATTCAGGATACAGGAAAGAGATAGAATGCTTGGAAACATGGTGGAAAGATAACAATCTCTCCCTCAATGACACCAAAACTAAAGAACTGATCATCAACTTCAGGAACAAAGGAGGAGGACACACCCCTATCTGCATCAATGAAGCTGAGGTGGAGAGGGTCAAGCGCATCAGGTTCCGAGGGGTGACGATAACCAACAGTCTGTCCTAGACCACCCAAGTAGATGCGACTGTCAAGGAACATTGCCTCTTCTTCCTCAGAAGGTGAAGGAACTTTGGCAGTTCACAAGGACCAATGTTTACAGACGCATCATAGAAAGTGTTCACTCTCAGTACAGCAACTGCTCTGCCCAGGACCTACAGAGAAACTACAGAGAGTTGTGAACACAGCCCAGGCCATCATGCAAGCCAATCTCCTATTCTCACTTTATTGTTCATTGTTCAGATTGACAGGCAACGTATGTCAAATTTCTGTTATTCATAACACGTTGATGTGAAGGCTGTGTCCTTTTACTTTTCTGTATTTTTTAATCGGGAACTTGTATGGGAAAAGATCTAGTTTAAAAAATGACATGGATTGCTGCAAAGCAAGTAATGTGACACTCACGGAGTACACTTTTTACATAGTGCCTGGTTCCAGCAGTAGTTGAAGTGTAGCTTGCAAAAGGTTGTGTTAGGATGGAGCTTTGGTTATTAAAGTAGCTGGTTGATCTGTGAACTTCTGACTAGTTAAACATGGAAAAAGCCCTTCTGCACACCAACAACAATATGATTGGTTCTCAAGCAGCTTGGGCATAGTGAGGAATGTCTTAGAGCTGTGGGTAAATACAGCAAAACCCTAAGATCTGCACCATGACTAAGAAGACTGGAGGTTGGTTAATGCAGTGCCACTGTTTAAGAAGGGTAGTAAGGACAAGCCAGGGAACTATAGACCAGTGAGCCTGATGTCAGTGGTGGGCAAGTTGTTGGAGGGAATCCTGAGGGACAGGATGTACATGTATTTGGAAAGGCAAGGACTGAATATGGAGCGTCAACATGGCTTTATGCATGGGAAAGCATGTCTCACAAACTTGATTGAGTTTTTTGAAGAAGTAACAAAGAGGATTGATGAGGGCAGAGCGGTAGATGTGACCTATATGGACCTCAGTAAGGCGTTCAACAAGGTTCCCCACGGGATACTGGTGAGAAAGGTTAGATCTCATGGAATGCAGGGAGAACTCGCCATTTGGATACAGAACTGGCTCGAGGGTAGAAGACAGAGAGTGGTGGTGGAGGGTTGTTTTTCAGACTGGAGACCTGTGACCAGTGGAGTGCCACAAGGATCGGAACTGGGTCCACTACTTTTCATCATTTATGTAAATGATTTGGATGCGAGCATAAGAGGTGTAGTTAGTAAGTTTGCAGATGACACCAAAATTGGAGGTATAAAGGACAACGAAGAAGGTTACTTCAGACTGCAACGGGATCTTGATCACAAGGGCCAATGGCCTGAGAAGTGGCAGATGGAGTTTAATTCAGATAAATGCGAGCTGCTGCATTTTGGGAAAGCAAATCTTAGCAGGATGTATACACTTAATGGTAAGGTCCTAGGGAGTGTTGCTGAACAAAGAGACCTTGGAGTGCAGGTTCATAGCTCCTTAAAAGTGGAATTGCAGATAGATAGGATAGTGAAGAAGGCATTTGGTATGCTTTCCTTTATTGGTCAGAGTATTGAGTACAGGAGTTGGGAGGTCATGTTGCGGCTGTACAGGACATTGGTTAGGCCACTGTTGGAATATTGCATGCAATTCTGGTCTCCTTGCTATCGGAAAGATGTTGTGAAACTTGAAAGAGTTCAGAAAAGATTTACAAAGACATTGCCAGGGTTGGAGGATTTGAGCTATAAGGAGAGGCTGAACAGGCTGGGGCTGTTTTCCCTGGAGTGTCGGAGGCTGAGGGGTGACCTTATAGAGATTTACAAAATTATGAGGGGCATGCATAGGGTAAATAGACAAAGTCTTTTCCCTGGGGTGGGGGAGTCCAGAACTAGAGGGCATAGGTTTAGGGTGAGAGGGGAAAGATGTAAAAGAGATCTAACGGACAACGTTTTCACACAGAGGGTGGTACGTGCATGGAATGAGCTGCCAGAGAAAGCGATGGAGGCTGGTACAATTGCAACATTTAAGAGGCATTTGGATGGGTATATGAATAGGAAGCATTTGAAGGGATGTGGGCTGAGTGCTGGCAGGTGGGACTAGATTGGATTGGGATATCTGGTCGGCATGGATGGGTTGGACCGAATGATTGTTTCCATGCTGTACATCTCTATGACTCTATAAATCAGGACCTCTCTCTGTCCTCTGAAGTAAAAGCTACAGAAAGCTTAAAGAAGACCAGTTCATGTTTCCTCTATCAGTTGCTATAAGCCACTACTTTTAATTAACTCATCAAGGCCTTTTCATAAGCGTGAACTCGCCACTCCATGTCTCCTAAAAATCACTGAAAGCATCCAGAGACAGAAGACAGAGAGGCAAAGTTCTGACGAGCAAAGAACCATTCCCTGTGAACAAAGACCACTCTGCCATTACAATTTATCATCATCCATAGCACTCTTTCTATTCTCTGCGTGCACATGTGCATTAGAGCAAGTATAGAAAATAAGTTAACTGGTAGAGTTATAGATTATGGCACATAGTTGTTTACCTGGAGCTAGAGTCTACTTATATGTGATAAGTAGCAATTCCCATTAAGTATAGAAATCTGGCCTGTGCCTTCTGTCTGCCTGAAAATAAAAATCAGGTACATTGGAGAACTTTGCACACTTTTGAAAAGTCTTTAATTTTTGTGACTTCTCTAGGAATGGTGGGGCTTAATCTCCACTGCACTCCCCATTGAAGTTTGACACTGGCAAGAGGTGAACATAATGAGTTCACCTTTTGCTTTTCTCCCTGAATCCTTAAAAACAACGGGGCTGTGCTTCCCTCATGATAGTGTAGCTGAGGTGGTGAATGTATAACTTTGGACAAATCACAAAAAAACCTATTGTACCATCATGCAGGAATTATAGTCACAAACTATTGTAGCACAGCACAACAAGCAAGTCAAATCTGCAAGCAATTTTCTGTTTCCGAATGATCTGCGATGACTCACAAGAATGGTTTGTTGTCTCTCTCAAAAAAAACAGTACAGACCTCCTACAAATCGACATTTGCAAATTGCATTATCAATTGTGGTTCTTTTATTTTTAAAATGTCATCCATGCTATGCTTTGTGCTGAGAAGTCTCCCCCTACTTAGTGTGACATCATTGCAACTGAAACCTCATCACAAAGGGCTGCAAATCTCAGCTGGAGCTGAGGCTACTGCACCCACAGGTTCTCAAAGTGGTGCCTCAGCCCATGCTCAGAAGGGGCAGGTGCAATGGAAACGTATAAAGCAGATTTCACCATGTCAAACAGCCTCGCTTTGAAGAATTGCGGCAATGTGCTAATTTATCAAAGACATGTAGCTGGAGTTTGGAGTTTGCCTCCCTCTGGGTCAACAACACAACAAGGATCTGAGGCTGTAGAGAGAGAAAGGTCTGTGTGGAGGGAAGGCTGTGACGATGATGGGCTCTCAGGCCTTTCCCACCGAATGTTTTCAGGGAGTTCCTCACCTCACATAGGAGCAACATTTGAACTTAATTGACCCTGACCTTCCAACATCTGCCATCCTCACTATCTCCATGTACCTGACATTCACCAAGGAGGCTACAGAACTGTGCCACCTTCTTCAATTGGGTATGTATCCACACACTTGTGTGAGTTGCTGCCAGTGGCACTGTCATTCTTAACATCTCAATCATCCATGGTAAGTGCAGCTAATCATCTATTATTGCATCCTAGAAGATTCTGTCCAGCAAGAGACCAGTCTTCATTATCAACTGTCTAAACAGGGTGGTGTGAGCACATGACTTTGTCAGGGTCTGGATTAGTGGTGCTGGAAGAGCATAGCAGTTCAGGCAGCATCTGGGGAGCAGTAAAATTGACGTTTCGGGCAAAAGCCCTTCATCAGGAATACTTTTAACCTAGTTTTTACCTACATGACTTTGTCAAAATAGTGGGATTCTCAATGGTGCAGAGAGTCATTGACAGCAAACACACCACTGTGCCAGCAGGAGACAAGAAGGAGCATGTACGAATCTTTACTCTGCAGAGTTTGAGTAACCAGCCAGTAAATTCTAGATCTATTAGAACATCATCCTTCCACCACCTTGGCTCCATAATTCACCCATTTCTATCTTTGTCAACAAAGTCCTATAATATCACCTGTGTCCAAATTCACCAATAAAGTACACCAACTTACCAGAATGCCATTATTCTGCAACGTATCCAATATTACCAAACTAGTTTCTATACGACTCTCTTTCTGTTTGGTTTTGCTGAGTCTCATTCTCCCGCACAGTATCTCCCAGGATCTGTAGTGTGGCTGGTGCAAATGGACTTACGGAATATCCTTGAGCATTGAATAATGAGTGTCTGACTCCCAATTTCAATGTCTCAATGTGGGTGGCAGTATGTAAAGCCTGGTTGGTTCAGAGGTGGCAAGTGCTTGAGTAGAATGGCAGTTGCAGGAGCTAAAATGCTGCTGTCCTGAGAGGACAGGGGGCAAGTGATCCACAGAGACATTGGCAGTGTGATGCCTTAACCAGCCTCATAACCTGTTGGAGGGTAGCTTTCTGGACTGCTTCAAGAAGATGTAGGTCTCCCCGTTGGGCACTGACTTTCACAGCCATCGTGCCACTGTCTGAGCCTGGGTGCCATGAGCTCAGCCTTAGCTTCCAGGGCAGGATTGAGATGTTGGGTGTCTTCCAGATGTGCTGCAATGTTAAATAAGCCTCTGGTAACCAGATACTGCACACCAGCTGGTTTCACAGGGTAAGGAATTGATCAAAGAGGGTGAGCTCCAAGCTCCCCATGTGCAGAATTACAGGTGGACTCCTTGGCAAGATCACCTTGGCATGGGCTCGAGATTGTGGTGCTGGAAAAGCACAGCAGGTCAGGCAGCATCTGAGGAGCAGGAGAATTGACGCTTTAGGCATACGCCCTTCGTCAGGAAGGTCATTCCTGATGAAGGGCTTATGCCCAAAACGTCAATTCTCCTGCTCCTCAGATGCTGCCTGACCTGCTGTGCTTTTCCAGCACCACAATCTCGACTCTGATCTCCAGGATCTGCTGACCTCACTTCCACCTGGTAAGCATGGGCTCCCAGTTAGGACTGCCAAACCATTAAGCATTCTGAATGCATTCTTGATGCCGAGACCTAAAGAGAAAGATATCAAATGGAGAAAGAGACAAGACAGAGAGAGGGCTCCCAGGTTCAAATAATTGGGGAAGAGATCTGATTTGAACCATACACTCCCTGATTTTAACTGCATCAGTGAATGCCTTCCATCTTGCTGCCTAGCCGATAGTCACTAAGGGAGCAGATCACCCCATCAGCGTCCTCAACTAAATCACTGGCACACCGCCCTCTGGGAGTTGAGCGGATCAACCACCTTGTTACCTGGTTCTGCCTGCAGATCTTCCCTGTTCATCACATGCTGGCTCAAGCTCTATGTCAGTCTCAAGCGTACACACAGTGGCAGGAGCAGAATCGGTAGCTGCATGCATCTGATCAGAAAAGGCCGATCCTTTGCTGGAGGTGTGGTGCTCTTATCCTTCCTCATGAGACCACAGGACAGAGCTCTGGTGGGTGCAAAGCAGGAGAGTCATGCTCATAACATCTCATCAGGAAGGATGTTGTGAACTTTGAAGGGGTTCAGAAAAGATTTACAAGGATGTTGCCAGAGTTGGAGGATTTGAACAATAGGGAGAGGCTGAATAAGCTGGGGTTGTTTTCCCTGGAGCGTCGGAGACTGAGGGGTGACCTTATAGAGGTTTATAAAATCATAAGGGGCATGGATAGGATAAATAAACAAAGTATTTTCCCTGGGTTGGGGGGAGTCCAGAACTAGAGGGGCTAGCTTTTAAGGTGAGAGGGGAAAGATATAAAAGAGACCTAAAGGGCATCTTTTTCATGCAGAGGGTTGTACATGTATGGAATGAGCTGCCAGAGGAAGTAGTGGAGGCTGGTACAATTGCAACATTTAAAAGGCATCTGGATTGGTATGTGAATAGAAAGGGTTTAGAGTGGTATGGGCCAAATGCTGTCAAATGGAACGAGATGTTTTAGCTATTACTCTGTGGGAATGTAGAGAAGTTGATTTCTAGCCTCTTGCTGAGATATTTGTATCATCAATAGTCACAGGTGAGGTGTCGGAAGACTGGAGGTTGGCTAACGTGGTGCCACTGTTTAAGAGAGATAGTAAGGGTATGCCAGGGCTACAAACTGACCGACTCCCACAGCTACCTAGATTACACCATGTCCCACCCTGCCCCCTGTAAAAATGCCATCCCATATTCCCAATTCCTTCGCCTCCGCCGCATCTGCTCCCAGGAGGACCAGTTCCAATACCAAACAACGCAGATGGCCTCCTTCTTCAAAGACTGCAATTTCCCCCCAGACGTGGTCAACGATGCTCTCCACCGTATCTCCTCCACTTCCCGCACCTCTGTCCTTGAGCCCCGCCCCTCAAATCGCCACCAGGGCAGAAACCCACCTTCCACCCCACCAACCTCCGGATACATCATATCATCCTCCGTCATTTCCGCCACCTCCAAACAGACCCCACCACCAGGGATATATTTCCCTCCCCTCCCCTATCAGCGTTCTGGAGAGACCACTCCCTCTGCAACTCCCTTGTCGGATCCACACCCCCCACCAACCCAACCTCCACTCCCGTCACCTTCCCCTGCAACCGCAAGAAATGCAAATCTTGCGCCCACACCTCCCCCCTTACTTCCCTCCAAGGCCCCAAGGGATGCTTCCATATCCGCCACAAATTCACCTGCACCTCCACACACATCATTGACAGCATCCGCTGCACCCGATGTGGTCTCTTCTACATTGGGGAGACAGGCCACCTACTTGTGGAACGTTTCAGGGAACACCTCTTGGACACCTGCACCAACCAACCCAACCGTCCCTTGGCTGAACACTTTAACTCCCCCTCCCACTCCGCCAAGGACATGCAGGTCCTTGGCCTCCTCCATCGCCAGACCCTGACCACACGACGCCTGGAGGAAGAGTGCCTCGTCTTCCGCCTAGGAACCCTCCAACCACACGGGATGAATGGATATTTCTCCAGCTTCCTCATTTCCCCTCCCCCACCTTACCTCAGTCCCAACCCCCGGATTCAGCACCCTCTTGACCTGCAATCTTCTTCCCGACCTTTCCGTCCCCACCGCCTCTCTGGCCTATCACCCTCACCCTCACCTCCTTCCATCTATCGTATTTCCAGTGCCCCTCTCCCAAATTCCCTCCCCCATACCCTTTATCTCAGCCCGCTTGGCACACCAGCCTCGTTCCTGAAGAAGGGCTTATGCCCAAAACATCGATTCTCCTGCTCCTCGGATGCTGACTGGCCTGCTGTGTTTTTTCCAGCACCACATTTTTCACCTATGCCAGGGAACTATAGACCAGTGAGCCTGATGTCAGTGGTAGGCAAGTTGTCGGAGAGAATCCTGAGGGACAGGATGTACATGTATTTGGAAAGGCAAGGACTGATTAGGGATAGTTAACATGGCTTTGTTCGTGGGAAATCATGACTCACGAATGTGATTGAGGTTTTTGAAGAAGTAACAAAGAGGATTGATGAAGGCAGAGTGATAGACATGATCTATGTGGACTTCAGTAAGGCGTTCGACAAGGTTCCCATGGGAGACTGGTTAGCAAGGTTAGATCTCACGGAATACAAGGAGAACTAGCCATTTGGATACAGAACTGGCTCAAAGGTAGAAGACAGAGGGTGGTGGTAGAGGGGTGGCCTTATAGAGGTTCATTAAATCATATGGGGCATGGATAGGATAAACAAACAAAGTCTTTTCCCTGGGTTGGAGGAAGTTCAGAACTAGAGGGGCGAGCTTTTAAAGTGACAGGAAAGATCTGTGAGCCAATTATAACGGGATCTTGATCAGATGGGCCAATGGGCTGAGAAGTGGCAGATGGAGCTTAATTTAGATAAATGTGAGATGCTGCATTTTTGGGAAACAAATCTTAGCAGGACTTATACGCTTAATGGTAAGGTCCTAGGGAGTGTTGGTGAACAGAGAAACCTTGGTGTGCAAGCTCATTGCTCCTTGAAAGTAGAGTTGCAAGTAGATAGGAAACCGAAGAAGGTGTTTTGTATTAAATTGAATTAAATTTATTGTCACGTGTACCAAGGCACAGTGAAAAGCTTTGCATGTATTCCTTTATTGGTCAGAGTATTGAGTACAGGAGATTGGTTCGGCCATTTTTGGAATATTGTATGTCATTCTGGACTCCTTCCAATTGGAAGGATGTTGTGAAACTTTAAAGGGTTCAGAAAAGATTTACAATGATGCTGCCAGGGTTGGAGGATGTGAGCTATAGGGAGACACTCAATAGGCTAGGGCTGTTTTCCCTGCAGTGTCAAAGGTTGAGGGGTGACCTTATAGAGGTTTACAAAATCATGAGAGACATGGATAGGGTGAATAGACATGGTCTTTTCCCTAGGATGGGAGAGTCCAGAACTAGAGGGCATAGGTTTAGGGTGAGTGGGGAAAGATTTAAATGGGGCAACGTTTTCACACAGAGGATGGTACGTGTATGGAATGGGCTGCCAGAGGAAGTGGTGGAGGCTAGTACAATTGCAACATTTACAAGGCCTCTGGGTGGGTATATGAATAGGAAGGGTTTGGAGGGATACGAGCTGAGTACTGGCAAGTGAGACTAGATTACGTTGGGATATCTGGTCGGCAAGGACGAGTTGGACCGAAGGGTCTGTTTCTGTGCTGTACATCTCTATGACTCTATTACATGGACGGGTTGGACAGAAGGGTCTGTTTCTGACTCTATGACTCCATGACATCCAACAGCAGCTCGCACTTGACGTCAGATAGAGGGATGAGGGAGCGGTTGGGTTTGTGAAGGGCCTTCAGGCAGGTACTTACCATCTGCTAACACCAGATGTGAGGCCTCTGGACCAATGATAATGATTATGGCCTCCTGTGGATTTAGCTGTCTCAAAATGTGCCTGTGCCATTCCCAGTCTGCGAGGCTTCCTGCCATTAGGGTAACCTTATTCAACAGGAGGGTGAGAAGATTGTCAGTGAGTGTGCTATAAAGCATTGGAATGACAGACCTGCGATACTAGAACAGGTCTGTAGAGGTTGTGAATGGTGCGTGTGACATCTAGCACCATTGGACAGTACGTGGAGGTGGGATGGAATTTCAGGATGCTCCACCTGAGTCCTGACTGTTCAGAATTGCTTCTGAGTGCGTGGATAGAGTGCTGTTAAGTAATATGAGAGGTTGGTAGCACTACTGGGGATAACGATGCCAATGAAAAGTGCATGAACTGATCTTGAGCACGCAAGTGAATTCACTCCAGCTTGATGCCTAGTCCTCAAGGCACAAAAGGCACCAAGAGAATGGGGAGAAAGCAGCAGAGTGGTGTTAAGAGAAGGGATTAGCCACAATCATAATGATACTGGAGCAGGCTTGATGGGCCGAATGGCCAATTTGGCTCCTATTTTCCATATTTCGATGTTTCCAATCTTGGAAATGTTTGTCCTGACCCCAGTAGAAAATATGGTCTCTTACCTCTTGGCAAATGTCTGATGCAACATCTCCAGTCATGCAGTACAGAAACAGACCCGTCGGTCTGGTGCATCTAAGCCAAGTAAGTTTCTCAAACTAAACTCATCCCATTTGCCTGCATTTGGCCCATATCCCTCCAAACCTTTTCTATTAATGTCTCTGTCCAATTTTTTTTTTCTAAATGTTGTAACTGTACCAGCATTTACCACTTCCTCTGGCATTTCATTCCACTGTGAGCCTCCCTCTGTGTTAATAGTTGCCCCTCAGGTCTCCTTTAAATGTTTCTCTTCTCATCTAAAATTATATTCTAATTTTGAACTCCCCTATCCCTGCCTTAGGAAAAAGATCTTTGCCTTATTAATACCTCTCATGACTCCATAAACCTCTATAAAGTCTCACTCAACCTCTTATGCTCCAGTGAAAGATGTACCAGCGTAACTCAAGCCCTCCAGTCCTGGTAACATGCTTGTAAATCTTTCCAATTTAATAATATCCTTCCTGTAGCAAGGTGACCAGAAATGCAGACAGTATTCTCACCAATATCCTGTATAAAAAGTAGCCTCACCAATATCCTGTATAACCATAACATGGCATCCCAACTCTGATACTCAAAGGTCTGAGCAATGAAGGCAAGTTTGCCAAATGCCTTCTTTACCACCTTGTTCACCTGTGATGCAACTTTCGAGGAACTATGTACCTGAACCCCTAGGTCTCTCTGTTCAACAACACTCCCCAGGGCCATACCATTAACTGTGCAAATCCTGCTCTTGTTCATTTTGATGTCCTGCTCCTTACCATCCTTTGTACCACAGACAGCCACTGCAGTTTTAAAATGAGAAGTGTGTCTTTAAATGGTGCAGATTCACAGAAACATGCGCTAAACACATGCCTTGCTGTACTTTCTGTTGCGGTGCTGATCGTATCAGACAATCATTCGTGAAAGGAAGCATCAGTCTGTGTGCTGCCTGCCTCGACAGGTTTGGGAACAAAACAATTGCAAATTACAAATGTGCCCATAAATGGGAAATAATCAATGTCTCCTTAGAAAAGCTATTTGATTTTTGTTTTTTTCTGTTAATAGTTGCTGACACTGGTCAAACAACTAAACCAGTAGAAATAGAAGTACCTAGGGTGATTGTATATCTCTATGACTCTAAAGGAAATCCTAACAAAAGCAGTAATTTCTGAGAATACATATCACCTGGAGAGAGAAACTATTAAGGAATATTTTATTATTTATGTTAGGTTTGCATTTTCAGGGGTTTGATTAAAGTTAAGAGAATCCTTTTGCTCCTGCACTGGGTAAGTTATCATCCACAAGAATATTTTATTTCATATTTTTATTTCAAACCTTTCTTGTGGAATTCACATTGCTGGACTGGGATCCAATTCTGATGCTTTATAAAGTAAATGGTATTGATCTGTTACAGGCTTGCCCCAATGCACAGAGAAAATGGAAAGTACTTTGCTTGCTTCAGTTCAGTAAACGTGAAAATAGAGGCCGTGCCCTCTAATCTACTTGAAAACAGATTATCTTGCATTCTCGGTTAATATTCCTGGCTATGCCACAAAACACTGCAGGTCTTCCTATTCACTCCCTCTGCTGGATATTATACACTGTGTTAAGATTTTAACTTGCCCCCCCACCCCACCCTGCCATGCATGACCTACCATAGCATCTCATTGAACTACAATGTATCACAAGAGGGCAGACTACTTACTTTCCAAGCACGTATTGCTCTGGCACTGTCTCGCAATAATATCAAAGCTCCCACTTTCTATGACTATACCCTGCATCAATAATATTTTGATGAGGGTGATACAATTAACTTCATTTCACTAGTGTTCCATCAGATTTGTGTTGTGGTCCCAAGTTTCTTCAGCTAACATAAGCATCAAGGTACAGTCTTCAAGAGTTCTTGCAAGTTACATGTATACATTGGCTCCAATCAGAACAGAGTTCCCAGCAGAATTCATAAGCAAATTATATTTATCAATATGTGCTTCCCATAAGTATTGTGTCAAGCTGAATAAAGCTGGTTAAATAAAAACCGAAAGAACTGCAGGTGATGTAAATCAGAAACAAAAACAGAAGTTACGGAAAAGCTCAGCAGATGTGGCAGCACCTGTGAAGAGAAATCAAAGTTAACATTTCGGGTCCAATGACCCTTCCCTAGAATTGATGGTAGCTAGGAATATGTTGTTTTATATGCAGAAGATAGGGTGAAGGGGGAGAGGGGAAGGAGTAAACAATAGGTGGGGATAGAGCCTAAACGTCAATAATGATCTGGCTGGGAGGGTAAATAGCTGTTAATGGGAGACTGTTAGTGGCTAACAATAGGTAGTGTGTAATGGCAGACTGTGTGATCACAAGGCCTCAATGAAGAACAACAGCTCAGTTTCCACTTGAGGAATCAGCAGCCCTCTAGACTCAATATCGAGTTCAGTGGTTTTAAGGCTCCCCCATGTCCTCGCTCCTCCCCCACACACCACACCTTGTGATCACACAGTCCACCATTACACACAACTTATTGTTAGTCACTAACAGTCTCCATTAACAGCTATTCACCCTCTCAGCTAGATCCTTATTGACTCCTTTGTCTGTCCATCTGTTCTTCTCTCCTTTTGAGCTCTATCCCCACCTCTGTTCACTCCTTGCCCCCCTCCCCCCACCCTATCGTATGTATTTCAACCAACATATTCCTAGCTTCCATCAGTTCTGAGGAAGGGTCACTAGACCTGAAATGTTAACTCTGACTTCTCTGCACAGATGCTGCCAGACCTGCTGCGCTTTTCCAGCAATTTCTGGTTTTGTGAAAGCTGGTTATACTCCATAAAGTTCTATTTCAGATCCTTCAAAAAAAAGTCAAAGCATAAATTAAGCCAATACTTTTTTTTAATTCACAGGATGTGGATGTCACTGGCTAGGCCAGAATTGATTGCCCATTGTTGATTTCCCAGCTGGTGGTTAAGAATTAACCACATTGCTGTGGGTCTGGAGTCACATGTAGGCCAGACTGGGTAAGGACTGAAAATGTGTTGCTGGAAAAGCGCAGCAGGTAAGGCAGCATCCAAGGAGCAGGAGAGTCGATGTTTCGGGCATGAGCCCTTCTTCAGGAAGGGCTTCCTGAAGAAGGGCTCATGACCGAAATGTCGACTCTCCTGTTCCTTGGATGCTGCCTGACCTGCTGCGCTTTTCCAGCAACACATTTTCAGCTCTGATCTCCAGCATCTGCAGTCCTCACTTTCTCCCAGACTGGGTAAGGACAACAGATGTCCATCCTTCAAGGACATTAATGTGCTAGAAGGTCTGTTACAAGAATAAGCACTAATAGACTAGCTGTTACTTCATTCTAGATTTTTATTATGTTCAAATTTCACCATCTGCCACGGTGGGATTTAAACCCAGAGCCCAAGGACATTAGTCGGGGGTTTCGTGATCTTCTTTCAGAACAGCCACTGGACCTAAAACATTAACTCTGCTTTCTCTCCATTGCTGGAATTTCTCCAGCAATTTCTACTTACATTTCAGGTCTCCGGCAGTGTCAATTCTTTTCTTTTTTTCATTATTTAACAGACTTGGTGATGGTTTAAGGCCAGTAAATGGTTGTAAATTGGACACTTACTGGCCTTAGCTTTTGACTGGTCAGGGATTTGCCTGTTCAGAACTGAACTGTTGAGTTGGTGAAGGGGTGTGGGTGTATCCTCCATGCCAAACCACCAAATTAACCCTTTTCACGCCATTGTGGGGAGCAGTAAGTAACATTAACTTTAACTCCAAATGACAGGTCCAAAATATACAAATTAGGCAGTTGTTTCATTTGAAATATTAACACTGACTGAGGCTGACCTTACTGCAATTGTATAAGTGGGTTGTGAGGATTTCACATCCAGTTTCACAGGAATTAATATTCTGTATAACCACAGGTTAAATAAAAGAACACACTATCAATCTCTGTACCTCTGTGCACTGCAGGCAACTGAGCCAAATTATTAACAGGTTCTATTATGAGTTACCTCCTGCTGGAACAAGTCTCTCCTCCAGTTGAACAGTTAAGAAACAAACTTAAATTAAAGTTGAACCATAGGTTAAACATTTTTACTTGATCAGTGCTTCATTTCTGGATGAAATTTGGCAGGAGATTGATTACTGTGAGGTGTACATTGAAAAGAGAATCAGAAAACTGAGAAAATATTTCCACATGTATGGGAGTTGAATTTAAACGATACTGCACTGGTTACAGATGGAAATGGTAAATTATCTAAGAACATTATATCTCTTTATTTGGAGCAGAATTAGTTTTGCACGTTCATAGTTCCTTGAAAGTGGAGGTGCAGGTAAACAGGATAGTGAAGAAAGCATCTGGTATGCTTGCCTTTATTGGACAGTGCATTGAGCACATGAGTTGGGAGGTCATGTTGCAACTGTACAGCACTTTGATTAGGCCACTTTGGAATACTGCATGCAATTCTGGTCTCCCTGTTATAGGAAGCATATTGTTAAACTTGAAAGGGTTCAAAAAAGATTTGCAATGATGTTGCCAGGGTTGGAGGGTGATAGGGAGTTACAGGGAGACGCTAAATAGGCGAGGGCTATTTTCCCTGGACCATCAGAGGCTGAGGGGTGATCTTATAGAGGTTCATAAAATCATGAGGGGCATAGATAGGATAAATTGACAAGGTGTTTTCCTCAGGGTGGGGATGTCCAAAACTAGACAGCACAGGTTTAAGGTGAGAAGGAAAAGATTTAAAAGGAATAGAAAGAGTAACTGTTTCATGTAGAGGGTGGTGCAGGAATGGAATGAGCTGCCAGAGGAAGTGGTGGAGGTTAGTACAATTACAACATTTAAAAGACATCAGGATGGGTACATGAATAGAAAGGGTACAGATGGATATGGGCCAAATTCTGACAAATGGGACCAGATTAATTTAGGATATCTGGTTGGCATGGACGAATTGGACTGAAGGGTTTGTTTCTATGGTCTATGACTTTCCAATTCAGTGACATAACTCCTACCATTCTACTATGTTGTCAATACATTATATTCAAGAGTCAAAGTGTTTTTATTTAACCATGCATCTCCAGAAAGAGAAAGCCTAATATTGTCTTATAAAGTAACATTGAAAGAAACATGTTTTCTGCTGATGTGTGGATTAAGGTTATATTGCTGTGCAAACAGATTCACCATTTGTACATGGTTCACTATCACTTGTAGGTCAAAAGTAATTGTCTTAAGACACAAGTTTTTCCAATTCAAAGCTTCAGTCACGCTCATAAGCAGCAGATTTGCAGCAAGAACACTCATAACCTTATTTTTAAAATATGTAATAACACACAGGGCTAGGAACCAAACAAAACCCTTCGGATCAAAGCAAAATACTGCAGATGCTGGCAATTTGAAATAAAAGCAATGGATACTGGAGAAACTCAGTAGGTCTGGCAGCATCTGAGGAGAGAGAAAGCAAAATTAGTGTTTCAAACACAACATGACTCTTGTTCAGCACTGAAGTTCCAAAATAGAATCCATACTGAACTGGAAATGTTAATACTTAAATCTATCAACCTCAGGATGGGCAGTCAATACTGTAGGTC
Source organism: Hemiscyllium ocellatum (assembly GCF_020745735.1). Lineage (NCBI taxonomy): Eukaryota > Metazoa > Chordata > Chondrichthyes > Orectolobiformes > Hemiscylliidae > Hemiscyllium > Hemiscyllium ocellatum. The sequence goes on from NC_083418.1 coordinate 73,124,367, forward strand.
TAGCCAGAGGCACACATATCCCCACAGATGAATATTGAAATGTTATGAATATCAACTTTACTTACAAAGAAGTGCCATCTTTACCCTATAAGTGGCCTCAGAAGGTTTTGCTTTTTATTTCCCTCTCTAGCTCCATATCAAAAACATTGAATATTTTGGCAACAACTGCATTCTGTGGCAGGAATTTCACAGTCTGGCCACTCTCTGGGTAAATAATTTTCTCCTTGCTTCAGTCCTAAATGGACTATCCTGTTTCCTAGATGGAGGCCCTCTGCTCTGGACCCCTTGGAAGTCAGGAACATGCCACCTGCATTAACCACAGGGCACCAATGTGGACTTCAACAGCTTCCTCATTTCCCCTTCCCCCACCTCATCCTAGTTTCAAACTTCCAGGTCAGCACTGTCCCCATGACTTGTCCGGACTTGACCGACCTGCCTAGCTCCTTTTCCACCTATCCACTCCACCCTCTCCTCCCTGACCTATCACCTTCATCTCCCCCACTCACCCATTGTACTCTATGCTACTCTCTCCCCACCCCCACCCTCCCCTAGCTTATCTCTCCACGCTTCAGGCTCACTCCCTTTATTCCTGATGAAGGGGTTTTGCCCGAAACGTCGATTTCGCTGCTCATTGGATGCTGCCTGAACTGCTGTGCTCTTCCAGCACCACTGATCCAGAATCTGGTTTCCAGCATCTGCAGTCATTGTTTTTACCTGCACTAACCCTGTCTAGTCCTAGTGGAATTTTATAGATTTCTATAAGATGCCCTCATTCTTCTAAACTCCAATAAATTTAGTCCTAACCAATCCAGTCCTATCATCTCAGGAATTGGTTTTGTAAACCCTTGTTATGTTCCCTCTGTAGCTAGAACATCCTTCCCCAGATAAGGAGACCAAAACTAGTCAAAACACAATACTCCAGGTCAGGTCTCACCAAGGTTCTGTACAACTGCAGCAAGATATCCCTGCTCCTGTACTTGAATCCTTTTGCTATGAAGGCCAGTGTACCATTTACCTTCTTCACTCCCTGCTACATCTGCATGCCTATGTTCAGCAATTGATTTATAAGGACAACTAGCTCTCATTGCACCTCCTTCTTTCCCAATCTATAGCCATTCAGTTAACAATTTGCTCTCTTGGTTTTGCTTCCAAAGTGAATAACCTCACATTCATCCATACTGTACTTCATCTGCTGTGCTTTTGCTCACACACAACTTGTCCAAATCACACGGAAGCATCTACACATCCTCTCCATAGCTCACTGTATGCCAGATTGATATAATCTTCAAACGTGGAGATATTACATTTAGTTCTGCATTTTTACACACTAATCTCTTACATGAGACTTTATGGAAAGCATTCTGAATGGCTACGTAAACCATATCCACTCATATCAACTCATCCTTGGCAAATTTCAGTAGATATGTCAAGTATGACTTTTGATTTTTATATCCATGCTGACTCTCTCTCTCATTCCATTACTGTTTTCCAAGGGCTCTGTTATTAAATTTTCTTTAATGGAGTCGAGCATTTTCCCCTAATTTTTCACCGCCTAACTGTTTTATAATACCATTTCCTTGCTACTTCCTTTTTTTAAAAATTAGCTACTCTGCAGTCAGATAGGAACTGTTCCAGTGTCCATAGAATCTTGAAAGATAGCCCCCAATGCATCCACTATTCCTAGGGCTATTTCTCCAAGTACTCTGGGATATAGAATATCAGTCCCTGGAGAATTATCAGCCTTTAATCCCATCCAATTCCCACACCATTTCCCTGTAGAGATTACTTCTTTTCAGCTCCTCTCTATCACTGGATCCATTACTGTCCAACGTTTTTGGGACTTGATTTGTGTCCCCCCTGCTGTGAAGACAGAACTATAATGATATATTTAATATTCTACTATCTCTTGTTCCCTATTACAACTTGCCCTGTTTCTGAATTTAAGGGACGTACATTTATCTTAAATCACCTTTCTCCTTTCATACATTTGTAGAAGCTTTTGTAATTTATTTGTATGTTTCTATAAAATTGCTGTCTTCCTCTTTTCTTTCTCCTCTTCCTCCATTTGTATGTCCTCTTTTGCTACTACTTAAACTGCTCCCAATCCTCAGGTCTGCTGCTTCTTTGGCCAATCTGTAGGCCCCTTCCTTGAATCTAATGCTAGGCCTTAGTTCTCTTGTGAGCTACAGTCAAGTCACCTTTCCAGTTAATTTTGTGCATGAACCATTACTGCAGTTCCGATATGTGCTCTTTAGCTATTTGCTGATCCTTTATCAACCATTTAAGTAATCCTAGTCTCAGAATCAACTATGTCACTCTCCAACTTAATGAAGAATTCTATCATATTATGATCACTCATCCTCAAGGGGGTGTCACACAGCTAGATTACCAATTATTCCCTTTCTCAACTACACAATACCCACTCCAGGAGGACCTTCTGTCTCATCAGTTCCTCAATAAATTGATCCAGAAAACCATTATACGCAAACTCCAGGAATTCGTCCTCTACGGTACTGTGGCCCAATTTAAATGCAGATTTAAGTCACCCATAATTGCAGCTGTACCTTGATTGCTTGCATCTCCTGTTTCCTGTTGAAGTTCCCTAATATTACTACAGATTGGGGGTATACATATATGTAACACACACTCTCATTTTCTATTCCTTCTTAGTTATAAGTTCTACTGATACATTTAATCAGAATTAATGTCCTTCCTAATTATTTGGTTAATTCTCTCTGTAACTACCAATGTTACCAAACCTCTTTTCCTTATTATGGCACTGAAAAAACACAGGCAGCATTCAAGTAATAGGAAAGTCAATGTTTTGAGCATAAGCTCTTCATCAGGATGATGAAGAGATTTTTGATGAAGAGCTTATGCTCGAAACATTGACTTTCCTATTACTTGAATGCTGCCTGATCAGCTGTGTTTTTCCAGTGTCAAACCTTTTGACTCTGATCTCCAGCATCTGCAGTCCTCACTTTCTCCATTTCCTTATTGTCTGCCCTTCCTGAAAACTAAATACTCCTGGATGGTCAGTTCCACTCCTGGTCACCTTGCAGTCACTTCTCCTTAGCCTAACAATATCTGTATCTATTTTGATGATGAATACATCCATTTTATTGCAAATGATCCACTCATTAAGACATAAGGCCTTAAGGCTTGTCTTTTTAACATTCTTAGTCCTGTTCATATTATTTTTCGCTGTGGCCCTGTTTGATCTCCTGTTGAACACTTTCCTTATTTCCTATTCTGTCTATTGCTTTTGCTCGTTTCCCTCCCTTCTTTCTCCCTGCATAGGTTTCCATCTGCTGCTATTTTAACCATAGGTATTGTGGTAACAGAAGTTTGTTTCATCTGACTATGATATATAAATATTTCACACTTATTTGTGCTAACATTAAGCTGTTATATTATAACTGAGTGCAACATGCCTCCAGTAGTGTGTCATGCTTCAAATGAACTTAAGGTCAGATGGAGAATGAGGCCGTAATACCTTCAGATCACATGTTATAATAGTGTCTTAAAGATATACAGAGGAACCTCGATTACCTGAATATCAATTATCTAAATATCGGATTATTTGAAGGAGATCTCGAGGTCCCAATAGAAACGTTACATCAACAATGTGTTCTCAACACTGATTGCGTCATTTGTTTTCAGCGATTAAAAGTGAATTCGACTTACTGAAATGCTGCTGAGAACACTCGTGGACATCAATGGGAGCCCAGGCACCTTCTCCAAGTGACTGGCCTTCCACCCTCTCTCTCACCCCACACACTTTCCCTGGAGTTCTACACAGATATGTACCCTAGAAATCCCCAACCCCAGATAATCTCTCCAACAATGTTCTGTATAAGGCAAAGATGGAACCTGTCAAAATGTTGCATAAGTGTATGTGTGTGCGCACGTATGAGTGCGTGCTATTTGGAGACTTACCCACCCCCCCACCACCACCCCCCTGCCCCAAAGGAAGCAGCAACAGCAGCAGCCTTGTTGTTGGTGTTCAGTCTGGCTGCCCCAGAGAGGGGGTGGAGACAGGACGGGGGTGGGGGGTAAGAGGTGGTGGTGCATGGGGATGGGGGGATGCTGGGGTGGGGGCAGGGATGGGGGTATTGGGGGTCAATGTTGGACGGGGTTGGGGTGGGCAGGGGTGGGGGAAAGGGAGGCGATGTTGGATGGGTTTGGGGTGAGGACAGAGAGTGGGGGTACGGCTGGGGGTGGACAGGGTTGGGGCGGGGGTTTTGGATGGGGTTGGGAGGGTGGATGGGGGGGTGGTGTTGGGCGGGATTGGGGGGTGGATGGGGTGGCGTTGGACGGGGTTGGGGGTAGACAGGAGGGCGGTGTTGGACAGGGTTGGGGGCGGGGGTGTTGGACGGGGTTGGGGGTGGATGGGGGGCAATGTTGGATGGGGTTGGGGAGGGGATGTTGGGTGGGGTTGGGGGAGGGGAGGTTGGACGGGGTTGGGGGGGTGGATGGCGAGGCTGTGTTGGACGGGGTTGGGGGGTGGATGGGGGGGGGAGCAGTGTTGGGGAGGGCAGTGGCTCGTGCGTGGTATTCTGCTGCTCCGTCTCCTGAATGGGGAGTGAACTTACCAGAAAACTCCAAACCCCAGAAGAAAGGCATTGAATCAATTAACCGAATAATCAATTATTCGAACGAAAAGTGCCCGTCCATCTGACATATCAACAATGAAATATATCCACCCAATTCAACCTGTCCACTTCCAAGCATGTCCTGAGTACACCCTCCCAATATTGTTGGTGCTGCACCAATCCAGGCCAGTGGGGTATATTCCATCATTCTCCTGGCCCGTGCTATGAAGATGGTGAACAGCCTCTGGGGAGACAGGAGGTGAGTTACTTACTCCAGGATTCTTAGCCTCTGATCTGGTCTTGCAACCACATTGTTTACATGCCCATCCAGTTTAGTTTCTGGACAATGGTAATGTCCGAGTTGTTGAACTATTGCTGTCACAAGCCTGATTATCTCCCATCACCCAACTACCCCCTGGTCAGACCTGGCTTGATCCCTATCTGATCCCTTGCAATCAGACCCAACCGAACGACACCTTAACCCAACTACCCAACCACCTACCTGATTGAAAAACTCATTCACTACCTTATCTATTTTATCCTACCTACTCCATACACCTTATCAATCATCACTTTCTAATCACCCACTCAACCACTTCACCCAATTAAACCCATTCATTCATTCACTGATGTTCAAGTTGGACCATTAAAGTTATCTAGCAGTAGCGGGCACTGTCAGTAGAAGTGGATATGGGGTGTTCTGTCTTTCCCTTTTTCTATTATATTCTGATGAATTTTCTTAGCATAGTTTGAAAAGCTGGATTTGGAACATCCATGAGGCAACTCCATGCAGCATCACAGAACTTAGGGAGGTATGGTGGCTCAGTGGTGAACACTTCTGCCTCACAGCAGCAAGGACTCAGATTCGATTCCAGCCTCGGACAACTGTCTGTGTGGAATTTACACATTCTCCCCATGTCTGCATGGTTTTTTTCTGGGTGCTCCAGTTTCCTCCCACAGTCCAAAGATGTGCAGGTTAGGTGGATTAGCCGTGCTAAATTGTCCATTGTATCCAGGGATGTACAGGCTAAGTGGGTTAGCCATGGGGGAGTGCAGGGTTACAGGGATGGAGTGGGTCTGAGTGGGATGCTCTTCAATAGACAATAGGTGCAGGAGTAGGCCATTCAGCCCTTCGAGCCTGCACCGCCATTCAACACGATCATGGCTGATCATTCCTAATCAGTATCCATTCCCTGCCTTATCTCCATAACCCTTGATTCCACTCTCCTTGAGAGCTCTATCCAACTCTTTCTTAAATGAATCCAGAGACTGGGCCTCCACTGCCCTCTGGGGCAGAGCATTCCACACAGCCACCAGTCTCTGGGTGAAGAAGTTTCTCCTCATCTCTGCCCTAAATGGTCTACCCCATATTTTTAAGCTGTGTTCTCTGGTTTGGCACTCACCCATCAGCGCAAACATGTTTCATGCTGCCAGAGTGTCCAATCTTCGGAGGGTCAGTATGGACTCGATGGGCCAAATTCTAGGAATTCTACAGGGCAGACTGAGGCTAATCAGCTCATGGCCAATCCGTCTAACTTGTACCTCTTTGGGCTCTCAGAGGAAAGTGGAGCATGCAGTGGAAACCCATGCAGGCACAGGGGGAATGTGCAAACTTCACACAGACAGTCAACTGAGGCAGGAATCAAACCTAGATCCCTGCCTCTATGCCACCTGCTATCCCAAAGCTGGGGCAATTTCTGATCTGGGTGACAGTTCAGCAATGATTGCATCTACTCAGAACATCCCAGCTATTGACATTCCCAAACAGAATGCAGCGACGCATACTCACAACTGCAATTTTATCGAGGGTGAAACAGGGTTTCTTAGAAACAAAATTATTTCTTGCCAAAAGCAGAATGATTTAGATCATGAAACTGATTTAGCAATATCCATCAACGATAACAAAATTCAACATGGGTTCAGTGTGGATTTTCCAACATCTGTAATGTGAGTAACAATAATTGGAAGACTGAAAAGACCACAGCTATGACCAACTCGTCACAGTATCCCCTCACATAGGAACCCTCCCTTCCCACCAATATTATTCTGAAAGAAGCAATTTGTCAACACAGAGTTTGATAAAGCATCAGGACTCTACAGAATCTTATCCAAGTGGCCACTCCAGATCTGTGAATGGAAACAGGTTATTCAACAATAGGTGCAACTAATGTCTATTCAGTTCACATCTAGAACCATCCACATGCCTTTGAGGCACCTAACATTGAATATGAGGAGCGTTGGGTACTTTGGCCGATTCTTACCAAAATGATTGAGAAAGATTTGGGATGAATTACATGAAAAGGCAAATACACTTCATTGGCATTTAGACTTCATATTGAATGATGCGAAATTGAAAATGATACTTTGGGTTTGCCTGTGAAACCACTATCTTTTTCTATATTCTATAGAATAAAAAAGATATTTGCAACTGGAATTGAAAAGGGTGCATTTCCCTTTGAAGCTAACCATAAATTGCAAACTGCAAAAAAAAACAATTTGTGTGATATACTGCACCACTTCTGTTTTGATGTTTTATATAATTCTATTGTCAAAGCACCACTGCTCAAGCATGTCTGTTGGAAACCATCACAGAATGGATATCTTACTCAAAATACATCAACTTGATCTTTTTCAGACTGTTATTCAATGCGATTATATTGTACAAGATCATTACAGTCATAACCATGAGAAAAAAGGTCACCATTGTCGCAACCCACTTGGGGTAACGTGCTGACACTTGGGCTCCATTACTTCAGGGACACCACAAGAACTAATTAATTAATCAAACACTCAAAATCCAAATTTTCTTGTCTCATTAAATCAAGGTTGATAGAAAGCTTTGACTATGTTTCTGTACTTACAAGAAATCACTATTTATTACATATGGATCAGTTCTAGCCAAAAGCAAACAAAAAGTGAATTCAACTTATAATTCTTGCCCTTCTTAAACTCCTACACACATACGCAGATACAGACAAAGAAAAGATGAATGTCAGGGGTGGAGAAAAAAAAATGTTAGGGGAACAATTGAATACGATCAGTCCATGGGATTCAATGAGGTGTCTCTTTGTTTCTTTTGAGTCCTTGTGATCTCAAATTTTCTCCTCCTGAGTACTTTCAGTTCTTGACCACTGACACAGGGCAGTTGGCACACTAACTGTTCATTCTCTCAGTCACTGATTAGAAGCAGCAGCTTAAAGAGACACAAAGGTGAGGAGCAGGAATAAGTGATTCAGCCCGTTGTGTCTGCTCCGACATTGAATATGATCATGGCTTTTCACATCTTGGATTCCACTCCACTTTCCTGCCTGCTCTCCATAACCTTTCAATCCACTGAGGGCCGAAGGGCCTGTACTATGCTGTAATGTTCCATTATTCATTAAAAATCTGTCAATCTCTCCTTAAATTTATCCAATGTCCCAGCATCCACTGTACTCTGACTTAGTGAATCCCACAGATACGCAACTTTTTGAGAGAAATAATTTCTTCTTGTCTCTGTTTATATTTCTTCCTCCTTATCTTAAAATTATAACCTTTCATTCCAGATTGTCCCACAAAAGGAAACATCTACTCTAAATCATTTTTTCAATCCACTTTAGCATCTTACATATGCTCTATTAGATCTCCTTTCAAATTTCTAAACACTAGCGAGTACTGACCTAAACTGCTCAGTCTCCCCTCGTATTACAAACCTTTCGTCTCTGGAATAAACCTTCTCTGAACTGTCTCAAATACAAATACAGTTCTATTCTTCAAGTAGAATAGAACTTCCTTCCTTCCTCAAGTAAGGAGACTAAAACTGTCCCAGTCTTCCAGATGTAGTTTCACCAAATGCAACCACACTTCCCTGCTTAGGCATCCCTGAATTATAAACAAATGGTGAGTGAGAACTGCTAACAATTTTTCAATGTATAATTTGAGATACATCACACTGAAAATTTTTGCTATAAATTTCTGTGTTATGATCGAGCCCTCCACTATCACCTGATGAAGGAGCGTCGCTCCGAAAGCTAGTGTGCTTCCAATTAAACCTGTTGGACTATAACCTGGTGTGTGATTTTTAATATTTTCCAATTGCTTATTTTCTCCACAAGGGGAGAGAGAGAGACACCTGTTTTTCTCGAATGTAAAGGCTTTTTGGCCCTGTATTTTCATACACAGGCTTTCCACTTGCACAGGAACCAGTCGGAGAGTCATTGTGATGCTAATGATTCCTGAACCATTGGATTGGTCCTGACTGAAAAAAACAATCAACAGTCAGTTTCTGGGCAAAGCTACCCTGAACACACAGCCATATACTGAAGAACCTCTCGCATTTTTTTTTCACCAAGCAACAGTGTAGTTACAACTCATAATGAGTTCCACTGACTTGGTTTGAAACTGCAACATTCCCTTTCACAGTTTCCCTATTTTAAAGCAGAAAGCTTTTCGCATTTTGGCCTACAATCCAAAAGTAAAGAAGAATGCAGAACAGGATATTTCCAGCAAATTTAGTCTTTGCCTGTTTCAATATAAGTGCCAACCATTGATGAGTGAAGTAAATGCCTCAAATTTTGTGGGGATAAAAAAACGGATTATCCTTAAAAAGTATGTAGGACAACAATTTCTGTATGTGAACAATTAAATGCAGACCTTAGGAGGTTGCTAGCTTCCCTTTTTTCACCACAAACCATGGCTTCAGCCACATGGGAATATCACCATCTTCTGATTCCTCATCCAGCTACACAGCATCCTGGAATTCTATCATCTTTCCTTCAGTATCATTAAGTCAACAGGCTAGAACTCCCTTCCTCACCACACTGTGAGTGAACCTACACTGCACGCCCTACTCTGACACAAAAAAGATTTAGCAGCGCCAATTGGACAATGATTATTGATCTTGTCACCGACATTCATATCCAAGTGACCTTGACACTGACATCTGTGGCTAAGTGTGATGTCACAAACCACTGACACTATGGGCTGAAAATGTGTTGCTGGTTAAAGCGCAGCAGGTCAGGCAGCATCCAAGGAACAGGAAATTCAACGTTTCAGGCAAAAGCCCTTCATCAGGAATGGCTTTTGCCGAAACGTTGAATTTCCTGTTCCTTGGATGCTGCCTGACCTGCTGCGCTTTAACCAGCAACACATTTTCAGCTCTGATCTCCAGCATCTGCAGACCTCACTTTTTACACTAACACTATGGGACATCATAGTTTCTCAGTGGTTTCATCAATCTATTGTGTGGACAGTGTCAATAGTTACTCACTTCATTAAATATATTTATGCAATTCAATAAGACATTTAAGGAATTTAAAATAGTCAAGCAAAGAGAGAAACGTGGTATAGCACGGCATGGAAACAGACCCTTCAGTCGAACTTGTCCATTCTGAGCAGCCTAGTCAACCTAGTCTAGTTCCATTTGCCAGCAGGTGGCCCATTATCCTTCCAAACCCTTCCTATACACACACCCATCCAGATGCCTTTTATATGTTGCAATTGTACTAGCCTCCACCACTTCCTCTGGCAGCTCATTCCACACACACACCACCCTCTGCATGAAAAGATTCTCTCTAAAGTCCCTTATAAATTTCTCCCTCCTCGTGGTAAACCTATGCCCTCTAGTCCTGGACACCCCCACTTCACGGAAAAGACCTTGTCTATTTATCCTATCCATGCCCTCATGATTTTATAAACCTCTATAAGGTCAGCCCTCAGCCTCCGACACTCCAGGGATAACAGCCCCAGCCTGTTCAGCCTCTCCCAACAGCTCAAATCCTCCAACCCTGCCAAGTGCAGCACATAAGACATGTACGGTATTATGCACTGCACTTAGGTTAAATGAGACGTTGGTCTCATCACTGTTTCCTCATTTGATGGATATTGGAGATTTTGTTGTGTATGTAAAATCATGCCAATACTATCCAAATCAAGTCTCTGAGCATCAAGAATAAGCTTTGAGAGTTAGGATTTAATCTCTTTGGAAAATCACAGGCTCAGGATGAATCAGTTGTATATATCAGGGTTGGATAAAGTTCTTGAAATAGTTTGTGTCTGGACTATAAGGAGGTGTCTGAATTAAATACACAGGAAAGAAATAAAGAATGATCACAGAGGCCAGATGGTATATCATTTCTGAGTTTCATCATCTTCTCAAGCTGGTTAGCAATAGAGTAGGAAAAAAGAAGAATTTTAAGAATTCTACTCTGGTTTACTCAGCTGTAAAAATATTCTTAGAAACATTAGTTAAACAGATAAATGTTTTGAGGAATTCCAAGTGATATTTCCTTTCTTCATTTAGAAGAAGTTTACTTAGCTGCATCACTGTGCCCTGTAAAATGTCAAACATATAGTTCTATGTAAAATAATAAATCAGATTCACAGAATTTGAGAATTATTACAGTGCAGAAGATAATTTAGCCTATTACGCTTGCATCGGGCCTATCAACTAGATCCAATTTCCTATCTTTTCCCCATACCCTTGCACACTATTTCCATACAAGTGACCATCCAATGCCCTCTTGAATGCCTCAATTGAATCTGTATCTACCACACGTCAAGGCAGTAGAGTCCATACTCTAACTACTTCCTTTCTTTTATCACATCACCCTTGCTTTATTTGCTCAACACTTTAATGTTACATCCCCTCATTCTTTTCCCTTTTACACATCAAAATTATTCAACTGATTGTGCTGAAATTTCAAAACCAGTTCACTTTGTTTCTCACCTGCATCTTGATTCACTGTTTTGGATCTTTTCGGACTGGTTGGCAGAGATGATGCCCAGGATGTGGAACACATTATCTCAGTTGGATGCAGAAAAGCATTGTCACTAAGTGCTGTTTGGTCTGGCCATGATAATGACAGCACATCTTTTGGACAGTCATCTGAACTGAGATGGTCTTGAACCAGCAGTTTGAACACTTCTGAAAAAGAGGAAGGAGAAAGGAGTAACTTATGATGTTTCCTTGAAAATTCTTAATTTTATTTTGAAATACTAGTACCGCTGTCTGGGGAGTGAAACATCAGATACACAAGATATATTAACTGGATGAAAGGCAGCTGACATTCTCAAATGCGGGGGACAGAAGCATTTGATGCATCATGTGTGAAATATCTCAAAAGGTAGCCCTGGAGTACAACATTTTGAGACGCTAAAGTGAGTGGAGGGCCCTGTAAGATGCTAAATTTTATGCTCAGTTTGTTAATAGTCAAGTAGTTGTGTTAACTGGAATATGATTGCATAGATAGAATGGGAAAACAGACACAATCAAAAGGAACTAAAAGACTGGGGGGTTAATAAACAGGTAAAAAATGAGGTCTGCAGATGCTGGAGATCACAGCTGAAAATGTGTTGCTGGTTAAAGCACAGCAGGTTAGGCGGCATCCAAGGAACAGGAAATTCGACGTTTCGGGCATAAGCCCTTCATCTTCCTGATGAAGGGCTTATGCCCGAAATGTCGAATTTCCTGTTCCTTGGATGCTGCCTAACCTGCTGTGCTTTAACCAGCAACACATTTTCAGGGTTAATAAACATCAAGGAGAAAGAAAGGTGTCTTGGTTTGTGTCTTTACAACTTGCTGGGATTCAAATTTATAGGGAACAATGCTGAATAGGGAGAGCTCTTTATATCTATTCCTTTCCACCACCATCCAATTGAATCCCCAGCCTAAATTTCTTTGCGTAGGAACTTAAATGTTACTGCTTTTGATTGAATGTGTAATGCGCTCCCACTCATTTGAGTTTCTTGCTTTGAAAAATGGTAGTGTGAACATTATCAGACCATGGCTAATAACAGAACCTATCAAACATATTGACTGCCGTAAATGGAATGTTAAAAAATAGCAAAGCCAAACATCAGATTTTGAAAGGGAAATGAAGAGAGATCTCACATTTCTATGGATATCGATTTTGGAACAGGAGCTAAAACTTGCTTTGATAAATACAGACCACATTCTGATAATATGGTAATTTAACAGTTTTTGACACAATTCAGGACAAAGCAGCCCACTTCATTGACACCACATCCATAAGCATCCACTGCTGACAGTCAGGAGCAGCGATGTATACCATCTACAAATGCACTGCTGAAATTCACCAAAGATTCTAAGACAGCACCTTCTAAATCCCCATGAGTAATTCCATCTGGAAAGAGAAGGGCAGCTGATACATGGGAACACCACCACATTCCAAGTTTCCTTCTAAGCCACTCACCATCCTGACTTGGGAATACATTGTCATTCCTTCACTGTAGCTGGGTAAAAATCCTGGAATTCCCTTTCTAAGGGCATTGTGGGTCAACCTACAGCAAGTGGACTGCAGTGGGTCATTGCAGCTCATTACCACCAACTAAGGTCACAATCCATAAATGAATTTAGAAGAAAAATTAGGCATGGAAAGAAAAATCTTATTAGTTTCTCCATTACTCCTGAGATTTGGCTTATTATTGACATCTTTTAAAAAAAATCATTGATGGGATGTGGCATCACTGGCTCGACCAGCATTTATTGCCCATCCAGCAGTAAAAACCACAATGCCACATTGCTGTAGGTCGAGAGTCCCATACAGGCTAGCACTCTCCTTCCCGAAAGGACATGAATGAACCCAGATGGTTGCTTTCCTGGTAACTGGCAATGGTTTCATGCTCATCATTGGGCTGTCTCAATGTCAGATATTTTTTGAATTCTATTTCTATATGGAAGGGTTTAAACCCAGGTGCCCAAAGCATTACTCCGGCCATCAGATTAATAGTCCAGCAACAACACCACTATGTCATTGCCACCCCAGTTAGCAGGTCAGATCACCTTTCATATCTACCCTTTCATAATTTTGAACATTTCTATGAAGTAATTCTAAGTTATCAAATCTTATATTATGATATGCAAATTTCACTGGAGCTAACTAGACAGTCATTTCCAGTTCTGTATATTCCAATGCCCTGGTCATTCTCCATTCTCCTGCCTTCTCCTGAATCCTTGATCCCCTTACAAATCAAGAATCCCTATCGTAAATACACTCAGTTTCTTAACCTCCATAGCCCTCTGTGGCACTGAGTTCCATATGGCCATAAGATATAGTAGTCAAAAAGTATGGCACTGGAAAAGCACAGCTGGTCAGGCAGCATCCGAGAGCAGGAGAATCAATGTTTCAAACATAAACTCTTCATCAGGAATCTACGGTGGGGGTCTCCCAAGGGTGCTAAGAGATAAATGGGAGAGGGGTGGAGCTGGAGGGAAGGAAGCTAGGAATGTGATATCCCAGATCCAACCCTCCAACTCGGCACCACCCTCTTGAATGATCCTACCTGTACATCTTCCTTCCCACCTATCCACTCCACCCTCCACTCCAACCTATCAGCATCACCCCTCCACCTTCATTTATCTATCGCATTCCTAGCGACATTCTCCCCAGCCTCACCCCCCTCCCATTTATCTCTCAGCCCCCTTGGGCCATCTTCCCCCCACACTCCTGAGGAAGCAGAGGGCCTATCAGGATACGTGAGTTTAAATTTCTTTTAGTTCTGGTTTTTCTTCAGTTCCTGGACGCAGTCAGAGAGATCACGAGGTCACATATTTGGGCAGTTGCTCTACCTGAAACACTACTCAGGTGGTGTCTCCCACCCACCTTCCTCCTCTAACCACAAAAAAAGTTCTGTGTGTTGATTGGAAAGGTGATAAGTGTTTTCTTTAGTGTTTCTTTTCTTTTCCTGGCAGTCTATTTGGGAATTTAGAATAACGGGAATGGAGATTACGGCATTTGAATGTTCCTTCTGCAATATGTGGGAGGTAAAGGTCATCTCCAGTGTCCCTGCTGACTTCATTTGTGGGAAGTGCACTGAACTCCAGGTCCTCAAGAACCGTGTTAGGGAACTGGAGCTGGAGCTGGAGCTGGATGAACTTCAGATCATTCACGATTGGTGTGTTGTCTCCTAGGCGCCAGGGTTTGTCATGTCTCTGATCATGTTTTTGGGATCCTTGAGGTGGAGAGGGAGCAGCCTCAAGTCGTGGTCCACAGAGGTACCAACAACATAGGTAAGAAGAAAGGTGGGGGTCTAAGGCAGAAATTCAGAGAGCTGGGTGGAAGCTTACAGCTAGAACAAACAGAGTTGTTATCTCTGATTTGTTGCCCGTGCCAAGTGCGAGTGAGGTGAGGAACTGGGAGAGAGCAGAGCTAAACACGTGGCTGCAGGGATAGTGCAGGACGGACTGTTTTGGATTCCTGGATAATTAGAGCTCTTTCTGGGGAAGGTGGGACCTCTACAAACAGGGTAGTCTTCACCTGAACCAGAGGGGTACCAAAACCAGTGGGTGGGGAGGATGATATTAGCTAATGCTCTTTGGAGGGGTTTAAATGAATGCAGCAGGGGGATGGGAACCTGAATTGTAGTTCCGGTGCACAGAAGGTTTAGGGTACTGAGGTCAGGGATAAGTTATAAGGTCAAATACTTTAGATGGGTAATTTTTTATCCAGTGTGTGCAGGAAGGTTTTCTGATACAGAAATGGTGCCATATTTGATTTGGCACTGGGGAATGAACCCAGTCAGGTGTTAGGTTTGAAGGTAGATGAGCACTTTGGCGATAGTGACCATAATTCAGTTATATTTACGTTAACAATGGACAGGTGTACACTGCAGGGAAAGAGATATAACTGGGAGAATGGCAATTATGGTGTGATTAGGCAAGATTTAGGATGCATAGGATGGGGAAGGAAACTACACAGGATGGACTCTCTCGAAATGTGGAGTTTATTCAAGGTACAGCTACTGCAGGTCCTTAAATAAGTATATACCTATCAGGCAGGGAGGTAGTTGTTGAGAGTGGGAGCCATGGTTTAGAACACAGAACATAGAACATTATAGCGCAATACAGGCCCTTTGTCCCTCGATGTTGCGTCGACCTGTTATACCAATCTGAAGCCCATCTAACTTACACTATTCCATGTACGACAATATGCTTGTCCAATGACAACTTAAATGTACTTAAAGTTGGCGAATCTACTACCACTGCAGGCAAAGCATTCCATTCCCTTACTAGTCTCTGAGTAAAGAAACTACCTCTGATATCTGTCCTATATCTATCACTCCCCAATTTAAAGCTATGCCCCCTTGTGCTCGCCATCACCATTCTTGGAAAAAGTTTCTCCCGGTCCACCCTATCTAACCTTCTGATTATCTTATATGTCTCTATTAAGTCACCTCTCAACCTTCTTCTCTCCAACAAAAACAGCCTCAAGTTCCTCAGCCTTTCCTTGTAAGACCTTCCCTCCATACCAGGCAACATCCTAGTAAATCTCCTCTGCACCCTTTCCAAAGCTTCCACATCCTTCTTACAATGCGGTTTACTAAAGAAGTTGAAGCTCTTGTCAAGAGGAAGAGGAAGACTTATGGGAAGATGAGTCATGAAGGCTCAGTTTGGGGGCTTGAGAATTATAAGTTAGCCAGAAAATTTCTAAAGAGACTTGTAAGAAAAGCCCAGAGGGGGCATGAGACGACTTTGGCAGATAGGATCAAGGAAAACCCTAAGGCCTTCTGTAGGTATATCAGGAATAAAAGAATAACTCGAGTAAGGTTAGGGCCAATCAAAAGTCATAGTGGGAAGTTGTGTGTGGAATCTGAGGAGATAGGAGAAACACTTAATGAATACTTTTTGTCGGTATTCACATTGGAAAATGTTAATGAGAATATGGAGATACAGGCTACTAGATTATGTGGGATTGAAGTTGACAAAGAGGAAGTTTTAGCAACTTTAGGAAATTTGAAAATAGATAAGACCCGCTTGGCTGGATGGGATTTATCCTAGTATTCTCTGGGAAGCCAGGGAGGAGATTGCAGAGCCTTTGGCTTCGATCTTTATGTCATCACTGACAGGAATAGTGCCGGAAGACAGGAGGATAGCACATGTTGTTCCCTTGTTTAAGAAGGGGAGTGGGGACAACCCTGGTAATTATAGGCCAATGAGCCTTACTTCGGTTGTGGGTAAGGTGTTGGAAAAGGTTATAAGAGATAGGATTTCTAATCATCTGGAAATGAATAATTTGATTAGGGATACTCAACACGGTTTTGTGAAGGGTAGGTCCAGAAAACGGGTGGATGAAGGTAAAGCCGTTTATGCAGTGAATATGGACTTCAGTAAGACGAATGATAAGGTTCCACACAGTTGGCTATTGAACAATATAAGGAGTTTCAGGATTGAAGATGATCAGAAACTGGCTAGCTGAAAGATGAAAGAGGGTGCTGGTTGATGGGAAATGTTCATCCTGGAGCTCAGTTACCAGTGGTGTGCCGCAAGGATCTGTTTTGGGGTCACTGCTGTTTGTCATTTTGAGAAATGATCTGGATTTGGGCATAGAAGGATGGATTACTAAATTTGCAGATGACACTAAGGTAGGCAGAGTTGTGGATAGTGCCGAAGGATGTTGTAGGTTACAGAGGGGCATAGATAAGATGCAGAGCTGGGCTGGGAAGCTGCAAATGGAGTTTAATGCAGAAATGTGTGAGGTAGTTCACTTGGAAGAAGTAACAGGAATACAGGGTAATGGGCTAATGGTAAAATTCTTGGCCGTGTAGATGACCAGAGAGATCTCGGTGTCCAGGTGCAGAAATCCCTGAAAGTTGCCACCCAGGTTGATAGGGTTGTTAAGAAGGCATATGGTATGTTGACATTTATGGGTAGGGGAAATGAGTTTCAGAGCAACAAGGTCATGCTTCAGCTGTCCAAGACACTGGTAAGGTCACACCTGGAGTATTGCATGCAGTTCTGGTCACTGCATTATAGGAAAGGTGTGAAAGCTTTGGAAAGGGTTCAGAGGAGATTTACTAAAATGTTGCCTGGTATGGAAGGAAGGTCTTATGAGGAAAGACTGAGTGAAATGAGGCTGTTTTCATTGGAGAGAAGGTTGAGAGGTGACTTAAGATGTATAAGATAATTGAAGGTTAGATAGGGTGGACAGTGAGAGCCTTTTTCCTTGGATGGTGAAGGCTGACACAAGGGACATAGCTTTATATTGAGGGGTGATAGATTTAGGACAGATTTCAGGGGTAGTTTTTTTACTGAGAGAATAGTTGGAGTGTGGAACAACCTGCCTGCAACAGTCATAGACTCGCCGACATTAAGGGCATTTAAATGGGCATTGGACACACATATGGATAACAATGGAATAGTGTAGGTTAATGGGCATCAGGTTAATTTTGCAGGCCGGCACAACATCAAAGGCAAAAGGGCCTGTACTACGCTGTAACATTCTCTGTTCTATGTTATATGACTCTCCTGCTCCTCAGATACTGCCTGACTGGCTGTGCTTTTCCAGTGCCACAACTTTTGACTGATCTCCAGCATCTGCAAGTCCTCACTTTCTCCTTAAAGATATGGGAGCGTGATTAGGCCATTTGGCCCATTAAGTATGCTCTGCTATTCAGGATGCCATGATGCCAACACCAGCATATCCTTCCGTAGGTACAGGTCCAAAACTGCTCACAATATCCAAATGCGGTCTCATCAGGGGCTTATACAGCTTCAGGAGTACATCTCTGTTCTTATATTCTCATTATCTTGAAATGAATGTCAACATTTCATTTGCCTTCCTAACTGCCAACTGAACCTGCCTGTTAACCTCAACAGAAACCTGGACTAGGAATTCTCTGTCCTTATGTGTTTCAGGTTCCAAAAGCTTTTCCTAGTTTAGGAAATACCAACCAAAGTGCATAACCTCACATTTTATCACACTGTATTTGATTTACCTCATCTTTCCTCACTCTCCTAGCCTCTCCTTCTGCAGCCTCCCTGCTTCTTTAACATGAACCATCCCTCTACCTACTTTTGGATCATCTGCGCTTTGCAACAATGCTTTCAGTTCCGTTGTCGAGATCGTTAATGTCTCATATGAATATTTGTGTCCCCAACACAGACCCTTTGAAACTCCACTAGTCACCAGCTGCCATCCTGAAAATAAAAAGTTTCTCCTTACTCTCTGCTTTCTGCCTGTTAGTCAACCTTCTATCTATGCGAGTACTTTGCCCGAACACTATGGACTCTTATCTTATTGAGCAGTCTCCTGTGTGGCCCCCTTGTTAAAGACCCTATGAATATCCAAATAGATCACACCCAATTGATACGTTTGGTAGGACAGGTAGTGTATTTCAATTATAGAAGGTGGATTTTCCTGGATGTCAGTGTGATGCAGGGTAAACATATCTGCATTACGTTTCGGGAGCTTTGGCTCAGAGTATTCTTTCAGCGATTGAACTGCTGACATTATGACACATCAGGGAAGTGGAAATTTACTTCAACAACTTATTCCAGGAGGTGGTTGTGTCATTGTAAAAGGAATCAGCGTCAAATGGTAAAGGAGCCTCAGCTACTGACTTGGTACAATAGGAGTAATGTGCATGAGGAGATGTACTGCAAGGTGCATGCCTGAACTGGCCTTTGGATGTGTAGTTTAGGTGAATTGGTTATGGGAAATGCAGGGTTATAGGGATAGCGTAGACGGTGGGATGCTCTTCAGTGGGTTGGTGTGGACTCGATGGGCCAATGGCCTGCTTCCACACTGTAGGGATTCTCTGATCCAAGTATCGACAGGTGACAGTCACTATTAAACTTGAGCAAAGACGAATATGACAGTGATAGGAATGGAGAATAGTTGGAAGAATAGATATTGTTTTCTGTAGTTGTGACCAGGAGTACCAAATGTTGTGTTGTATACTTGGTACTAGAGACAAGGAGAAAGTGAGGACTGCAGATGCTGGAGATCAGAGCTGAAAATGTGTTGCTGGAAAAGCGCAGCAGGTCAGGCAGCATCCAAGGAGCAGGAGAGTCGACGTTTCGGACATGAGCCGAAGAAGGGCTCATGCCTGAAACGTCGACTCTCCTGCTCCTTGGATGCTGCCTGATCTGCTGCGCTTTTCCAGCAACACATTTTCACCAGGGATAAGGAGTTTTCCTCACAGCTGGAGAGGCAGTATCCAATTTGTGGATATTACACACAGGAACCAATGGCATTTTTAAAATTTAATTCACAGGACAATGGTGTCACTGGTTAGACAAGCATTTATTGCCCATTCCTAATTGCCCAGAGGGCAGTTAAGAGTCAACCACATTGCTGTGGGTCTGGAGTCACATGTAGGCAAGACCAGGTAAAGATTACAGGTTCCTGAAGGAACCAGACTTTTTCTTCTCAACAATGGCTTCATCCTTAGACACTTAATTCCAGATTTTTGTTGAGCTTGAATTCTATCATTTACCATCATGGAATTCAAACACAGATCCCCAGGATATTGTCTAAGTCTCTGGATTAATTGTCTAGTGATAATACCACTAGTCATCACCTCCGTCTGTGTGTAGACCATAGAAAAAACATGTTGTGTTCAGAGGCCCTGAGAAGTTAGGGTGTAAACTAAATTACAGGACAGGTAATCATCTCTGAACTGTCACCTGAACCACATACCAACTGGCAACGCGTCAAGCGCATTAAAGAATTAAATTCATGGAACAAAAAAAAAATGGTTTGAGAAGAGGGTTTTCCAATTTGTGGCCAATACTTCAGCAGTCAGAGGAAACTGAGACACTCCATTGGGATGGACTGCACTCACACCATGCTGAGAGAAGTCTCCTGATCAACACATACAACTAAAGGCTATGGGCAGAACTTTAAACTAACATTGAGTGGATTCAGGGTGGAGGATGATTTTGAAAAGGGAGATTTAGAAATCTAGAGAGAGAGGTTGAGACGCTGAAATACTGTACCTGGCAGAGGATGGGATGCTCTTCTGTGGGTTGGTGTGGACTTGTTGGGAGTTGCAGGGAACATAAATTTTAAAAAAAATGGAAGTTAAAGGTCTGTATGTGAATGCATGAATGCATGTAAGATAAATTAACTATTGACAAGATTAAGGGAAATGGTTTAGATTGAATCATCAGTACAAAGATATGGACACAAAATGGAATTATGAAATTAAGATTAAATATTCCATAACTCTCAATATTTTTGGAAAAACAGTCAGACTGGCAAAGGAGGAGAGGTACCCCTGATAGGAAAGAATGATGATGAGAAAGGATTTGGCCTCAGAGAGTGTAGTATCAGTAAGGGCAGAAATTGGGATTAGCAACAGTCAAAACACATTGGTGAAAGAAATTTACAATCCCCCACTAACAGTAGTTGTACCATTGTACAGAGCATTAAACAAATAAATATTGGATTTGGAACAAAGGCAATGTGACAATAATGGGAATTTGAGTCTTCATACAGATTGGGATAATGAAGCTGGCAAGGGTGAATGTTGAATTTTTGTGACAGTTTATTTCAGCAATACAAAGTAAAACTGAAGAGGATGGAACTATCTAAGATCGAGTAACCCTTACTGAAGCAGTATTTATTAGTAATGTTATAGTAAAGGATACATGGGGAACGAGTGACCATAACAATATTCAATTCCATGTTATGATTTGGAGATGCCGCTGTTGGACTTGCATGCCGGGATGTACAAAGTTAAAATCACACAACACCAGGTTATAGTTCAACAAGTTTATTTGGAAACACTAGGTTTTAGAGCGCTGCTCCTTCATCGGGTGGTTATGAATCTTATTCTCCACAGTCACCTGATGAAGGAGCAGCACTCTGAAAGCTAGTGCTTCCAAATAAACCTGTTGAACTATAACCTGGTGTTGTGTGATTTTTAACCAAATCCCATGTTGTACATAAGAAATAGGAGCAAGAGTAGGGTATTTGGCCTCTCAAACCTGCTTCACTATTCAATAAGATCCTGACTGATCTTCTCATGGACTCAGCTCCAGTTACCCTCCCACGTACCGTATCCCTTAATTCCTATATTGTTCAAATATCGATCTATCTATCTATCTTTGCCCTAAAACAATTCAATGAGGTAGCCTCAACTGCTTCCCTGATCAGGGAATTCCACACATTCACAACTCTTTGGGAGAATAAGTTCCTCATTAACTCAGTCCTAACTCTGCTACCCTTTTATTTTGATGCAATGCCCCCTAGTTCAAGTTTCACCCACCAGTGGAAACAACCATTCTGCTTCTATCTTAGCTATTCCCTTCATAATTTTATATTTCTCTAAGATATACCCTCATTCTTTGACAGTCCAATGAGTACAGACCCAGCCTACTCAATCTTTTTGAGTTGAAAGAAACATAGAAGAGTAAGTGTTCAGCTCTCACCTTTTTAAAATCCCTCTTAGGTTCAACTAATATTTCACATTTAATTTTAGCACCTAGCTATTACACTTGCATTAAATGTAGTTAACAAGATCAAAAATCCAGGAGAGCCAAATTCACAGTTTTCTTAAGTGAAAGAGAGTAGACTTTTATTACATATGAAACCCAGACTCCAATTAGTCAATACAATATCTAACACGTGCACATAGTACAGATAATCCATTTAAAAAGATGCAGCTCAGACAGGATACGATGTGCAGTGCAGTTTAAAGTTTTAGAGCCCATATATTGTGAGATAATTTAGCTGTAGGACTGTTTCTTTAGGAATGGAAAAGCTTGTAGATAATCTTGATTTCTTGTTGAATTCTGTCTTTTCTAAGTTGCATCTTTAATTGCATTTATTTCTGAAGTTGAGAGAGACAGAGGGACAGAGAGAGAAAGAAGCAACTTTCAATATCCTTGCTCCTTTGAGCTCCCATGGCTTTCTATCTCCTTTACAGTTCAAAGTGACACATTGAAATATTGTTTGTTTGTATATCTTCAGTGTAGCTCCATTTCCTTTCTCAAATCAAAAAGGCTGGAAATAACCTTCTTCAATCCAATGTGTGAAGTTAATGTAAGTGGAATTAAAACAAGAGATCAAGTTTCTTGATGTCTCATTGATTTTCACTGCTCCTTGATTAAAATGGTAATTCTGAGGCAGCCATTTTTCTGCATTTCATGTGGGTTACCGAGGCTTATCAAGTGATCAAAGCAGCCATTTTAGGTCAATAATTTTTTTTAACCATCTTTAGTCCACAACAATTCCAAATATTCAAATCAAGTAATGAAAGTTGAATAATGATTCTCCGTTTTCATTATAATTGCGACACATATTCCAATGACAGTCAATAATCTTAAACTTAAACAATTCAAAGTTATGAGGGGAAGTGACTAGGATTATTTAAATAAATAGATAAAATTTATGGCTGTAAATTAAACTGAGAAAGCATGTAAAGGAAAAATTTAAAATGTTCAACTGACTAACATTTCATTTAAAAAAAACTCAGCAAGAAAGCAGTAAGTTAAACAAATTGGCTTGCAACAATGCAAATGAAAATAGAAACTCTCAGAATTGAGAACATTTAAAAACCAGTAGAGGGCCACCCAACATTGATAAAAAAAAGAGCAATCAGAGTAACACTGACTCATCAGAAATGTAAGCACAAATTGTAGGAGTTTTTATAAATTAAAAAAAAGGACCAAATTAAGTATTAGTCCATTCAGAGCAGGGATAAGTGAAATTATCAAGGGAAATGAAGATTTGGAAATGTACTGCAAAATATAGTTTTTGTTGTTTGCCTTCACAGAGGAAAACAGATGTTGCATTCTAGAAATCAATAGTAATCTCGGGGTTACAGGGAATGTGTACATTAAGGAAATTAATATTAACAGAGAATAGATTCTGACAAAACTTAAGGGACTAAAAGAAATCAAAGGCCCAGCACCTGATTATCTACAATGAGGCTTCTAACAACAATATTGACAGAGATAATAGTTGTGACAGCAATAGTTTTCTAAAATTCCTTAGTATTAAGAATAGTCACATTAGCCTGGAAGTTAACAAGTGTTATTTTGCTTTATAGGCTGTTGAGGAGACCATATAAGCTATAAGTGAATTAACCTAACATCAGTCATCGTATAGAAAGCAACAGGACGATGGAACGGGGCAGATATCTTTAAGAAAGGTCAGCGGCTGCATGTCAAGCCGGATGGTCTAACCCTACAGCTACAATGTGCTGTGGATGTTTGAATTTGTGCATACTGTGATCTCTGCTCTTCACTGGGAGACAGTCCCTTCCAATGGAGTTACCAGTCAGTTAGACTGGCTGGCACGCTTGATGGTTCTGCCAGCACCAGCACTCGATGGTGGACATTACCAGGGTTGTAGGTGCGTGTACACGGTCCCATGGATTCCAGTCTGAGGAAAATGGTGTGATGGGCTTGGGTTTTGTATTACAAACGAGTAGGAAGGGGGTGCTAATTTCTTGAAGGTGTAAGTGACGCTTGATGGACAAAGTTACCTGCCGAAGATAGTATCCCATGCCTTTTTGCTGTTTCAAAATGGAATGTATGCTTCTCCCCTCCTGCCTACACAAGTACCTATAGTATAGGCAACATAATATTGAAGGCTTTTAACAAGACCCAATGACTCTTAATTATTTATTTACCTATTGGGGAGGGTGGCATGTTGATTTTGGTGCCCTCCCAGTGTCTATAGGTAGGAGCTTGGTGTTTGGCAGAAAAGTGGTGAGTTAGCTCCCTATTATATGCGCCCTTCCCCACCGAATACATATCCATGGAATATCCAGGCCATTAAGAAATTCTGGAATCTATTATTAAGCAAATCTAAACAACATACTTGGAAAAGTGCGGTAGATGATGTCAACAAAATTTTACTCGTTCTTAATTCTGTTCGATAAGTTTATTCGAGTTTTTATTAAGGAAGCTGAAAAACCAGTCTAAAGGCTACTGTGCCACCACTGTCAGTTTTCTGTAAAAGCCTATCTGAGTCAATTGTGTCATTTATGAGGGGAAATCTGCCATTCATGGATAATAGAGACCCTATAGTGTGGAAGCAGGCTATTCAGCCAATCAGTCTTTGAAGGACAACCCACTCAGACCCACCCCTACTGCTGCCTTCCCCATGGCCATTCCACCTGACCTGCACATCTTTGGACTATGGAGAAAGCTGAAGCACCAAGAGGAAATCCGCACAGACATGGGGAGAACGTGTAAACTCGACACAGATAGTCATCTGAGGCTGGACTCGAACCTGGATCCCTGGAGCTAAGAAAGAGCAGTCTAACCACTGAGTCACCTTGCCACCATTTATCTTGGTTCTGGCTGACATGCGACTGCACAACAAAATGGTTGACTCTTATTTTCCCTCTGGACAATAAATAAATAAAGACCTAGCCAGCAACATCCACATTCACAAATAAATAAAACAAAAAATATGATTGCAGTAATTGTAACGAGGTCAGCCAGGTCAGCCCCTGATTGGGGCTGTTAACCTGGTTCAGTCAGTCAGATATAAACAGGAGTGTCAGAGATTCTGTTCACTCTGTAAGCTGGCTCTGAGGGGGCTGGATCAGTGTCAAGGACTCTCCATGTGTAAATAAAGGGTGAGTTTGTGACAGGATGCCAGCCTCTGTGGAGTTATTTCAAGGATTACTTTTTCATCTATGCCTTAAATGCCGTCTTATTTTGAAACATTGCCACTCGTTGTACATTTGCCATGAATGGTGAAATACCCTTTTGGCATTGACCTTGTCAAACCCTCCAGAGGGGAAGGCATGGTGGCTCAGTGGTTAGCACTGCTGCCTCACTGCGCCAGGGACCTGGGTTTGATTCCAGCTCGAGTGACTGTTTGTGTGGAGTTTGCATATTCTCCCCGCGTCTACGTGGGTTTTTTGGGTGCTCTGGTTTCCTCCCACATTCCAAAGGTGTGTAGGTTAAATGGATTGGCCATGCTGAGTTACCTATTGTGTTCAGGGATGTCATGGAGTCATAGAAACAGACCCTTCAGTCCAACCCGTCCGTACCGACCAGATAGCCCAACCTAATCTAGTTCCACCTGCCAGTACCTGGCCTATATCCCTCCAAACCCTTCCTATTCATATACTCATCCAGATGCCTTTTTAAATGTTGCAATTGTACCAGCCTCCACTACTTCTTCTGGCAGCTCATTCCATACATGTACTACCCTCTGCGTGAAAAAGTTGCCCCTTAGGTCTCTTTTATATCTTTCCCCTCTCACCCTAAACCAATGCCCTCTAGTTATGGACTCCCCCACCCCAGGGAAAAGACTTTGCCTATTTATCCTATCCATGCCCCTCATGATTTTATAAACCTCTATAAAGTCACCCCTCAGCCTCCAATGCTCCAGGGAAAACAGCCCCAGCCTGTTAAACCTCTCCCTATAGCTCAATTCTTCCACCCTGGCAACATCCTTGTAAATCTTTTCTGAACCCTTTCAAGTTTTACAACATCTTTTGGATAGGAATGAGACCAGAATTGCACGCAATATTCCAACAGTGGCCTAACCAATGTCCTGTACAGCCGCAACATGACCTCCCAACTCCTATATTCAATACACTGGCCAATAAAAGAAAACATACCAAACGCCTTCTTCACTATCTTACCTACCTACGACTTCGCTTTCAAGGAGCTATGAACCTGCATTCCGAGGTCTCTTTGTTCAGCAACATTCCCTAGGACCTTACCAATTTTGGTCTCTTGCTAAGATTTGCTTTCCCAAAATGCAGCAAGAGGCGGCACAGTGGCTTGGTGGTTAGTACTGCAGCCTCACAGCGCCAGGGACCCGGGTTTGATTCCAGCCTTGGGTGATTGTCTGCATGGAGTTGGCACATTCTCCCTGTGTCTGCGTGGGTTTCCTCCGGGTGCTCCGGTTTCTTCAGACAATCCAAAGATGTGCAGGTTAGGTAAATTGGCTATGCTAAATTGCCCATAATGATAGGTGCATTAGTAGGGAAATGGATCTGGGTTACTCTTCGGAGGGTCGGTATGGACTTGTTGGACCAAAGGGCCTGTTTCTGCACTGTAGGGAATCTAATCTCACCTCACATTTATCTAAATTAAACTCCATCTGCCACTTCTCAGCCCATTGGCCCATCTGATCAAGATCCCGTTGTAATCTGAGGTAACTTTTTTTGCTGTCCAATATAACTCCAATATTGGTGTCATCTGCAAACTTACTAATTATACCCCTTATGCTCACATCCAAATCATTTATATAAATGACAAAAAGTAGAAGGCCCAGCACCGATCTTTGTGGTACTCCACTGGTCACAGGCCTCCAGTCTGAAAAACAACCCTCCACCACCAGCCTCTCTCTTCTACCTTTAAGGCTGTTCTGCATCCAGTTGGCTTATTCTCCCTGTATTCCATGAGATCTAACCTTGCTAACCAGTCTCCCATGGGGAACCTTGTCAAAAGCCTTACTGAAGTCCATATAGATCACATCTAGCGCTCTGCCCTCATCAATCCTCTTTGTTACTTCTTCAAAAAAACTCAATCAAGTTTGTGAGACATGATTATGTAGGTTAGATGCATCATTTGGGGGAATGGGTCTGGGTGGGTTACTTTTCTGAGGGTCGATTCTAAAAGTAAAAGTACTCCATATTTCAGAAAGATAATTGCTGTGTTTTGCCCGGCAGTGAGTATATTGTATATCTTTGAGAGAGATATCATCACCATATCACAGCATGTGACCTGAGGTTGTAGATGTCTCAGCTTGTGTCTTTTTAGATTACTTACAGTGTGGAAACAGGCCCTTCGGCCCAACAAGTCCACACCGACCCGCCGAAGCGCAACCCACCCATACCCCTACATTTACCACTTACCTAACACTACGGGCAATTTAGCATGGCCAATTCACCTGACCTGCACATTTTTAGACTGTGGGAGGAAACCGGAGCACCCGGAGGAAACCCACGCAGACACGGGGAGAACGTGCAAATTCCACATGCCTGAGGCGGGAATTGAACCCGGGTCTCTGGCGCTGTGAGGCAGCAGTGCTAACCACTGTGCCACCGTGCTGGCCACCTGTCTTAACTGGGGCTATTTGAAGCATGACAAACTGATGGGATACTGCTTATAACAGAGCAGTTTAGTAATAGCCTACACACTGACATGCCTGTGACTGTAAGATAGTTGTGTACCAGGTGTGTAATGAATGTCTGTTGAATCTTCCAGTGTTCCACAACATACATCTAGTTCTTATATTCCAGAACGAGAGTGTGTTGTTGGAAAAGCACAGCAGGTCAGGCAGCATCTGAGGAGCAGGAGAATCGATATCTCGGGGCATAAGCCCTTCATCATGAATTCCTGATCTCCAGCATCTGCAGTCCTCACTTTCTCCTTATATTCCAGGAGCTAACATAGCATTGTCTCAACAAGAACAAATACACTGATGGAGGCAAAAACCCACAACACACTGGCAGATGCCAATGAGCAGACTCTTTATGGTTTGTCGAGTGTATTAGTTGGACAATATTCTGGTTATAAATGAATTGATCATTTACATTATATTGCAAGACTTAATGAATTGAGGCTGCCTAATCTTTGCACAAAGAAATTAAAATTGTCAATACAGTTAACTAAACTTTTGCAGTTGAGAACCCTCCAGAAGGAAAGACCCCAGAAGACTAGCTTTTTTAAAAAACTTTTTGGCCCTGAGCCTAGTCTGGAGACAAGATTGTAGTGGAAGGGCGATAATTCTGAACCTGTCATTTCTTTATTTATTTTCTAATTTATTCCTATTCTAGTGATTGGAATCAGGGCCAAGTGGACCTCATTGACTATGAGATCCTTAATTGGGGTTTTTAACCTGGATCCGGTCTGATGGAAATAAACATGAGCTTAGCACTATCGCAGTTAGGTGGTAGTGTGGGGTTAAGCAAAAAGAAAAGAAGAAAGACAAAAAATACCGGTAGATTCAGACAGTCTCCTCATTCTAGGGACCGGCTTTGAGGAGGCTGGTCAGAGTTCACGTACTGTGCATGCGTAAATAAAGAGTAACTTGGTGTGGGATACCGGCCTCTCTGCAGTTATTTCACCAATGTTTTTGAATTTTATTACCAAATGCTAGACCTTTTATTTCTTTATATTTCTAATTTCAGAATCTGTACCTGCGTACCTTAGTACCTAAGATGGCGTCATAAGTGGCAACTTGTAAACTTTTTTCTATCCTCGTGTGAGCACATGACAATTAAAGCTAATTCGATTTTGAATTCTAAATGTCATATTTGTATAACAAACTTAAAACAACTTTAAGATGACCCAAACCGGCTTTATTTTTAATATTCTGGTTATTCCTTGCTTTGAGCGATTATAGGTCAACACCTGAAATCCGAACTAAATCAAAAAATGCAGATTCCATTAAAAGAATAACACCAAACAAAGCCCACGGGTGCTGTGAAGTGAAAGAGGGATTACAGCAGAAAATTAAATGAACTGCTGAGAACTGGTCTCGACTGTGTAATCCCTCGTCAGTTTATAGGTCCAACTCTTTTCAGGATTAATTTTCTAATGAACCATTTTTGGCACGTGTTCTTTCTGACTGAACATCGTCATGCACCAAGAACACAGCACTCTATTTATAAAATGTTGGTAACATGGAAAAGTATCCAGATGCATAGAACTCAGGCATAATTAACACACCAATGTGAGATTCATTCAAAGCTGCAGTCTATTGCTGAGAGCCAGACAGAGATTGGCAATACTATGCTGCAGAGTTAACTCATGTGAAACTTTCAAACAACATACTTATAATCCTGTCAGAGGTCAATTACTCTCTGAGCTCCATCCATTGGGATGGATAGATTTATTGTTCAAAGTAACATATTCAAGAATTACTTATTTCTTAAACGTTTTGCTCAAAGATATGTTGCTATTGAAACGATGCAGCAGTTTTATAATACAAAATATCCAGTGTACTAAACTCCTTTTGAGGATTTCAGCTGGAATGGTGCCCAGACTGGTCAATGTAGGTTTTCTGTTCTTGACAGCTGTTAAGGGTCTTAAAGAGGTCAGGTTTAAGTAGTTATATGGGCTCTGGGTAACAGTTTAAAAACTTTAAGTGACCTTCCAAACAGTGGACTGACACTTCACAGCTTACATGAGTTGAAAGATAACCATTGCAAATGTCCTGGTAATTCCTGGAATTAAATTCATATAAGCATTTTTAACTTACTGGATCTATATAGTATCCAATCAGCCACTTTTGCCAGATTTTCTCTGTTAACCACTGGTAGTTTCTTGTTATGGACCAGGCCAGACCCCCTCAAAACCTTTCAGGAAGGTAGCCTAGGCTCTAACTTTGCGAGTTGTTTTAAGCAGGTGTAAAATGAATATTCCAGGAAAGATCCCGTGGGTCAAACTGCTTAGTTTTAAGCAAAACAGAATTTATTTACAAGATTACCAAATGAAACACAAACAGAACAGAATACAAAATAACTTAACCTATCCGAAAACCAAACAGGTTATCCCAATTTAATAATATAGTTCCTAATACTTGCAACAATCCCCCTTAACACCCCCTAGGCACAAAAGGAAAAATCAAACACAGAGTCTTCCAGGAGAGATCTCAGAGAGAGAGAGAGGATCAGCCTGGACCTGCTTCTTTGGGTCCAGCAGCTTCAAAACACTCCTGCTAAAACCCAAACCAAACCAGAGTAAAGCTGAGCTGGGAGAACTGGCCACTCCCCTTTCATTGTACAAGTTTCTTCTAAAAGAAACCTGAAAGCCTGTTGCCTGAAGCAGTATCTGTTAGCTATAACTAAACTGGCCTGAAAACGCTTCAACCCCAAACTTTGTAGAGTCTGCGAGTTTTCTGACCTCTCTGAAAAAAACAACATAACCCTGTTAAAGGAGCAGCTTCAACACATTCTTCATCAATAGAAAAAAAAACATGGAAGTAGGATTGTTACAGTGCTAAAGGAGGCCTTTCAACCCATCTTAACTACACTAGCTCTCTGAGCATTTTGAATTTGTGCGGATCTTCCCCCTTTTCTCTATAATACTGTAAGTTGTTCTATTTAGATGTAAAAATATTTCAGATATCCTGAAAGTTGTTGAGCTGTCAAATTGCTATACTACATAAACTCTAATGCAGTTTCACCTCTTGCATTTCCAATTTTGACATGACAGAAGGAAAGCTGAAAGCTGGCAGATGTAAGAAATATATTCATGAGAGCTACTATCTTAAAATCTCCATCTCCACAGCCCTTGACATCAGCTACTGCTCAAGGTGGAAGCATTAATTCTGTTGATGGTTCTGATGAAATACTATCAGAGTTTCCTGAATCCAGAGAATGAATTGCACTGTCCTCTCGACATTTAAATTTGGGATTTATTTTATTCAAAGAATCCTAGAGTGCACTGTATTGAGTTTCAATAAGAGTATTCCTCATGCAACCAGCAGATTCATGTAATCAGCACCCACCAATTCCCTGTACATGCCAGATACTGGAGAGTTTACTGCAAATGATTCATTTGACATTGGCGATCCCACAACTTTGTGACTTATCACTGAATTTTGGGGCAATTTCTTACAATTGGATGGTTTTGCTCAGTCAGACTGGGTGGAAGTCAAAGTCATTTATGTATTCAATGCGTGTATGTCGGCCTTGTTTCAGAGGAATGGTAGGTTTGATTCCCTGAAGGTCAATAAATCAGGAGCATCACTGCATGGTTATTGGTTAATGACTATGTTTATTTTTTTCTGATGCGAATCCACAAATCATCAATTAATTTCCATGAATTTGACTTCATAATGTCTCGGTTACTAACCTGGGACCAAAGCCACACAACCATATTTTCTGTTACACCTACCGCATGATCAATTCATGAGGAAATGATCAGTATTGTATTTGTGCTGTGTTGCCTCTTTCTAACTTATTCCTCACACTTATATGAGTAAGTATATGGGTATTTTCTGTAGAAATTTGTCAGAAAGCATTTTTCTTTGGTGGGGACCTCCAGAGGATGGAGCCTAGGTGGTTAAAGATGGGAGTTTGAAGTCAAGACTTGAAATCCAGATGATAACTATAATGCTTAGCTGAATAAAAAGGTTATCGTAGCAACCTCATATTCAGCTTATCTTACACAAACATCCAGAAATAGCAGTAATCATAAGATCAGCTTGCAAAGAATCACCTGTCTCTGTAAAAATCTCTGACCAATTAGTGTTCTTCCAAAACTATTCACTGGAGAACTCCCAAGATCAATGAAGGATTCTACGTCTTTGTCTATTCTTGTGATAGTCTGCGAATTCACACCCAGAATTCAACTAGATTCATCAGATGACCCACTCTTTAAGAGCATATGGTGACCCTCTCTGATCAGCGTGGAACTCAGTGCCACAGAGGATTGTGGAGGCCAGATTACTGAGTATATTTAAGACTGTGATATAGATAGGTTCTTGAGCATCAAGGGGATCAAGGTATACGGGGAGAAAGTGGGAGAATAGGGTTGAGAAACCTATCAGGGTAAAAACAAAGACTGCGGATGCTGGAAACCAGACTCTAGATTAGAGTAGTGCTGGAAAAGCACAGCAGGTCAGGCAGCATCAGAGCAGCAGGAAAATCGATGTTTCGGGCAAAAGCCCTTCATCACCTCTATTCCTGATGAAGGGCTTTTGCCTGAAGCATCAATTTTCCTGCTCCTAGGATGCTGCCTGGCCTGCTGTGCTTTTCCAGCACTACTCTAATCTTGAGAAACTTGTCAGCCGTGATTGAATGGCAGTGCAGACTCAATGGGCTGAATGGCCTAATTGTTGCTCCTACCTCTTATGGTCTTATGTTTCAGCTCCAGTTTTGCCAACAGAAGAGGGACTGTATGATCGACATCAAGATCTATTGTCAACGAGTGTTCACTTCATTCACTTTTGTGCTTTTTTGCCACATAAAATGAGTCAGGCCACATACTGTTATTGTGGTCACCTCATTACAGAGAGGATGTAATCTGACAAGTGGGATTGCTGCAGAGACTTACAAGGAGGTGTAGCATGGAGAAAAGACTGGACATGCTTAATTTACTCTCTTTGGAAAAGAGGTCAGTGAGAGGAGATAGGATTGAGATTACGGAACAGGAAAGGGCTTCGATGAGTGGATGGGAAGGGTCTATTGAGCTGACTGGGGGCACAGATTTAAACTGGAAGGATTGTGGAGGAGAGTTAGGAAAACTCTTTCAAGCAGAAGCTTGTCGGGGTCTGGAACACATTTGCTGAAAGAGTACTAGAGATAGAGAGTTTCATTTGAAAGGTTTCTCAATGTGGACCTCAGATGTCAGACATTGTAGAGTCAAATGCTGGAATGTGGCTCATATTTTTGCCCCACAGAGACATGATGAGTCAAGTGGCCTCTTAGTGTGCTGCAAACTTCCCAGACATTTCAAATCTGTACTGGGAAGAATGTAAGGATGAGCCATGATGCACCTTAAGTGGCTTTCTCCAAATTAGAAAGAATATTCTGCTTTTGAAAGTCAGGCCGAGAAGATAAATGGCCCAGTAAAATTCTGACAAACCCAACACTTGGTCTTTTGACCTCACTCCTCACTTCTGCAGACAGATGGACAGACTTTGAAAAAAAAAACAAGGTTTTAAAATTCAGGAAAGCTCTCAGAATTGTCGTCCTCCAGTCTTTAAGTTGTCACACTCTATTTTTAGAGCTACGATCTCTCTGAGAAACAAAAAAAAAAATTCTTAGCTCTGTCTTAAATGGGCAATCACTTATTTTTAAATGTGACCTCTCGGTTGTCGATTCCCACACAAGAGGAGACTGACAAGAATATAGTCCTGGCGATATAGTGATTCTAATTCCACCGTGAGAAGTCGCACAATCTGTTGGCAGACGCTGAAAATGAAAAGTACTCCTGCTTGTAACAGCCATTGCCATAATGTAAACAGTACAACCTTGATTATCTGAACATCGATTATCTGAATTTCGGATTATCCGAACAAGATCTCAAGATCCTGTAAAAACGGCATTAGGCAACTCAGCATTCAGTTATCAGTTAAACGGCATCATGGCGTGCATTGATGGATTACCAAGAAATGTTTGGATCATCGGCACTCATAAATGACCACTTGTTCGTGATCAGATGGGTTATCTGGATGATGAGTTATCCAAGCAAGCTACTCTCCGCCCATCTCGTTGGGTTAATCAAGGCTCTACTGCATAGGGGTTGCTATGATGGATGAAGATTAAATTATACCTGTCAGTTCAATTTGCAGCCCCCATCAAGATGGTGAGATCATAGGACCAGAAAACACAGGAGCAGATGTAGGCCATTCAGCCCATTGAGTCTGTTCCACCATTCATTGAGAGCATGGCTGGTCTGATAATCCACACTTCACCCTCTAGTCTTTTCCCCATAACTTTTGATTCCCTTCCTGATTAAAAATCTGTCAATCTCAGCCTGGAATGTATTTAATGGTGCAAACTCGACAGCCCTCTGCAATAAACAATCCCATAGAATCACTCCACTTTGAAGTCGACAAATGGCTTGGACTGGTATACATCCTTTGCAACTGCTACTGGCTTTTCTCCTGGTAACGGGGTGGGAAAATCTCTCCATAGGTTCCCTGACCAGTTCCAGAGATCTCATTGTTTTGACAAAGTCTTGGCCAATGTATTTGTACTCCATCCCATTTTGAGTACAAGAATCAGGATATCACGTTGTATCTTTATAAGACTTTGGTGAGGTCACACTTAAAGTATTGCATTCAGTTCTGGTTGCCACATGATAGGAAGGACACAGAGGCTTTGGAGAGGGTGCA
Organism: Hemiscyllium ocellatum; assembly: GCF_020745735.1. Taxonomy (NCBI): domain Eukaryota; kingdom Metazoa; phylum Chordata; class Chondrichthyes; order Orectolobiformes; family Hemiscylliidae; genus Hemiscyllium; species Hemiscyllium ocellatum. Next base: position 73,158,460 of record NC_083418.1, read on the forward strand.
GAAGAGGTTTATCAGGATCCTTCCTGGATTAGAGGGTGTGAGCTATAACGAGGGGCTAGAAAAACGCAGGTTGCTTTCTCTGGAGCAGTGGAGGTTGAGGGAGAACTTGAAAGAAGTCAAGAAAATTATGAGAAATATACAAAGAGTTGCAGACAGTACCATTTCCCCAGAGATGAAATGTCTACTACTAGGGGGCATACCTTTAAGGTGAGAGGTGGAAAGTTCAAAGGAGATGTGAGGGGCACGATGTTTACACAAAGTGTGGTAGGATTCTGGAAAGCACTGCTGGGGGTGGTGGCGGAGGCAGCTACATTGGGAGTGTTTATGGGACTTTTAGATAAGCATATGAATATGCAAGGAATGGAAGGATATGCACCAAGGGCAGGCAGAAGTGATTAATTTAATTTGGCGTCATGTTTGGCACAACATTGTGGGCCAAAGGGCCCATTCCTGTGCCGTACTGTTCTATGTTCTATGTTTTATTTTAGATAATAACCTCTTTCAGCAAGTCTTGAGATTTTAATATTAATCTTGTCGTGTTTCATGCGGAAGCAAAAAAAATGCCCAAATCAACTTGAAAGTGTGACATCTCATACATTATTCTGGATTAGTGGTGCTGGAAGAGCACAGCAGTTCAGGCAGCATCCAAGGAGCACCGAAATCAACGTTTCGGGCAAAAGCCCTTCATCGGGAATAAAGGCAGTGAGCCTGAAGAGATAAGCTAGAGGAAGGTGGGGTGGGGAGAAAGTAGCATAGAGTACAATGGGTGAGTGGGGGAGGGGATGAAGGTGATAGGTCAGGGAGGAGAGGGTGGAGTGGATAGGTGGAAAGGAGATAGGCAGGTAGGACAAGTCCGGACAAGTCATGGGGACAGTGCTGAGCTGGAAGTTTGGAACTAGGGGGAAGTGGGGGAAGGGGAAATGAGGAAACTGTTGAAGTCCACATTGATGCCCTGGGGTTGAAGTGTTCCGAGGTGGAAGATGAGGCGTTCTTCCTCCAGGTGTCTGGTGGTGAGGGAGCGGCGGTGAAGGAGGCCCAGGACCTCCATGTCCTCGGCAGAGTGGGAGAGGGAGTTGAAATGTTGGGCCACGGGGCAGTGTGGTTGATTGGTGCGGGTGTCCCAGAGATGTTCCCTAAAGCGCTCTGCTAGGAGGCGCCCAGTCTCGCCAATGTAGAGGAGACCGCATTGGGAGCAACGGATACAATAAATGATATTAGTGGATGTGCAAGTAAAACTTTGATGGATGTGGAAGGTACCTTTAGGGTCTTGGATAGAGGTGAGGGTGGAGGTGTGGGTGCAGGTTTTACAGTTCCTGCGGTGACAGGAGAAAGTGCCAGGATGGGAGGGTGGGTTATGGGGGCGGGGGGGGGGGGTTAGGGGACCTGACCAGGTAGTCATGGAGGGAACGGTCTTTGCGGAAGGTGGAAAGGGGTGGGGAGGGAAATATATCCCTGACGGTGGGGTCTTTTTGGAGGTGGCGGAAATGTCGGCGGATGATTTGGTTTATGCAAAGGTTTGTAGGGTGGAAGGTGAGCACCAGGGGCGTTCTGTCCTTGTTACGGTTGGAGGGGTGGGGTCTGAGGGCGGATGTGCGGGATGTGGGCGAGATACGTTGGAGGGCATCTTTAACCACGTGGGAAGGGAAATTGTGGTCTCTAAAGAAGGAGGCCATCTGGTGTGTTCTGTGGTGGAACTGGTCCTCCTGGGAGCAGATACGGCGGAGGCAGAGGAATTGGGAATACGGGATGGCATTTTTGCAAGAGGTAGGGTGGGAAGAGGTGTAACCCAGGTAGCTATGAGAGTCGGTGGGTTTGTAAAAAATGTCAGTGTCAAGTCGGTCATCATTAATGGAGATGGAGAGGTCCATGAAGGGGAGGGAGGCGTCAGAGATGGTCCAGGTAAATTTAAGGTCAGGGTGGAATGTGTTGGTGAAGTTGATGAATTGCTCAACCTCCTCGCGGGAGCACGAGTTGGCGCCAATGCAGTCATCAATGTAGCGGGGGGAGAGGTGAGGAGTGGTGCCGGTGTAATTACGGAAGATCAACTGTTCTACGTAGCCAACAAAAAGACAGGCATAGCTGGGGCCCATGGCTACCCCTTTGGTCTGGAGGAAGTGGAAGGATTTTTACCTCATACATTAGCCAGGGTTTCAATAACAGTGACTGCAGCAGGTCCATTAATGTCATTGCTGATTTAAAATCTTCAAGCAAACAGCACAAGGTACAAACAGGATCTACAAAGGTCATTACTGCACATTTTTTTTGTATAAAACAGAAAACTTACTAATTAATAAAAATATTATTTTACTTCAGATTTAAATTTGCAAAATGGGAAATGATGAGACAAAATAAACATCATTTTCTTTTGTGTGTCTAAAATAAATCTACAATTACTATTGATTCATTTTTTCCAAACTGCTTGTTACTTTATCTGAAGTCAGTGAGCCCTGTGTTTGTTAATTTTCTCAGTGTTAGGCCATTTGCTTTCAGATTTGTATCTAATTCTGCTATCACAATGTTTACGTCCAAAAAAAATAATTATACCCAAAGAATTTCTTTTAAAATTCAGAAAGGACATTGCAATAATAAAGTTCCACTAACACTCAAGAAAACAAACAGCTTAAAAGAAAGCAGGTGAGTAAATTGGCAAGACAAAATTACCCACATGCTACAAATTCTAATAGATTTTTAAGAGCATTGTATTTCAGTGTTTCACAGCATAAATCACTCCAAATCTCAAACTAAATATTTATTGAGATTTCTCTCTTCAATGTTGCTTAGATATTGATTGATGGAAAATGTCCTCTTGCTCAACTGTACTTCACTTTGAATTAATTTGTCATATACTGTTGAAAATTATAATTAACACAAAGAGGAAAAACATTTCGCTCTGCTTTATATCACTGTCAGAAAGGAACTAATCTATCAAATGAACTTCAAAGCCAGTGACATTTTCAACAGAGACGTTTTTTTGTTGAAAAATGTACGCTCATGCCTTAATCAAAAACTAAACTGAGGAGTGCCTGAAGTTTTCCAAAGGATGAGTAGTGAAGAATTTTGGATATTATTTCAGTCTAAAGTCCTCAACACTGTGGGATTCTTCCCTGCTGGTACAATTGAGCATTTCCCAGAGCCTAGAGTCATAGAGTCATAGAGATGCACAGCACGGAACCAGACCCTTCGATCCAACTCGCCTATGCCAACCAGATATCCTATATTAATCTACTCCCACTTGCCAGCATTTGGTCCTCTAAACCTTTCTTATTCATGTACCCATCCAGATGCCTTTTAAACATTGTAACTGCACCAGCCTCCATCACTTCCTCTGGCAGCTCATTCCATAAAAGTAGCACCCTTTGCATGAAAACATTGTCCCTTTCAAATCTTTCCCCTCTCACCATAAATCTATAACCTCTAGTTTTGAACTGCCCTACTCTGGGGAAAAGACCTTGACTATCCACCCTATCCATGCCCCTCATGTGGGGATATGGAGATCTGCGTGATCAGAATTGCTCCTGTTGCACAATGCTGCAGCAGTAATCAATCATCCTTGTGATGTGAATCAATTTGCAGCTGCTCAGTCTGAGTTATTCCAACATTCTTCAAGTCTGTTCCTTGTAGTGTGCATAATGACTCTTCTTTCCAAAGTGAAAAAAGTTATGATGTGACTATGGTAAGTCACAAATGTCCTTACAAGTACATTTCGCCACACGTTCTTCTTTTCATGATTAAAAAGAAAGAAAATGTGCCTGCATTATCTTACTCAGTTACAAAAGGAGGGTCTTCACACATATTGGGAGAAAGTGAGGACTGCAGATGCTGGAGATCAGTGTCAAGAGTGTGGTGCTGGAAAAGCACAGCAGGTCAGGCAGCATCTGAGGAACAGCAGAATCAACGTTTCGGGGCATAAGCCCCTCATCACAGCACGGTAGCTCAGTGGTCAACACTGCTGCCTCATAGCGCCAGGGACCCAGGTTCAATTCCAGTCTTGGGCGACTGTCTGTGTGGAGTTTGCACATTTGCCTCATGCCTGTGTGAGTTTCCTCCCACAATCCAAAGATGTGCAGATTCAGGTAAATTGGCCATGCTAAATTGCCCACAGTGTTCAGGGATGTGTTAATTAGGGGTAAGTGTAGGGGGAATGGGTTTGGGTGGGATACTCATTGGAGTGGTTGGTGTGGACCTGTTGAGCTGAAGAGCCTGTTTCCAAACTGCAGAGATTCTATCAGGAAGGGCTTGTGCCCAAAACATCAACTCTCCTGCTCCTCGAATGCTACCTGACCACACTCTTCACAAATATCCCCATCTTCCATGATGGGGGAATCAGCACATCACTACAAAAGATAAAGCTGAAGCATTAACATCAATTTTTCACCAGAAGTGTTGATGATCCATCTCAGGATCCTCCAGATCTCCCCAGTATCACAGATACCAGACTTCCGTCAATTCAATTTACTCCATATGACATCGAGAAATACTGTCAGCAATCGGCAACAGTACTGAAGACTTATGCTTCAGAACTTGCTGCATCCCCAGCCAAACTCTTCCAGTTACAACACTGGATTCTGACAATGAGGAAAATTGTCCAGGTGTGTTCTGTACATAAAAAGCAGAAGATATTCAACCCAGCCAATTACCGCCCTATCAGTCTGCTCTCGATCATCAGTGGTGGAAGATGTCACCAACAGTGCTATCAAGAAATCTGAAATGCAAACAGAAAATTCTGGTCAGGCAGCACTTGTGTGGTAAGTAAATTGGTTTATTTTCTATACAAATGCTGCCAGACCTGTTCAGTATTTCCATCATTTTCTCTCATTCTACTCTGTTTAAAAAAAAATGCAGTTAGACTCTTTAGGTCCATTGATAGATTTACTATAGAATGGAAGCAGGCCATTCAGCCCACCAGTTTCACACCAACCTCCAAACAGTAGCTGACCCAGGTTCACATCCCTACCCTGCAACCTTTCTCATGGTTAACCAACCTAACCTGCACGTCCCTGAACACTATGGGCAATTTATCATGGCCAATCCACCTAACCTGCATGTCTTTGGACTATGGGAGGAAACCCACACAGACATGGGGAGAATGCACAAACTCCATGTAAACAGACACCTGTGAGTGGAATTGAACCTAGGATCCTGGTGGTATGAGGCAGCAGTGCTAACCACTGAACCACCATTCTGCCCAAATAGAGAAGTTAAACATATTCTCCTCTGGCCAGCTCCTGTGGCAGTGCAGCACTCCTTGTACTGCATAGAGTCTCGGCACTGATGTTTGCAACCAAATCCTGAAGTGGGACTTGAACCAGAAAGACAACAGTGCTACAAACTGACCCACAGCTGATACTATGCTTTAGTCAAAAACTAAACTGAGGAGTGCCCAAAGTTTTTTCAAGTAATGAGTGGTGAGGAATTTTGGACATCAGTGGGCAAAAGAGATAAATATTGAGGGCAATCAACAGCTTTTGTTAAAATGTTATTGGGGTATCTAATTATGCAACATGGTCAGTGTTCTGTCTATGTGTGTCAGTTTTCAGACTGGAAATATTTATGCTCATGTCTGCAGATAGAACTGCCTGAGCAGAAGTGTTGCTAAAATGATCTCGACGGAGACAGTGGGCACTTTAATCCACAACTGCAGCTGGATGCAGTCCTGTTCAACCCACATGCGAATGGAAGTGGAGGAACTTCCTCTCAACACTTGGAAGTCAGCCAAACCTCAATGAGAACTGTTGAGTCACTGAAATCAGACATTCAGTCACTGAATTAGCCTGGTTTGGTTCCCAGGCACGGGAAGGAGTCTTGTGGTATCCCAATACTTAAGAAGAGGAAGGATTGGCAGTCTGGGAAATAACGGCTCATGAGATTTATATCAGCTGTACAGAAACTGTTGGAAAGCATGATGTGATTCGTCATCCTTTAGGCAGTCCAGACTCAGAGATGAGCTCCGGAATATTGAACCTGACAGAGTTCTTTGTGGACATGACCTGTAATGTGATTTCCAAATTACCCATGATTTCACAAACTATTGCACAGAAGACTGTTTCTAGCAAATCAAATGGGATTGTGCAACAGATACAGGCCTATTCATTATAAAGCTACCAAATTAATTGGTGAATTGGAGTCAGACTTACTTTGGACTAGGATTTTAATACTGAGTCCACTCTAACGTGCTTAAATATAATACACAAACCATTGCATAATAAAACAAATAATATAGTTTCAAACAGCCCGCCTGGTAGAGATTTGTTGCGTGGCAAATCTCCAGTTGGAACAGAGGAGATAAAGAAGGTAGAAGCAAATAAGACCATCTGAAAACAGGAAATTCTGCCTTAGTGATGGTCTAAGCAATGTAAGTAAGAAATAAGACTATCACTGGCAGTCAGCAGAGCCACTGGCTCAGTGGTTAGCACTGCTGCCTCATAGCGCGAGGGACCTGGGTTCAGTTCTAACCTTGGGTGATTGTCTGTGTGGAGTTTGCACATTCTCCCCATTTCTGTGTGGGTTTCCTTCCACAGTCCAAGGATTGGCACATTGGGTGGATTGGCCATGCTAAATTACCCCATAGCGTCTGGGAATGTGTAGGATATGTATTGGCCATGGTAAAGGCAGGGTCACATAAACTGACTGGGTCTAGGTGGGATGTTCTCCAGAAGGCCAGTGTGGACTCAATGGGCCGAATGGGCTGCTCCCACTCTATAGGGATTCTATGATTTGGATCAGTGGGCTAAAGACAACACATTCACATAACAATATTGTGAGCCCATGTATCTCGACTGGTTTAACAGAATCAAAAATATAAGGCAACAATTAAAAAGGAAAAGAATTTTGAAAAGGTGAAAAACATTGTCAAAAAGGTAAGGCAAACCAAATAATCTTTTTTTAAAAATTTGGTTGTAGGATGTGGATATTGTTAGCTGAATTAACAAGCTGCAAATGCAATCCCTATTTAACACAGGAAACCATAAAGTTAACTCATCTCAATGGTTGAAACAGAGAAGAACATTTGCTAAAAGTCCAGATGGTAAAATGTCCTGGGAGAGAGAATGTAACACAAAACTGTCAGCCTATGTTCCCAAAGGAAGGCTGGATTTCACCAACATGTTGCAATCCCTGGAAAGACCTCACAAGGGCCATGTGATTGTAGTGTGCTATACACAGATTTTTAGAAGACCACTTGGAAGGTATTACGTGAGACCTTCTTGACAGGTATCAGTCAGTGTGAGGTAGAGCATCTGGCAATGTCATAAGCACTGGCTACAAAACAAAAACAAAGGGAGATAAAGGAGCTGACCAAAAGTGATGTCCTGCGATTCCTGTTCACCATGTACATAATTAATATGGACTTATACATATGAGATATGGGACATATAGTCTCTGATATTTATTGGAATCTTGTTGTGCGTGGCCAGGATTTGCTCGGAATGCCAAAACCAGCCAAAGACTTTGCAAAGGCTGTCCTGCCACACCTACTAGAAGGATCCTTATTCTTCAAATTTCTGTCAGTCTTTAAATTAGTCAGATAATACCTATTAAAGAAGTCAAAATAGTCTAGTTAAAAGATGCACTGCATGACAGTGGGGCAGTCAGGATTCAAGCACCTGAAATCCCTGACCTGAATCAAATGCTGATTACTGCAGTTGAGAAGTAACTGCAAACAGCACCAGATATGAAAGGGAACATTTCCATTGTCCAGTCAGTGAGGAATACAGTCAGTGTGAGTGAAGACTTCACCTGCGTCAATGAGACAGCAGCTGAGTGAGCAGATCTAAGAATTTGATTCCAAGTGGGAATTCAGTGCTGAGAGGAAGGTGAGAGCTTTAATTGAGGTACACTGTAGGAAGTAAAGTTTCCAGCGTGAGGGGTGAGCAGGAGACGATAAAAGTCGTGGATCAAGGATCTGCAGTAAGATCAGCAGCACAGTTGCACCATGAACCACAATGTAATGCAAGTGCGAGGAAAGCAGCTAATTGGTGACAAAAACAGAAATTATTGGAGAAACTCAGAAGGTCTGACAGCATCTGGGGAGTGACCCTTCTTCAGAATTAGACCTGCTGAGTTTCTCCAGCAATCTCTGTTTTTGTTTCAGATTTCCAGCACCTCCAATGAATTTTGTTTTATTTCAGCTAATTGGTGAACCAGGTTGGTGAATATTCCTAAAGTCTTTCAAGTAAAGTAAGGTAGTCTATTTAAATCTCTAGTCTTTCTGTTGTCTGTTTCTTAGACATAGCTTGTTAAGTATACAATTGGTATAGTTTTTCTAATTGAAAATACAATTACAATCAAATGTAAAGAGCACAGAATTATAGAATGAGTACTGAGAGTCATAGAGTCACAGAACTGTACAGCACCACAACAGACCCTTTGGTCCAACACATCCATGCTGACCAGATATCCTAACTTACTCCAGTCCCATTTGCTAGCATTTAGCCCATATCACTCAAAACCCTTCCTATTCATATACCTATCCAGATGCCATTTAAATTGTACCAGCCTCCACCACTTCCTCTGGCAGCTCATTACATACACGCACCACCCTCTGTGTGAAAAAATTGCCCCTCAGGTCTTTTTAATATCTTTTCCCTCTCAACTTAAATCTCTTATTCATCCTATCCATGCCCCTCATGATTTTATAAACCTCTGTCAGGTCACCCTTCAGTCTCCAATGCTCCAGGGAAAACAGTTTCAGCCTATTCAGCCTCTCCTATAGCTCAAATCCTCCAACCCTGACAACATTGTAGTAAATCTTTTCTGAAACCTTTCAGGTTTCACAATATCTTTCTTATAGCTTGATAACTTAACATAATAGATATAGAGAAGAAGTAATGTGTTGCTGCTCCAGCATGTAATTAGATTAGATTACTTACAGTGTGGAAACAGGCCCTTCGGCCCAACAAGTCCACACCGACCCGCCGAAGCGCAACCCACCCATACCCCTACATATACCTCTTACCTAACACTACGGGCAATTTAGCATGGCCAATTCACCTGAATCGCACATCTTTGGAATGTGGGAGGAAACCGGAGCACCCGGAGGAAACCCACGCAGACACGGGGAGAACATGCAAACTCCACACAGTCAGTCGCCTGAGTCGGGAATTGAACCCAGGTCGCTGGTGCTGTGAGGCAGCAGTGCTAACCACGGTGCCACCGTGCCGCCCTAAATTGTGAGTTAATGGATGCAAGGGGGTCCAGAACACACCAATCTGAGAGAAGCGTTTGCAGGTTGAGAATCTTTGGATCTGAATTGAGGAACAAATGAGACATTGCATCACAGTAAAGAGGAGGGAAGTTGCATAGGGAAAGGAACCCATAGTGGGACAGGGTTAGAGTGTACAAGCAGAAGCAAAAGTGAAAAATAGAGTCAAAAGGGGGGGAAATAGTCAAAAGAAACAAAATTAATGGTTAGAGTCGTAGAATCCTACAGCACAAAGACAGGCCCTTGAGCCCAAACTGGCCCATACCGACCAAAATGTCCATCCACACTCACCCCATTTCCCTGCACTTGGTTTATAGCCTTCTAAACCTTTCCTATCCATGTGTTTGTCAAAATGCCTTTTAAATGTTGTCAATGTGCTCACCTCAAATACTGTTGCAGCTCATTCCATATGCGTATCACCCTCTGTGTAAAAACAGGTGCCCCTCAGGTTCCCTTTTATTATTTCCCCTCTAGTCTTCAATTCTCCAACCATGGGAAAAGGACTGAGAGTATTCACCCTGGCCATACCCCTCATGATCTTATACACTTCTATAAGATCCCCCCTCAGTCTCCTCTAAGTTCTAAAGAAAAAAAGTTCTAGCTTGTCCAACATCCCCCTATAACTCAGATCCTTCAGTCCTGGCAACATACTTGCAAATTTCTTCTACGCTCTTTCCAGTTTAATAACATCCTTTCTATGGCACGGTGACCAAAACCGAACGCAATACTCCAAATGCAGCCTCACCAACATTCTCTATAACTGCAACATAACTTCCCAGCTTCTATACACGATGCGTTAGCTGATGAAGGCCAGTATGCCAAAAGCCACCTCCACTGCCCTGTCTACTCGTGACTCTAATTTCAAAGAACCATGAACCCAAACTCCAAGGTCCCTCTGGTCCACTACACACTCCTTAAAGCCCTACCATGAAACTCCTACCTTGATTTGACTTTCCAAAATGCAAGACTTCACATTTATCTATATTAAACTCCATTTGCTATTTCTCAGCACACTTCCCCAGCTGATCAAGGTCCTGCTGCAATTTCTGATAACCTTTCTCACTGTCCATGATACCGCCTATTTTAGTGTCATCAGCAAACTTGCTAAACATGCCTTGTACATTCTCATCCAAATCATTGATATCGATAACGAACAGTGGTGGGCTAAGCAATGCCCCCTGAGGCACTCCATGAGTCACAAGCCTCCAGTCTGACAAGTATTCTCGCATTATTATTCTCTGCTTCCTACCATCAAGCTAACTGTGTATCCAATTTGCTAGCTCCCCTTGGATTCCATATGATCTCACCTTGCACAGCAGCCTATCACATGGAACCTTATCAAAAGCCTTACTGAAATCCATATAAACTACATCTATTATGCCCTCTAGCACATCTCCTCTATTTCATGCACCATTGCCCTTAAACCCCACCCCTCCCAAAGCAACAAGGACAGAGCCCCCCTGGTCCTCACCTTTCATCCCACCAGTCTCTGCATACATTGCATCATCCTCTGTCTCTACTGCCACCTCCAAACAGACCCCATCACCAAAGATATATTTCCCTCCCCACCATCAGCATTCCAGAGAGACCAATCCCTCCACGACTCCCTTATCAGGTCCATGCCCCTCACCAGCCCACACCCCACACTGGCACCTTTCCCTGCCATTGCAGTAAGTGCACTCTTTTCAGCTCTGTCCTAGACCCCGAGGGATCCTTCCACACCCATCAGAAATTTACCTGTACCTCCACCAATGTCAGCCACTGCATCTGTTACACCCGATATGGTCTCTTCTACATCAGGGAGACAGGATGCCAACTTGCGGATCATTTCAGAGAACATCTCTGGGACACCTGCACCAACCACCCCACCGCCCCATGGCTGAACACTTCATTCTTCCCATTCCATCAAGGAAATGCAGGTCCTGGACCTCCTCCACCATAAACCATTACCACCTGACACGTGGAAGAAGAATTCCTCATATTCTTCCTTGGGACCCTGCAACCACACGGGATCAATGTGGATTTCAACAGCTTCCTCATTTCCTCTTCCCCCACATTATCCCAGTCCCAAGTCTCCAGCTCGACACAGCCCTCCTGACCTGTTCATCACTCCCTCCTCTGACCTATCACATTCTCCCTCACCTTCATCCACCTATTGCTTTTTTAGCTACCTTCCCCCCAACCCCACCCCCTCCCATTTATCTCTCAGCCCTGGGCCCACAAGCCTCATTCCTGATGAAGGGCTTATGACCGAAACGTCGATTCTCCGGCTCCCTGGATGCTGCCTGACCTTGTTGTGCTTTCCCAGCAACACCCTCATGACTCTGATCTCCAGCATCTGCAGTCCTCAGTTGCTCCTAGACTACACCTACCACCCTGCCTTCGTTCTTTACCTGAGTATAGATGGAAAGGTTGCGAATTTCTAGAATGTGTCCTGGATAGTTTCCGATGGCAATGTATCTTGGATACGACAAGGGGACGGGCAATATTAGACCTAGGAATGAGCAATCAGCCTGATTTAATTAGTGACTTAGTTATTCATGAGCATTTACTCAGTAGTGATCATAACACAACCAAGTTTCATATGGCATTTGTAAGAGCCAAAAAAATTCAGGATTATGAGTTTAGGTAAGGCAGTCTTTAATGGAATGAGGTAGAGACTGTCCACAGAAAACTGGGAAGTTTTCTGATAAGTAAATCAACAAAAGAATATGGAGGATTTTCAAAGAAACTTTTATTGCTATTCATAAGCAATTTTTACCCATGAGAAGAGAGAAAAAAAAACAACCATGGAGAACTTAGGAGGTAGCAGACAGCATAAAATCAAAATGAAAGGCTTATAAAAATACAAAGGACAAAACAAAACCCCACAGACTGGCACAAATACAAAGAGAAAGAAAGGGGAAGAAAGCAGCTTATAAGAATGGTTCAAGAGGATTATGAAAGAAACCTTGTAAGGGACATAAAAGACAAGAAAAGATTTTATTGCTATTTCAAGGGACAGTGGCTGGTTAAGAGTACTATTACCCCACTGAAAACTGAGAATATTACATTTTGTCAATGACCACGGGAAAATGTGGACATGCTGAACAATTATTTTCCTTCAGTATTCTCAGCACAAAGAGAGGAGGTATTGCTACAATTTCCAAATAAATTAACAGAGGATCAGGACAGGGCTTAAATAAAACTAACTTAAGTAAATCATCAATAATGGGAAAATTAATGGAGCTGAAGAATGTCAAATTTTCAGCACCTGATGGTTTGCATCCATGGGTGTTAAAGGAGGCAGGAGAGCACACTGCCAATGTCCTAACCATAATCTTTTCGAATTCCCTGGATTCAGGAGTTGTACCTCTGGATTGGAAATTCGCTCATGTCATTCCGCCCTTACGGAAGGGAGACAGAGGGAAACTGTGGAATTACAGACTGGTTAGCGGACATCCATGGTAGGAAAATTGTTGGAGCCTGTGTTCAAGGATAGGTTAGCTGATCACCTCAAAGGATTTCAGTAAATCAGTGAAAGTCAATATGGATTCATGAAGGATAGGTCATGCTGGACAAACTTTAGAGTTTTTTGGAAGAGGTGACAAAGATGGTGGATAGAGGTACACTGGTGGATGCTGTTCATATGAACTCCCAGAAGGCTTCCAATAAAGTCCTACAAAAGAGACTATTCGCTAAGGTGGAAGTCCATGGAATTGAGGGCAAATTACTGACATAGCTAGGAAATTGGTCGAAGGGCTAGAAGGTTGGAATAATAGGTAGACACTCAAACTGGCAGCACATGACGAGCGGTGCCCCTCAGGCATCTGTATTCAAGTTCAATTATTTACAGTATGACTTGGAAAATGGCACTGACAGTCAAATATCTATATTTGCTGAAGACACAAAATTGGGCAATATTAGATTACCTACAGTGTGGAAAACAAGCCCTTCGGCCCAACTAGTCCACACCAACCCTCAGAAGAGAAACCCCCCCCCAACTAACACTATGGGCAATTTAGCTTGCCAATTCGCCTGACCTGCACATCTTTGGACTGTGGGAGGAAACCCACACAGACACGGGGAGAATGTACAAACTCCACACAGACAGTTGCCCAAGGCAGGAATTGAATCAGCGTCCCTGGTGCTGTGAGGCAGCAGTGCGAACCACTGCACCACCTTGTAGACAATGTAAATCTACACCAGGATAGACGAGGTGAATGGGAAAAGCTGTAAACAAGTATGAGATTGTTCATTTTGGATCAAAACCGGATCAATCAGGATATTATTTTTAGAAGGCACAAAGTTAAATATAGAGGATATCCAATGAGATTGGGGGGGCTGGGGGGGGGGGGGGGGGGGGGGGGGGGGATGTGGCCAGGTGCATAGTTCTTTAAAATGGATTGAAGAGGTGCAGAAAATAGTCAAGAAGGTGAATGTCTGTAGAGCAGGAGTATTGGGATGTATTCATTATGCTGTAGTTATACAAAACCATAGTTAGACCTCTCTTAGCATACTGTGAGCAGATCTGGGCACCACTCCTTTGGAGGAATGTTTTGGCCCTGGAGGGAGTGGAACAACGGTTTACCAGGACGGTACCTGGATTTCAGGGGTTGGGTTCTGAGGACAGATTATATAAATTAGGCCTGTTTACTCCAGAATTTAGAAGGCTAAGGGCTGAGCTGATTGACGTCCTCAGGAATATTGGGCTGGAAAAAGAAAAATCATTTGCACTGGTTGAATGTTCTAGAACCAGGGGACGTAGTCTAAGAGTTAGGGCCAGGTCATTCAGTAGAGATGTTAGACAGCATGTTTACTTGTGAAGAGTAGTGCAGGTTTGAACTCTCCTCCTCAAAGGGTGGTCAATGCTAATTCAATCGTTAAATTTAAGTCTGAGATAGGCAAATTTTTAAAAAGCAAAGGTATCGAGGGATGTGGGTGCCAGGGCAGGCATATGGAGTTAGGCCATAGATCAGCCATGATCTCGAATAATGCAGCAGGCTCGAGGGGCTGAATGGCCTACCCCCGTTCCTTTAGAGCAAAAGTGAGGACTGCAGATGCTGGAAACCAGAGTTTAGATTAGAGTGGTGCTGGAAAAGCACAGCAGGTCAGGCAGCATCCGAGGAGCAGGAAAATCGACATTTCAGGCAAAAGCCCTTCATCATTCCTGAAATGTCGATTTTCCTGCTCCTCGGATGCTGCCTGACCTGCAGTGCTTTTCCAGCAACATTCTAATCAATACTCCTGTTCCTTTGTTCCTTTGCAACTTGGGATTGGGGATGCAATGGTAAAGGTGTCAGAGCCATGAGGTAGCAATAGTTGCAATCAGAGTAATACCACAGCTAACACCTGGCTGTGTAACTACATATACACCAAATAAGTTAAATGAAATATTAGGTTAAAATTCAGGTGCCTTGTTGAGAAAGTACTCGACTTTAACATTGCACCTAATTTAATGCAGGAGTGATTGATACGAACAGTGAGTGTTTGAAATGGAAAGGAATGCATTCTCCATCTTTTCCATCAATGAGCTAGACAGCAATTATTAAAAAATATTATTCTTTAATCACTGAAAACTGTGAGAAGATTGCAGCCTCGAACTGGTATATCCCTCACTCAAAAGAATGTAACTTACTTCCCACTCTATTACAAGTGAGGCTACAGATTTTTGACATCATTTATAAGAACACAGTTAAGGGTGACATGGAGTCAGTCAATTATTTGCAGCTATTATAGAGAAATTAAAGTTTCTGTGCAATCGTGGTAATTGTTTTTGCTACAATTCGCCTCAAGGTGGTGTAACCACTGCAGAAGATTTCAGAAATTAGATACGGACCTATTATATTTAAGACAATTCCTCCTTAACCTCTTGGGTAAGTGATTATGACATTGCTGTTGAAGAAGAACCTGCCTATGAAATCAGACAGGGGAGAAATTGTATAAATCCCTGGTAGATTTTTACCATGAATGTGATGTTTCATACCACACAGGTGATTGCACCGAAAATCTGTAAGTGGCTGCTGATACTGTGGGCTAGTTTCAAATCACTGAATCCCAACAATATGGAAAGAGGCTATTCAGCCCAACATGTCTGCACTGACTGCTAGAAGAGCATCCCACACAGACACAATCCCCTACCCTATTCCTGTAACCCCACAATAACTTGATTAATCCACCTAGCCTGCATATCCCTGGACACTAAGGAACAATTTGGTAAAGTTGGTAAAATTCTAGAATCCATCATTAAGAATGAGGTTTCTAAATTCTTGGAAGAGCAGAGTCTGATTAGAACAAGTCAACATGGATTTAGTAAGGGGAGGTCGTGTCTAACAGACCTGTTGGAATTCTTTGAAGTGGTGACAAGTAGGTTAGACCAGGGAAACCCAGTGGATGTGATCTATCTAGACTTCCAAAAGGCCACATGGGAGGTTGCTGAGCAAGGTGAGGGCCCATGGTGTTCGAGGTGAGCTTCTGGTATGGATTGAGGATTGGCTGTTTGACAGAAGGCAGAGAGTTGGGATAAAAGGTTCTTTTTCGGAATGGCAGCCGGTGACAAGCGGTGTCCTGCAGGGTTCAGTGTTGGGGCTGCAGCTGTTCACATTATATATTAATGATCTGGATGAAGGGACTGGGGGCATTCTAGCGAAGTTTGCAGATGATACAAAGTTAGGTGGACAGGCAGGTAGTACTGAGGAAGTGGGGAGGCTGCAGAAGGATCTAGACAGTTTGGGAGAGTGGTCCAGGAAATGGCTGATGGAATTCAACGTGAGCAAATGCGAGGTCTTGCACTTTGGAAAAAAGAATAAAAGCATACTTTCTAAACGGTGAGAAAATTCGCAAAGCCAAAGTACAAAGGGACCTGGGAGTGCTAGTCGAGGATTCTCTAAAGGTAAACATGCAGGTTGAGTCCGTGATTAAGAAAGCGAATTCAGTGTTGTCATTTATCTCAAGAAGGTTGGAATATAAAAGCATTGCTGTGCTACTGAGACTTTATAAAGCTCTGGTTAGGCCCCATTTGGAGTACTGTGTCCAGTTTTGGTCTCCACACCTCAGGAAGGACATACTGGCACTGGAGCGTGTCCAGCGGAGATTCACATGGATGATCTCTGGAATGGTAGGTCTAACATACGAGGAACGGCTGAGGATCCTGGGATTGTATTCATTGGAGTTTAGAAGATTAAGGGGAGATTTAATAGAAACTTACAAGATAATACATGGCTTGGAAAGGGTGGACACTATGAAATTGTTCCCTTTAGGCGAGGAGACTAGGAGCCATGGACACAGCCTTAGAATTAGAGGGGGTAAATTCAGAACAGAAATGCGGAGACATTTCTTCAGCCAGAGAGTGGTGGGCCTGTGGAATTCATTGCCGCAGAGTGCTGTGGAGGCTGGGACGCTAAATATCTTCAAGGCAGAGATTGATAAATTCTTGATGTCACAAGGAATTAAGGGCTACGGGGAGAATGCTGCTAAGTGGAGTTGAAATGCCCATCAGCCATGATTGAATGGCAGAGTGAACTCGATGAGCCAAATGGCCTTACGTCCACTCCTACGTCCTATGGTCTTATGGTCTAATATAGCATGGCTAATCCACTGAACCTGCACATCATTGAACTGTAGGAGGAAACCAGGGCACTCATAGGAAACCCATGCAGACTTGGAGAGAAAGTTCAAACTCCACCCAGACAATTGTGCAGAGCTGGAATTGAACACGGTTCCCTGCCATTATGAGGCCGTATTGCCCAAAATCACCTTGAGTCACTTTCGGCCCATTTTAATTAAAAGCAGGTTCCCTTGTGTGAGCAGGACTGTTTCGTTAAGATTCTGCTCATGCATTATTTCATTTTTCCTGTGCTCATTTTCCCACAGTACATCATCTAGCATTCCTCTCTGAGACTCATCCAGAGTCAGATAATCTTTAGAGAAACAAGTTCTCGTCTTTACTTGAGCTGCATTACACAAAGGGACACTTTCGTCTACATCTCCCTGGGGCCCATAATCAATTACCATTCAGCTTTTTAGACAGATTTTGTTTTAGAATTAAATTTAATTTTATTCGTGCTAATGAATTCAAAATTTCTGGAATCTGTTGACTCATGAGACAAACCAGAAACAAAAACTACAGGCACTAATGAATCTACTTCGAATTTGGACAGTCCTGTTAATTGTGTGGACTTGAGCATTTAAAAAGTCACATTGCCACCACTTTCTCCAGAGCAATCAATGATAGACAATTAGTTGACCAGTGTTTTATTAAGCATCCAAGGAATAGGAAATCCGACGTTTCGGGCAAAAGCCCTTCATCCTGATGAAGGGCTTATGCCCGAAACGTCGGATTTTCTATTCCTTGGATGTTGTCTAACCTGCTGTGCTTTAACCAGCAACACATTTTCAGCTGTGATCTCCAGCATCTGCAGACCTCATTTTTTACCCAGTGTTTTATTAACAAAACATTAACTCTGCGTTCTCTCCACAGACGCTGTTGAGCTTTTCCAGCAATTTCTGATTTTGCACAAATTACAAGAATATCTGTTAATAATGGGAGGTTCAGTTAGAGAGAGGTATATTGGACCTTTAGCTCCCTTGAAAGTTTGCCAATTGAATATATGGCCTTCTAATACACTTTCAGATATGGAAGATTTCAACAATCGGACATTTCCAAAGTAAAATACAGAACACATAAATGACAAGTGATGTAGCAAAAAACATATTGAACACATACATAAGCATTCCACAAGCTGAAATCAACGATTGTATCTTTTCCACATTTTGACATTTATACTTTGAGGAAACAATTCATTCAGTTGACAAATGAACTGAGCAAACATATTCTCCTTAAAAAAACTAAGCAATTCTGTGCCTATGAATAAGCCTCGTACATCACTGCTCAATGACAGTCTTTGAGGAAGATTTTGGCAATGAGTTATTTACATATTTGCCATTCTACAGATTTTTTGAGCTGCTGAATTCTTATTGAGGCGAATAGGATCTGTGGAAACAAAATGCTTCATTTAGCCATCTTCTAATAGAATAGAACACAAAATATTGAATTTCTCTGATATTCCTCAACAGATAATTTGAAGGTTTCTAATGGTACAATAGTTGAGTTTTGCATCAGTGAATGATGTTCCCAAACATTTAAATGAGCCAGCATTGTGTCTGAGTCTCCTTAGTAAAGAAAGGGTTTATACCATTGATTCTCCTGCTCTCAGATGCTGCCTGACCTGCTTTACTTTTCCAGCACCACACCCTTGACCCATTACAGTCCACCCCCTGCCTATAGTGATAAACAATGGTAAGACATCCACCTTCTTCAAATTTCAAGCCCTTCACTTCTCAGCGGATTAGCTTTGAAGTGATTGATTTAACTGTGCTCTGCAAGGGCTTGGCAAAGCATCCTGTTCAAAGGCAGTTACGGGTGGGTAAGAAATTAATTAAGAAAAGGCAGTAACACCAGCAAATATGGGGAACTATGCATGGCTGCTCATTGGGGAACACATGGTTTAAAGCAGCCCAGAGCATGCATGCAGTGTCAGCAAATACAGCTGGAAGAGAGAGAAAATCTTTTCTGGTGGGAAGGGGGAGCAGTAGTGTAGCACTTCTGTTAATGCTATACCAGTTGTCTGGCTTAAGGAAAGCAAAATACTGCAGATGCTGGAAATCTGACACAAACACAAAGAATGTAGAAACTCAGCAGGTCTGGCAGCATTTGTGGAGAGAGAAAGCAGAGTTAACACCTTGAGTTCTGAAGAAGGGTTGTACCAGACTCGAAACATTACCTTCATTTGAGCCGGATTAATGCAGTGGTTGACTCTTGGTTGTCTTTTCAAACAGCCTTAAACCATTAAGGAACATCGAAATTGCCTCTCAAACCCTCTGATATCTTTCTGGAGTAGGCAAGAATTTTTATTTAATAATGTGCCCCTTTTTAAGTTGGGAAGTGAAGCAGTGGAAATGTGGTAATATTACAGGGCTGGTAATTTAGACATGCAGGTTAATGTCCTGGGCTCGAATCTGAACAAGGAAGTTGGAGAAACATTGAACCCAATAAAATCTGAAATTGAAAGTTAGTCAAATGACAACTATGAACCATTATTAGTGGACAGTGCCTCTAAAACCAATATTGTAAAAATCCATTTGGTTCACAAACGTCCTTTAGATCCACAGCAAAGTGTTTGTTTGTTAACTGCATTTGGAAATGGCCCAGCAAGCTACATAGTTCAAGGGTAATTAGGAATGGGCAACAAATGTTGGCATTGCCAGCGACACCCTCATTGTTCGCAGGAATCAAAATGAAAGGCTGTGGTAATGTAAAAGGGCTGATTTGTACATGGCCCACACGGGCACTATTTGGATTTTGTATGGCACAAAGCCAGGCGGTTGTTGAAGGAACATTGCTTGCCACTGACACTGACATCCTGTGAATGAATAAAAGCTACTACCCCACGGATAAATGTTCTCAGTGAAGCAAGTTGACAGAAGAATGTTCGTCAAGACACAGGAAATACTCTCTCGCTGTTCCTCAAGTGCAGCCATGGGATTATTTTTAACCATAGGAGCAAGCTGAAGTCATTTGAGTTAATGCGCCATCTAAAAGACAGCATTTCCATCAAGATAGCATTCTTTCAGTGCAACAATGAAATGTCTGGTTTGATTATTTGCTTACGTCTGTAGTGAGACTTGACTCAGGAGCTAAAGTGGTACAACTCTCAAGTAGATTTTCACTTCAAATTATGCAGATGAATGTCAGCACTGGTGTGAACCAACATGTTTTGTCAGCCATTAGATCAAATGAAGAGGAACTTTTCAGGATAAACAGTCAACGATCAATTCACTGAAGCCAACCACTGCAGATAAACTGACATTTCAATCACATGTGAATTGAGTGGACAGAGAAGTGGTGAAAGTGAAGGAAAAGACTGATAAAGAAATATGTCAGTGCGTGCACAAGCCGGAGAAAATCTGATATGAAATTTGATGAATCTATACAATTGGATTCAAACCCTACTTCTCACACAGAAGAACGACAATAGCTTTGACTATTCCCAAAGAAAATAGCCCTATCCAAGTGAAAATCTTTGATACTGGAGGTGCCTATATGCATTTGCAGCAAGGTCAGGATAACATTCAAGCTAGGGCTGAGTGGTGGCAGGGAAAATGTGTGCCACACAAACGCTGAGGGAATGACTATCTCAATTTAGAGAGAATCTACCATCTCCACTTGACATTCAATGGCATAGTCATCACTGAATTCACCAGTATGGGCTTATCATTGGCCAAAAACTGAATTGCAACAATGATATAGATTGTCTACAAGGTGAACCACAGTGCTTCAAGCAGGTGCCTCATCACCATCTCATCAAGGTCAGCTAAATGACTACGAACCGGCATGGTCTCCTTATCGAAGGAAGGAAATCGTAACATCAGAGGGAGTTCAGAGAAGGTTCATATTATTCTTAAAGTTTTCTAATCCTTTCTGACTCCACTTCAGACTGAACTTCAACAGTGGCAAAAGAATTAGTCTACGTGGCAGTATTATTCTGCAGTGTCGCAGAATCTTCAACCAATTTACTTCAAGCACTGCTCTCAATCTTATTATCATAATTTAATTTTATGAATATTCATGATGGTAGATAGCTGGGAGCGGACACAAGAAAGTGATTGAAGCACAGAATTTTGATAATATTCCCCATGCAATATTGTAAAGTTTGAGTGATTTATGACACTATCTAAGCTCAGAACTTAAATAGCAGTTTCACCACTCTCTTGAAACCAACAATAATTTAATCTTGCATAAACCTGCCACAAGAACAGCAGAAATGACTTAAGATGGTGTTGCTGGAAATTCATCAGGTTTTCTGCGGCTATCAAAAAAACTCGTTAGATTCAACAAAATTGCTCCATATCTTAGACCGTCAGAAAATAAGGGTAGGTCCAGAAAAGGTTCATTATTCATTCACCGGATGAGGGCACCACTAGCATTTATTGCCCAACCCTAGGGCAGTTAACAGTCAACCACATTGCTGTGGGTCTGAAGTCATATGTAGGCCAGACCAGGTAAGATGGCAGCTTCCTTCCCTCAAGGACATTAGTGAATCAGATGGGTTTTCTGGTAAAAAAAATGAGGTCTGCAGATGCTGGAGATCACAGTTGAAAATGTGTTGCTGGTTAAAGCACAGCAGGTCAGGCAGCATCCAAGGAATAGGAAACTCGACGTTTCGGGCATAAGCCCTTCATCAGGGCTTCATCAGCCCTGATGAAGGGCTTATGCCCGAAACATCGAGTTTCCTATTCCTTGGATGCTGCCTGACCTGCTGTGCTTTAACCAGCAAAACATTTTCAACAGATGAGTTTTCTGACAATCGACAATGGATTCATGGTCATCAGTGGACTCTTAATTCCAGGTTCTTTATTTATTGAATTCAAATTCCTCCATTTGCCACAGCATGATTCAAACCCAAGTCCTCAGGACATTATCTGGGTCTCTCCCTCACACACACACGCACACACACACAAGTCTATGGGGTGAATTTGCATTTGCAGATTTGTATTTGCAGATACATTCTATTTGTTCAAAAAGCACACAATTCCTACTTTGGAAAAAGAGCCAGTCTGACCCAAGGTTGGAACACAGACAGACTCTAACCTCACACATTTAATGCATTGTCTGAGCTGAATGTCACCTTTTTAAAAATATAAAACCTGAAATTATCTCGGTATTGTGACTTGAAAGAAGTCTGTGATTTACAATATTAATGAATCGAAATCTGCGACCCATTCTAAGTGATCAAAAACTTGACACCAATCTAAGTTTGTTCAACATATTGCATCTGTTGTATGACACTTTGATCTTTTACAATTAATTCTATGTCCTATGATCCTGCCCCACTTGCTTTCTGATGAAGGAGCAGTGCTTTGGAAGCTTGTACTTCCAAATAAACCTTTTGGACTATAACCTGGTGTTGTGGGATTTTTAACTGGGTCTCTGGGTTAACAGTCCAGTGACAATATCACTAGGCTGTCACCTCCCCACAACAATCCCACAAATGCAGGGATTTTCTTATCAGGAGAGTTTGAGTAAATTGGGCCTGTACTCATTTGAATTTAGAAGAATGAAAGAATTAAATACGTAAGCTTGCTAGAGTATCTGTGAAGATGTTGATTCCCCTTATGGAAACATCAGGAACCAGAAGGCATAACCTCAGAATATGAGGTCACCTATTTAATACATACAGCAAGAGGAAGTTCTTCATTCAGAGGGCTGTGAATCTGTGGAACTTTTTTACCACAGAGGTTGTTGCGGTTGGATCACTAAGTTTATTCAAGGGACAGTTAGATTTTCAATCAGGAAGGGAATCAAGGGCTCTGGGGGAAAAAGAAGAATGGTGAAGTTACTGAACACTTCAACCCCAGGGCATCAATGTGGACTTCAACAGTTTCCTCATTTCCTCTTCCCCCACCTCACCCTAGTTCCTAACTTCCAGCTCAGCACTGTCCCCATGACTTGTCCGGACTTGTCCTACCTGCCTAGCTCCTTTTCCACCTATCCACTCCACCCTCTCCTCCCTGACCTATCACCTTCATCCCCTCCCCCACTCACCCATTGTACTCTATGCTACTTTCTCCCCACCCCCACCCTCCTCCAGCTTATCTCTCCATGCTTCAGGCTCACTGCCTGTATTCCTGATGAAGGGCTTTTGCCCGAAACGTTGATTTCGCTGCTCCTTGGATGCTGCCTGAACTGCTGTGCTCTTCCAGCACCACTAATCCAGAAATTACTGATGATCAGGTCAGCCATGATCAGTTTGAACAGTGAAGCAGACTCGATGGGCCAAATGAAACATTGGAACTAGGAGCAGGAGTAGGCCATTCGATCCTTTGAGACCTGCACTGCTATTCAGTATGACCACGGCTGATCCTCTACCTCGATATCACATTCCGGCTTTCTCCCCATACAATTTGATGTCTTTAAATATATATTTGTCTTCCTTGAATATATTCAGTGGCTTGCCTCCATAGCCTTCTGTGATTGAGAATTCCACAAATTTATTACACTTTGAATAAAGAAATTTTCTTCATCTCAGCCCCTACCTCTGTATCCTTGGATTGTATTCCTGATTCTAGAAGAGCAACCAGGGAAAATATCCAGCATCTAGTCTGTCAGCCTATTACAATTCCAAATATTTCAATCATCCTTCTCAAACCCAGTCAAACCAATCTCTCCTCGTAGACTAGACCTGTCATTCCTAGTTTCAGACTAGTGAACCTACACTGCACTTCCTCAAATGGGAACTAAATCCTTTCTGAAGTAGGGAGGCTAAAATGGTACACCGTACTCCAGATGTGGTTTCATCAAGCATTCTTATATCTGAATTCAAATCCACTCATAATCATGCTAACAGACCATTGCCTTACTAATTGCTAGCTGTACTTGTCTGCTTACTTTCATTTAATAGTTTACAACGACACCCAAATCCGTCTGTGGATCCATGCTTCCCAAACTATCATCATTGAAATAATACCCTTCCCTTTTGTTTTTCACATCAAAGTATACACAAGTTTTTGAGAAAATTTGTAGCTCAGGTTGAGGTTCTACATGTAGGTTTACTCACTGAGCTGGAAGGTTCATTTTCAGACCTTTCGTCACCATACTAGGTAACATCAGTGAGCCTCCGGATGAAGCACTGATGGTATGGCTGCTTTCTGTTTATGCATTTAGGTTTTCTGGGTTGGTGACATCATTTCCTGTGGTGATGTCATTCCTGTTACTTTTCTCAGGGGGTAGTAAATGGGATCCAAGTCAATGTGTTTGTTGATAGAGTTCCGGTTGGAATGCCATACTTCTAGGAATTTTCAGCATGTTCTGTTTGGGTTTGTGGGCTACCATGATGCCAAGGGGTCTGAGCAGTCTAGCAGTCATTTCCGAGATGTTTTTGATATAGGGGAGAGTGGCTAGGGTTTCTGGACATGTTTTGTTTGCTTGTTTGGGTTTGTTGCTGAGACATCGGTGGACTGTGTTCATTATGTACCCATTCCTTTTGAATAGACTGTATAGGTGATTTTCCATATATGTTTTTTTCTTGTACACGCTGGTTTGAAGTTCCCCATTGGCTGTACGTTCTGCTGCAACATCTAGGAATGGCAGTTTGTTGTTGTTTTCTTCCTCTAGTGAATTTTATGCCAATAAGGGGATTATTGATGGGTCTTGAAGGTTTCCTCTAATTTGTTCCATTTAGTGATGACAAGCGTCCACCAGAAAACAACACATACGGACTAAATATTGAACTACAGAAGCAATCATCCCAACACCCACAAATGAAGCTGCATTAGAACATTATTTCAATGAGCCACCACACACTGCAGCACAGAAGAACTATGAAGAGGAAGAAAATCATCTATACAATGTATTGAAAAAGAATGGGTACCCAATGAACACAGTATACCGTTTTCTCAGCAACAAACCCAAACAAGCAGACAAAACACGTCGAGAAACCCTAGTCACTCTCTCCTACATCAAAGACATCTCAGAAATGACTGCCAGACTACTCAGACTTCTTGGCATCATGGTAGTCCACAAACCCGCCAACACACTAAAACAGCAGTTAGTGAACTTGAAAGACCTGATACAGACAACAAACAAAACTAACATCATTTGCAAAATACTTTGCAAGAAATGTAACAAACACTACAGTGGACAAACAGGCAGAAAACTAGCCACCAGGATATACAAACATCATCTAGTCACAAAAAGACATTACCCACTCTCACTAGTATCTTTACAAACAGATTAGGGGGAACACCACTTTGACTGGGACAACACATCCATCCTGGGACAAGCCAAACAGAGACTCACATGAAAATTCCTAGAAGCATGGTATTCCAATTGGACCTCTATCAACAAACACATTGACTTGGATCCCATTTACCACCCCCTGAGAAAAAGAACAGGAAATATATCACCATGGGAAATGATGTCGCCACAGGAAATGGCATCACCAACTTAAGGAGACTTAACGACATAAATAGAAAGCAGGCCATACCATCAGGGCTTCACCTGGAGGCTCACTGATGACGTTACTTAGTATGGTGACAAAACGTCTGAAAAATGAACCTTAGAGCTCAGCGAGCAAACCTACATCCACAAAGTTTATACTTTCACATTTTCCCTTGTTGCACTGCATCTAGTCACTCACAAATTGTTTAAACCATCCTAAAGCCTCTTTGCATCCTGCTCACTGCTCACAATCCCATCCAGTTTTGTGTCATCAGCAAACTTGGAAACCTTGCAGTTTGTTCACTCATCAGTGTAATTTACATGGATCGAGATTACCTAAGGCCCAAGCACTGATTCTTGCTGTACCCCAGTAGTCATTGCCTGCAATTTGGAAAAAGATCCATTTATTTCCATTCTCTGTTGCCTTTCTATCAATCAATTCTTGATGCATGTCAATGTATTACTCCTGACCCCATGTGCTTTAACTTTGTTCACTTGTATTAGGCCCTCATATTTTATTGGCCTTTACCTCAGGAATTTGCCTAGCACTATTTTCATATTAACTATTGTGAGGGACCTTATCAAAAATCTCCTGAAAATCCAAATACATCACATCCACTGGTCCTCCCCTGTCTAGTTTACTCATTACTTACTGAAAAAAAATCCCGTGGATTTGATAACTTGCTATTTGCCTTTTATAAACTATGTAAACCCATTTATAAACAGGTGTATTATTTCATAGCTTTGTTCAATGCCAAGTCTTCTATAATAGAGTACAGCATTTTCCTTACTTCTGAAACTAGGCTAACTGGTTTATAATTCTCTCTTTCTTTTCTCTCCCTACCTTTTTAATAGTAGGTTATATTTACTTCCCTCCAATCTGAAGGAATTGTTCCAGACTCTATAGAATTTTTAAAGTTGATCAGCAGTATATCCTTTATATGTCCAGGATGACTTCCTTTCATGAACTACCAGGCCCTAACGATTTGTCAGCCTTTAGCCCTCGCACTATTTTCTTATTAATAATGATTACCTACATTGCCATCCTCTCAATAGACCCTTGTTTCCAAAGCACATCTCAGACATTACTTGTGTACATTTTTATGAAGACAGAAACCAACGTTAGTATCCCATTCTTCTTCCAATAATTTTTTTCACCAACAAAACTTCCCCCCACTTCTGACTCTAAAGGGTCAACAAATAAACAAGAATAGAAGTTGCTCGAAAAACCAGGAGGTCTAGCATCATCAACAGAGAGAAAACAGAGTAGAGTTAATATTTTCAATTTTTCAAGTTCAATGACTCTTATAAACTAGAAGTAGTGAGGAGAAAGAGGTATTTATACTGATGATGGAGCTGGGGAATAAAGGATGGGGGGTAAGGAGTGTGCACTTAGTAAGAAACAGAGCCCAGAGAGAATACAAATATTGTTGATAGTAAGCCAGGGAAGAAGAGGACCTAGGTTTTGTTTTACAAATGTTTGTTCACAAATTTATAGAAGTTTTTACAGTTATTTTCTACGTTTCCTGTAATTTTACTCTCATACTGTACTTTTGAACTTGATGAAAGATATTTTTTCCTTTTTGCTGAAGTCGAAAATGCTCCCAATCTTCAGGCTTGCTGCTTTTCTTGGCAATTTTATATAGCTTCTCTTTGAATCTAATACTATCCCTAATTCACTTTGTAAGTCATGGTTGAATCATTTATGTTTGCCCTTACATCTTTGGCTGAATAGTTGTAACTTGGTTATTTTTGAAGGTAATGTTGTCTTCTTTATTTTGTCTTTCTTGCCCGTAACAAATCGCATTGGTGAGCCAGTTCAGGACTCAGGGCTTGTGGTGGAGGCAGTGGAATGAAGATAGACTTACAGTTATATCTTTTTATTCTTAAATTATTCAAAATGACACTGGATTGTGGTGACAGTCGAAGCTTTTCACTGTACTTTACTGCATTATTCACTGTAAAATACAAGTGATGAAAAATCACTCAATTCAATTTAATTTAGCTCAGCCTATTTATTCTCTAGTTTATGGTCTAGGTCACCAATAGATCCAATTTTTCTTCCACTATTTTCCAATGAATGCTCATGATTGACCCTGTGCACCAAATTACCTTGACCAAATTATATTTAATTAATATCTGGATGACACTACAATACCATGTACAACACACAGTTGGGTTAAAATGAGTGGAAACCAAAGGTGGGTCTTTGACAATGAGCGCTATAAATACAAAAAAACATAAACACACACTAGATTAAAGCATGACCCAACGCATTCAGCTGCATTTTGGAAATTTTTCTTTCATTTTGCTTCAGGCATGCCTTTGAACTTCAGATATTATTTGTTTCCTTTACCTTAATTGTTCAATCTTGTTCATAATTGAGACTATCCACTTAATGCTCCCCTATGCAACAGCTCACATCATTGGTTTCCACAGATGTACCACAATAAAAACAGAAAGTGGTGGGGAAACTCAGCAGATTTGGCAGAATCTGTGGAGACAGAAACAGAATTAATGCTTTGCATCTGATTTCTTCGAAACTTTTATTTCAGATCTCCAGCATTCCAAGCCATAGTCCTTGTTTAATAATGAACATCATTAACCAAAGGTCCCTAACCCAAAACTTTGACGTTGTTTCTCTCTCCACAGTTGCTGTCAGACTTGCTGAGTTTCTCCAGCATTTTCTTTTCATTTCAGATTTCTGGCATTTTCTTTTGTTTTACATTTCATCATTTATTAGTTCTAAAATCTTGGAGATGACAATGAAAGATGCCTGGAATAAGGTTGCCCTTTTCTGTAAATTAGATTGAAGTATATTTCCTTACAAGCAAAGTAAGACTGCTATAAAAAACAAACACTAATGCACTCATCATGGCCATCAATGAACTTATGTCCCAAAATAACAGCTAAAGAGGAAGCAATTCTCAATACAGCTACTTTGCTAAACTATGAGTAATCATGATTTCCCACAACAAGAATCTTAAAAAAATATTAAAATTAATGCAGCAAAAAAATTCCCTGAAATCTGTTACAAGACTGATGCGTATGAAATTCATATCCTGAGGGTTAGCCTTAAACAGAAACTGAATTAGATCAGCACAGTAAATTGTATGGCTAAAAGGGCAGGGCAGAATGCTGTGGAGAGCAACTCACTTCTCATCTCCCCATGAGATATTGCAGTCAACAGCAATTCATAACTATGATCACTATTACAATCCAAACCAAAAGTCAAAAAATACAAAACGTCTGGCTGTTTAAGCAATCAAGGTGGAATTGAGGCCATTTTTAAAATCCTCTCATAAAATGTGGGTGTAGGCTGGATGGTACAACATTTTTCCTGACCCTTCATTGTCCTTGAAGAGCTGACCTTTTTGAAGCTTTGTAGCCCATGTGCTGTACATCGTCTCGCAATGCCATTACTGAGGGAGTTCCATGATTGTGACCCAGTAACATTCAAGGAGTGGTGAAATATTTCCAGGTCAGGATGAAGTGTCATTTGGATGCAGATGGTGTTGTTCCCAAGTATCTACCACCCTTATCTTTCTAGATAGAACTGAGTGTAGGTTTGGAAGATGCTGTGCAAGGAGCCTTGGTGAGTTACTGCAGTGATGTTATTCACTGCTGGTAATGTGAGTCAGTGGTGTTGGGAGTGAATGTTAAAGGTACCGGTCAGCATGCCATTCAAGCTGGTTGCTTGTTTTGGATGGTTTCGATCTTCCTGAGTGTTATTGGAGCTGCATTCATCCAGACAAGTGGGGAGTATTCCATCACACTCCTGACGTGTGCCTTGACAATAATGGGCAGACTCTGGGGAAATAGGAAGTGAATTACTCTCCACAGAATTCTGGCCTGTCGTTGTAGCCATAGTATTCATAATGGCCAGTCTAATTCAGTT
This sequence comes from Hemiscyllium ocellatum, assembly GCF_020745735.1. Classification (NCBI taxonomy): domain Eukaryota; kingdom Metazoa; phylum Chordata; class Chondrichthyes; order Orectolobiformes; family Hemiscylliidae; genus Hemiscyllium; species Hemiscyllium ocellatum. Next base: position 73,187,533 of record NC_083418.1, read on the forward strand.
CCTGGTTAAGGTTAACCCCCAAGATGTTGATCATGGAGGATTCAACAGTGACAATGCCATTGAATATCAATGGGAAATGGTTCAATTCTGTCTGGTTGGAGAGGGTTTCAGAGTTATGCTTCTTTGATTCCTTCAGTTGACATCATGGACAAGACCAGAATTTGTCCCCCCGCGCCCCCCCCACAACAAAACCTCTAATTGTCATCAGGAAAGCTGTGGTAAGCTACTGTTATGGACTAGGCCAGATCACTCAAAACATTCTTAAGCAGACAGCCCAAACTATAACTCTGCAATTTGCTTTGGTAAGTGTGCAGTGAAAAGTACCCGGAGTAAATTAGCTAGGTTGACTACCACGTTTTAAAACACACAAAAATTTATTCATAAAATTACACAATGAAACACAAAGAACAGAATCAAGAATGCCTACAGATCTCAATCTATCCAATCTAGACTTAATTTTGCTGTTCTGAATATACACAACAGTTCCAATAAGCAAACCCCTTAAATACAGTAAAAATGAAACAAAGGTTGAAGTTAGGAGGGCAGAAGGAGAGAGAGTTTAGCAGCCTGTTTCCACACAGCCTACTGCTGAACTCCCGAACTGGTTCTGACCTGAACTGCTCAGCTAGAAAGCTGGACACGCACCTTGACTTATACAGGTTACTTCTAAAAACATAAAAGTTTGGCCTAAAGTCTTACGTATAAACAAAAAGGTCTCTTAATACCCTTTTGTCTCTGTACCAAACCCAGCTGTTTTGGAACCCTGAGTGCTTTATGGCCTCTGAAAAAAGTATCCTTGAGAAAAGGAACATTTTTTAGGGAAAAAGGCTGAGGGGTGACCTGATAGAGGTTTACAAAATTATGAGGGGCATGGATAGGTTAAATAGGCAAAGTCTTTTCCCTGGGGTTGGGTAGAGGGCATAGGTTTAGGGTGAGAGGGGAAAGATATAAAATAGATCGGCAGGGCAACTTTTTCACACAGAGGGTGGTACGTGTATGGAATGAGCTGTCAGAGGAAGTGGTGGAGGCTGGTACAATTGCAACATTTAAGAGGCATTTGGGTGGGTGTATGAATAGGAAAGGTTTGGAGGGATATGGGCCAGGTGCTGGCAGGTGGGACAGATTGGGTTGGATATCTGGTTGGCATGGACGGGTTGGACCAAAGGGTCTGTTTCCATGCTGTACATCTCTATGATTTGATGACTCTATGACCAGCTTTGTGACACTATCCTTTGGTCCCTGTTGCAGTCCATTTATGTTTGGTCGAAACACAGTTCCGTTCAGGACAAGGTTCCAGGATTTTGACTTAATGATGCTGAAGAAACAGTAATATTTGATCTAATATCCAGGCTTGGGCTGACAAGTGCCAAGTAACATTTGTGCCAGGCAATGACCATCTCCAATAAGAGACTATCTAATCACTGCCCCTTCACATTCAATGATGTCACCATCAATACATTCTCCACTATCAACATTCTTGGAATCACCATTCATCAGAAGTTCAACTGGATTTCCCACATAAGCACAGTGGCTACAAGGATAGGTCAGAGGCTGGGAAGGGGAGGTGATGGCCCAATGGTATTATCAGTAAAGATTAATACAGAGACTCAGCTTATGTTCTGGGGACCGGGGTTTGAATCCTGCCACGGCAGATGGTAGAATTTGAATTCAATGGAAAATCTGGAGTTAAGACTCCAGATGATTGTTAATCCATTGCTGATTGTCAGAAAAACCCATTGGATTCATTAATGCCCTTTAAGGAAGGAAACTGCCACCCTTGCCCAGTCTGGTGTATATGTAGCAGTGGTTGACCCTTCAACAGCCTCTGAGCAATTGAGGATTTGCAATAAACGTGACCCTTATCCCATAAATGAATTTAAAAAAAGAATATTCCAGCCAGTAACCTACCTCATGACTTCCTAAAGCCTGTCCACCATCTAAAAGCACAAGTCAGGAATCCAATGGAATACTCCCCACTTGCCTGGAGATGAGTGTATCTCCAATAACACTCAATAAACTTGACACCATCCAGGACAAAGCAGCCTGTTTGATTGGCACCATATCCACAAGCGTCCACTTCCTCCACCATTGACACTCCGTAACAACAGTGTGCGCTATCTACAAGATGCACTGCAGCAATTCACCAAAGATTCTCAGACTGCACCCTCCAAACGCATGACCAGTTCCATCTAGAAGGTCAATAGCAGCAGATACATGGAAACATCCCCACCTACAACTCACTCACCATTCTGACTTGGAAGTAAGTCACAGTTCTTTCACTGTCACTGTGTCAAAATCCTGGAATTCTCTCCCTCCGCTCATTGTGGGTCAACCTAAAGCATGTGGTCTGCAACAGGTCAAGGAGGCAGTTCATCACCAACTTCTCAAGGGCAACTAGGGACAGGCAACAAAGGCTAGCCCAGCAAATGGTCTCCACATCCCAAAAGTGGCTTTTAAAAAAGTCAGGATGGTGCTTGGAGGGGAATTTGCAGGTATTTACTGTCTTTAGTTTTATAGATGGTAGATTTAGACAGGTAGATAGATGTTATGGATTTGAAAGGGGATGCTGATGCAGACTTGTCAGGTTACTACAGTGCATCCTTCATTTGGTACACATTGTTGCCATTGTGTGTGGTTGTCGAGGAAATAAATATTCAATATGATGGATGGGGTGCCAGAACAGCAGGGTGTCCAGGATAAAATCAAGCCCGGATAGATTATAGGTTTATCGAAAGCCCTTCATGAGGGCATGTGCTGAGTTGTAATGGAGATACAAGTGAAATAATTAATTACATCTCTAAACAGTTCTAAACACTCAAACATAAAAAGGTTTAAAATAATGAGAAGTGCTGCATAACCAAGACTGTTTCCATAGACAAATAATGACAAAATATTGCAAGATACTTGAGAGTTGTGAAGTTGCATTCATCTATGCAAATGCAGAGTACTCAATCGAATATTCGGCTCCCTAACTTGTGCCTTGTTACCGGTGTTGGATTGGGGTGAGCAAAGTTAAAAATCACACAACAGCGGGTTGTAATCCAACAGGTTTATTTGGAAGCACTAACCTTCAGTCTGCTGCTCTTTCATCAGCACTCTGAAAGCTAGTGTTTCCAAATAAACCTGTTGGTCTATAACCTGGTGTTGTGTGATTTTTAACTTTGTGCCTTGTAGACAGTGCACAGTCTTTGGAGTTTGGGGGTGAGTTACTCACCACAAATCTCCCAAACTCTGTGGAACCATGTTTGGAAACCTCATGGCTTGTGGCAGAATCTTTTCAGTGGGAAAACTCGTACAGTTCCACTATGTTGTAAATGCACAATTTTCACAATGCTTTTACTCCACTCATCTCTGGAGAGAGTTAACCTAATACTGTCTAATGAAGTAACATTGAAATAAACATGCTTTCTACTGATGTGTGAATGATAGTCACAGTACTGATTCAGTCAGAGCAATTACTTTTCTGGTCAATGATAAATGTTGATTTTGAGGTGGAGGTGGATTCAGCAATGATATTTCTATTGAAAATCAAGGGCAGATGTTTTGATTCTTACTTGTTGGAGCTAGTACATGATGCCATTTATCAGCCCAAGCCTGGTGCTGTCTGGATTTTGTTGCATGTGGACAGGAACTTGTTCAGTATCTGAGGAGTTGTGAGTTAACTGGATACCAAAATCATTAGTGCACATTCCCACATCCTTGCTCATCATGAATGGAAGGTCGCAAAGAAGGAACTGAAGACAGTTAGACATGTTACCGACCCTTCGGTACCTTTTGCAGCAAAGTCTTAGACCCCACAACTATCTTCCTTTGTTCTAACTATAACTTCAACCAGTGAAGTTTCCCCAGATTCCAGAAGACTACAATTTCTTTGGTACTCCCTGATTCTGCACTTGGTCAAACAATGTCAAGTGTAGCCACCCTCACGTTGCCACTGAAATTTAGTTCTTTTTCCATGTTTGAATTACCTAAGTAGGGCCCAAACTGAGCTTCAGTTGTTTTTTAAATGTTTCTTTTTATTTATGAACTGTGATACCTTGACAACCATAGAGTTACAGCCTACAGCCTTGCCTAACTTCCCTTTTCAGTCTATTTTGCAGAGAGCTACCCATTCACCAAACTTCTTGTTGTCATCAACCGCTATCAGGTGGATCCCATCCTCAACACAGAGTCTTTCTACCAATATAACATGAAGTGCCTCACCTTAAATAGCTGCCAGGATAGACAAGTAAGCCTGTCAAGTACCTTGACAGCTTCCAAGAGACAACACAAGCCATCGAGGATGTATGGAACCAGGATATCAGTGTGTGACTGCAGGTTGATAGTCCTCCTAATGGCACAGAGGTAACATGTGTAGGTCATTTAGGCCCTTGAGCCTTTATGAGCATTCTATGTTATCTCTGGTCATCTACCACTCAGCAATATACAAGTATCCTAGACATCAACAGTAACTATATTTCCACCGATCACTGTAGAAAAGTGTCTCTGGAAAAGCACAGCAGCTCAGGCAGCATTTAAGGAGCAGGTGAGTCGATGTTTGCGGCATAAGTCCTTCACCAAGAATGTGAGTGGGGAAAGGAGCTGAGAGATAAATAGGACGGTGGTGGTGGGTTTTGGGGTAGGTAGCTGGGAGGGCAATAGGTGGATGTAAGTGGGGGAGTGATTGTGATAGATGGAGTGGATAGGTGGGAAGAAAGATGGACATGTAGGTCAGGTCAAGAGGGCCATGCTGAGTTGGAGGGTTGGATCTGGGATGAGTTGTCGGGAGGGGAGATCAGGAAACTGGTGAGGTCGGTGTTGATGTTGTATGGTTGAAGAGTCACAAGATGAGGCATTCTTCCTCCTGGCGTGTATTGGCTTGGATTTGGCAGTGGGGGAGGCCCAGGACTTGCATGTCCTTGGTGGAGTGGAAGAGGGAATTGAAATGCTCAACCACAGGGCATTGGGGTTGTTTGGTATGTGTGTCCCAGAGATGTTTGCGAGTTGGCGTTCTGTCTTCTCGATGTAGAGGAGTTGTGTATTCATTCAATGACTAAGCTTGCACCATCCTCTGCTATAGAGAACTCCAAACATTCACCACCCTTTGAATAAAGTCCTATCTCATCCTAAATGGAATCCTCATTTATTCTGAGACTGTGTCCTCTGTTTCTAACGACCAGGGAAAACATTCTTTTGGCCTTTCTGCTGAAGTGGGTATAATGTTTACGCCCTTTAAGAATGTTGTAGGTTCCTTTGAGATCTCTCACACTCTTCAAAACTCCAGACGATACAGGCCCAGTCTAATATGCAAGTATATGAAATAGGAACAGAGGCAGACCATTCGGCCCCTTGAGGCTGCTCTGCCATTCAATAAGATCATGTCTGAACTGTTTGTGTTTTCAATTTCTATTTTTCCATCTATCCTCAATTGCCTTCCCTTCCCTGGACAAACAAGACCTTATTCACCTCTGACTTAAAAATATTTAATCCCCAGCCTTCTGTGACAGATAGCTCCAATACTCAGAGAAAAAAAAACTCCTGATCTCTGTCCTGGAAGTCTGTCCAGTGCCCCCTTGTTCGAGACTAACCCACAAGAGGAAACGTCCTTTCCACATTCACCTTACCAAGACCATTGAGAGCTTATACACTTCCATCAAGCCACACTTCACACTTTCAAACACCAGTGGGATAAAGTCCAGCCTGACCGAATCATTCTCATAAGACAATCCACTCATTTCAGGCATCAATCTCGTAAACCTCCTCTGAACTAACTCCAATGCATTTCTTAAGTCGAGGGACCAAAACTGCGAAGTATTCCCAAATGTGGGATCTTACTAGTGGCCTCTATAACGTGAGTTATTTTACTTTAATTCTTGAGCAGCATTCCATTAGACTTCTTGATTAAGCATTTACCTCGATATTAACATTTTGTTACTCATCAACTGAAACACACAAAATCTCTCTGCACTTTGAAATTCCTTGCAATTGCTCTCCATTTAAGACATACACTGGCTTTTCACTTGTCTCAACCATTGAAGGGATTAGTCTGGTGAACGTCTGCCATACTCCATCAGTGGCAAATATGCTCTTACCTCAGCAAGAGGAACAGAACAGTGCACAATACTCCTGGTACGGTCTAACCAATATTCTACATATTTGAAGGAAAACTGCTCCAAACTTCAACTGTTCTTGTGATAAAGGCTTCCATATCAGAGAGGCAAAAACAAAAAGTGAAAGAGAGAAACATAGAGAGAGCAAGAGAGAGAGAGAGAGAGAGAGAGACAGAGAGAGACAGAGAGAGAGAGACAGCCTCCTCTTTCAGAAACTTGAAGGTTTCTGGCCTCATTTTTCTCTACCACAAGCTGTTCAGCTACCTGGCTGCAATCACATAATTGTTGGCAGGCAGAAGGCCCTTGTGAAAGATAACTAGTCACCACTCACAGACCAATCAATCAGTTACTGTTGCAAGCTGAATATTATTTTGTACACATGACCCAGGGCTAACCCTTTCACAATAATTTTCTCCCTCTGCTTTAACAAGCAGCAGTGTAAACGCCACTTCTCCTGAGTGTTGGCAACTTGCCAAGTTAAGTTGAATAGGTAACTTGACAAGAAGACAATTTCACGTAGTTCTTCCCTCCAATGCTATCACCACAGAGGTACACGTGCATGACACATTGTTGGAAAGAAAGCAGTAAACGGACAAGAAGCATGTGGACAGTTATCCCAACCTGAAATGGGACAAAGTACAAGAGTTTGAGATTTGTATAAGAACAAATGGACTGGTGGAAAGATTTGTCATTGCGTCCAGCCCAGGTATATGATGCTATAATGAGCAATAGTCAAGTCCTTCGAAGAAATAGGGAGCATATAAAAAGTGCACATTGTCAGTCACCAGTCACACCGGATCATGATTCTGGTATTGAAGGTATCATACCACTCAACAACCACACATCTATGACAAGTGACATACGTCCATCTACAATGATACACCTGAGCAGCTTTATTCTCTGTTGTGTGCAGTTGTGATAACTGGATAGAAACATGGAAAATAGGTGCAGGTATAGGCCATTCGGCCCTTTGACTTGCCATTCAATATGACCATAGCTGATCATGCAATCTCAGTATCCCACTCCCGCTTTCCCTCCATACCCCTTGATGGCTACAAGGGCCATGTCATCATGGAAATTAGAACATTACAGCACAGTACAGGCCCTTCGGCCCTCGATGATGCGCCGACCTGTCATACCAATCTGAAGCCCATCTAACCTACACTATTCCATGTACGTCCATATGCTTGTCCAATGACAACTTAAATGTACTTAAAGTTGGCGAATCTACTACCATTGCAGGTAAAGCATTCCATACCCTTACTACTATCTGAGTAAAGAAACTAACTCTGACATCTGTCCTATATTTATCACCCCTCAACTTAAAGCTATGTCCCCTTGTGCTCACCGTCACCATACTTGGAAAAAGGCTCTCCCTGTCCACCCTATCTAACCTTCTGGTTATCTTATATGTCTCTATTAAGTCACCTCTCAACCTTCTTCTCTCTAACGTCCAGCTCCCTCTAGAATATATCTAATGAACTGGCCCCAACAGCTTCCTGTGGGAGAGAATTCCACAGGTTCACAACTCTCTGAGTGAAGAAATTAGATTAGATTAGATTACGTACAGTGTGGAAACAGGCCCTTCGGCCCAACAAGTCCACCTAGATCCATTTCCCTACATTTACCTAACAACCAACACCATGGGCAATTTAGCATGGCCAATTCACCTAACCTGCACATTTTTGGACCGTGGGAGGAAACCGGAGCACCCGGAGGAAATCTACACAAACAGGGAGAATGTGCAAACTCCACACAGTCAGTCGCCTGAGGTGGGAATTGAACCCGGGTCTCTGGCGCTGTGAGGCAGCAGTGCTAACCGCTGTGTCACCGTGCCACCCACTAATTCTTCCTCATCTGAGTCCGAAATGGCTTACCCCTTATTCTTAGACTGTGAGCCTTTATTCTGGACTTCCTGAAATCAGGAAAATCCTTCCCACATCTAACATGCTTAGTCCCATTAGGATGTTACGTGTTTCTATGAGTTTCTGCTCTCATTCTTCTAAATTTCAAAGAGTACAAGCCCAGTCAATCCAGTCTTTTCTCATATATCAGTGCAGCCATTACTGGAATCAGTCTGGTGAATCTTGGCTGGACTCCCTCAATAGCAAAAATGTACTTCCTCAGACTAAGAGCCCAAAACTGTACACAATACTCAAGGTGTGGCCTCACCAAGGCCCTGTATAACTGCAGCAAGACATCATAACTCCAATACTCAAATCCTCTCGCTGTGGAGGCCAGCATGCCATTAGCTTTCCTCACTCCCTGCTATATCTGCATGCCAACCTTCAGTGACTGTAAGGAGTACACCTGGTAATGTCATACATCCACCAAGGCATTATTTTAATGCATGGATACAATATATCTTGCATTCTTGTACATGTTCATTGTGAAAACATTGCTAAATGGAAAAGGGAGGATCTTGCATTATGGCATAGATCTCAGATCAGACAGATTTATATTTTTAAGGCAATTACACGCCATCATAACATTTGATGATCTGGCAGAAATTTACTCACCTTGTCTTCAGTCATTCTCTGTCTGTGTAACGGAGTCAGTGTAGTATATTTGGTCAGGCAGCTGTATGCACATAATATATAGTGATATTGGCAAGCACAAAACTCAAATTACTTTTGTAAGTCTATGATATTGTGGCACTGTGAGTAGGTAGAGTTATAAATAAACTTCAAGACAGCTGTCCCAACAAGAACCAAACTCTTGTGGTGTATATTATGCAGACTAACATATGGCAAACCATCAGCCACAACTCTTTAGTTACTATTTCCTAAAGGTTCTTTTCCAACCAGAGTATTAATTAGCCCTTTTATCAATAGACACTAATATTAGATCAAAGGAGAGGATGAACCGTCAATAGTTCCTCAATGTATTGGTCCGGAAAACTACCTTTACCAAGTGAGTTATGAACAAATTAATTTTGTTCCTGTAATGTGTAATTTCTAAAATTTTATATTAATTGTAGGGTATTTAAGGGACTAACATTACCTACAAATTGATAATCAGTTTCAGGCGAATAAACGAAAAGGACAATTAGATTTTTAAACATTACATACTGCAACCTTAAAACATGCATAGAGCTCAACTTTGAAAAAAAAAATCAACATTGTGCAGAAGAATAAATATGGGCAGAGTTTAAACCATTCTTTTTTTTTGAAAACCAATCATCAATTAGCAAAAATTAGCACAAATCAGGGAATGAATCCTAACTAGTACAATTTGTAAGTCATCTGAGTAGACCATCATTCTTTGTTGAGCTTAAGAATAAAAGAATACTACATAGATTTTTTAAAAATTAAAATACCTCACAATATAAAGTTTTGAAATAAATTAGAAATTATTATTTGATGCCAACCTGAGTTGGCAGATTTCAACTAGGTGAAAGTGAGGACTGCAGATGCTGGAGATTAGAGTTGAGAGTTGGTGCTGGAAAAGCACAGCAGGTCAGGCAGCATCCGAGGAACAGGAGAATTGACATTTCAGGCAAAAGCTGCTTTTCCAGCACCACACTCTTGACAGATTTCAAGTCTGCTATGTACAGAAGATTAAAAGAATCTTTTGGATTCCGTTTCCTTATTCCAACTGAAATGGGAGGAATAGACTGACTGTCTCAAGAGACTATTCCAAGAGACACAATTTAAGTTTGGTTGTTTTACCTGTTCCCAATATAAAGTCTATCTTTATATTCGACATTGAATTTAAAACATCCATTCATTGAGTTTCTTTAATAAATATAAAATCATTGATTTATCATAAAACACAACTTATTCAACAACTTCACAAAAGTGGTTAATATATGCACACGCATACACAACACCAGAGAAAGAAAAAATATATAGATTTGCCTTTTTAGAGATTCATTTTAGGAAATGAAATAATACTGGCCAATCATGGTTAGTTCTTACAGGAAGAAAGGATGGTATGGGAGAGGTAGGGAATGTATGATGCCTATGGATTCAGTACACAGGTCACAGCATGAGTGCAGTTGTCACTGGGATCTTAGCAGATGCGACATGCTCAGCAAACACAAAATCAGGTAGTCGTAGGTACAAGAGGAAAATCATGTTTCATAATGATCTGACAATGAGAAATGGGCTGGGCAGCCTTTTCCTAATAGGCTTTTCTCCAAATAACACACAAATCATTCCTGATGAAGGGCTTATGTCCAAAACATTGACTATCCTGCTCCTCGGATGCTACCTAACCTGCTGTGCTTTGCAAGCACCACATATTTCATTTCAAAATAATATCCAAACAATGAAAAACTCAACCCAAAAGTTTCCCTAAAAGCGAGTTAAAATAATTAGCTAAAGTTATGATGTTTCCAAGAAACATTTTCTTAAAATAAAGATGTTCCAATGTCCCTTTAGTGATCCCGTTTTTAAAAGCAACACAATCCAGGTATCTCCATTGAACTTGAATTTTTAAAAAAAAATTTTATGCTAAATGTAAAAACTCAAGCCCTCAAAAATAATGATTTGGAGGAGCCAGTGTTGGACTGGGGTGGACAAAGTGAAAAATCACACAACACCAGGTTATAGTCCAACAGGTTTATTGGAGGCACTAGCTTTCGAAGCGCTGTTTTTTCATCAGGTGGTTGTGGAGCAGAATCATACGACACAGAATTTATAGCAACACATGAATTCTTTATAACATCTTAACCAACATCCGAAGTCTCTATTCTGAAAAAAATCCATGATTATGGGCACCAGTGTGAATAAAAGCAGGGCTTGGGAATCAAGCTTTCTATGGGAAATAACTTGCGAACAGTTATTGAATAGAATTACTATATGACCCAAGGTACTGGATGCTGGAGATCTCAACAGACTTGAAATGTTAGCTTGCTTTCTCTCCATGGATGCTGCCTGACTCACTATGAACTCCAACATTTTGTTTTCAGTAGAAATTCCAGCAACATCAGTAATTTGGTTTTACAAGGTACGAGAGTTAGTCGGCTCCCCTGTTGAAAGCAGAAAAGGAGAACAATTGGAGGAAAGATAGCAAAACAATTCTGGTCACCCTGCTATAAGAAGGGTGCAAAAACTGGAAAGGGTGCAAAAAAGATTTACAAGGATATTACCATTTCTGGAAAGTTTGAGTTAAAGAATAGGCAGAATAGGCTGGGACATGTTTCCCTCAAACTTGGAGGCTTAGTGGTGATCTTATCGAGGTTTGTAAAATCACGAGGAGCATTGATTAGGTGATTAGCCAAGTTCCTTTCACCAAGGTAGTGGAGTCCAAAACGAGAGGGCATAGGTTTAAGGTGAGAGGGGAAGGATTTAAAAGGGACCTGAGGGGCAGCTTTTTCACACAGAGGGTGATGTGTACATGGAATATGCTGCCAGAGAAAGTGGTACAAGCAGCAAATCATCTAATGTTAAAAGTATTAAGAGATCAGCTTTCTTAATTCTCTTGATCAACTGACTTGTCATCATCTTTAGGGTTTTGTGCTGATATTAACCCAAAATGTCACCTCCTTTGTACAGTAATTTTTCACTCTTTTTAACTGGTTCATGAGTGACATTTTTTCCCTCTTTCTCCCATTTTATTCTCTTTTTGTTTCTAACACAGGAACTAACCCCTCTCCATTACCTTGGCCTTGGACTGGCGAGGGAAGCATTCCATTTACAAGCTGCACACATTTTAAAAGCTGTGCATTTTAAATAAACACGCTACCACTGATGAAGTAATATCACTTCATGCTGAACCACACAAATCAAAAAAACATTTGTTTAAGCTCTTGCTCACTTGGAATGAACAAAAACAACTTCCAGACAGGATGTGAATGAATAAATGCAATGAAAATAGCAAAGCTCACATGTCATCCAACTAATGAAGAAGCCTATCATATTAGTTCCATTCTGTCACTTCCAATTATTTTGATAATCAATTACTCCACTCAATGTTATTTTTGTTGTTCCCTTCTGTGTTTTGAGTTTCTGAAATAGCACTAGCCTCTTCAACCCTGGGAACTCTGATTATGAGTTTTCTTGCCAGGTATTGATTCCTTCTCTTAGTCTTCCTTATTGTAATGTTTGATATAATCTGGGATGTCTCAGATAGATTCACTACCAACTATCCTTCTCGCTGATAATAGTGAATGCTACTGATATCATGTGGAGGGAGATATCCATGTGGCATTTTAGGCAGGGGGTTGGCACGGTCTCAATTAAACATGATATTCTTATTCCATATTACAAGATAGATACTTACATCACATATAAAATGCACAATTGTCTCTCTGTGTTGTCAGGAACAACTTAGAAGCCAATACCTGTTATTGCTTTTGCTATATGCTGATATCATTAAGATCAACAGTTAGAGACTGGTAGGACACTCAGAGAACTGTTCACTCATCCCAAAAATGATACATTATGAGCAGAGTTTAAAATCCTAGAATCTCTCCAGCATGGAAGCAGGTCATTCAACCCATTGAACCCACACTGACCCTTCAAAGAGCATCCCATGCAGACCCAGCCTGTGACCCTATCTCTGCATTTCCAATGGCTAACCCAACTAACCTGCACACAAGGGGCAAGTTAGCATGGCCAATCCCCTAACCTTACAATTAGAATCCCTACAGTGTGGAAAGAGGCTATTTGGCCCAACAAGCCCAGACCGACCCTCCGAAGAGCATTCTACCCAGACCCTCTCCACCACATTTACCTCTGACTCATGTACCTAACCTTTACATCCCTGATCACACGGCCACTTCACCTAACCTGCACATCTTTGGATTGTAGGAGGAAACCCATACAGACTTGGGGAGAATATGCAAACAGTTGCCCGAGGCTGGAATTGAACCCGGGTCCCTGGTGTTATGAGGCAACAGTGCTAGCCACTGAGCCACCGCGCTACCCCTAACCTACACGTCTTTTGAGTGCCAGTTAACTTGTTTAGATCCTAACTGCTTTACACAAGACTTCTGGATTATTTTAATGAATTTTTGGTGTTTTGCTTTCATTATTTTTACTCAGCGGTTATATACTAATTTGTGCATGACCATGTGAGGACCATATCAGTCTCCTGAATATAGAATCTGAGAATTTTAAGGTATGGATGGGAATCATTTGCCCCATGATGTCTGTGCCAACATTTCACTAGCTCCACTCTCAGCTATTTGCCTCCCATATCCTTGCAATGCTTTCCCTCTTAATTATTCATCCAATTCCCTTTGAACTTGACAATTGAACCTGCTTCCAGCACCTTTTTATGGTGTTCATTCCTGAATCATAACAATCTAGCAATTCAAATCGTAATATGAGAGGCTTGGTGCATATATAGACAGCGAAATATTGTTTGAAATTCCAAATAAGGTCGCAAGTTCAAACATGTCATGACATGATTGAATGTCATTTGCAAAATGAACAATCATCCTCAAACTGTTGGCCATTTGAACTTATGAGCTAATGCTTCTCCCATTCTATTTATTTGTCTGATTTAATCCATCCAAACATATTCTGAAGTCCTGGTGTATTCCAATGATTGTTTTTGACAAGTTAAAAATGTGCAAATGAGCTGAAGAGCAGCTTTTCAAAACCAATTCCACATTAACAAATGCCCAGTTTTGCTGCTGCCTAACTTTAAACAGAATGGACCTAAATGACGAGACTTTCAGGTGCATCCAAGAGTTTATTTACAATTGAGAATTTTGTAAATAGACAACATAAATTGCAGCTTTATACAACTTTTGTTCTGTCACAGATTTACTTTTCAACCTGCCAATAAAGCAAAAGTGAATCATTACTGGGTGAAATGGTAGTTATTTTTCCCCTCCTACAGTGACATGACGTTGCCTACCAGGTTTAGATTAGATGTGGAAACAGGCCCTTCGGCCCAACAAGTCCACACCGACCCGCCACCCACCCAGACCCATTCCCCTAAATTTACCTCTTCACCTCACACTATGGGCAATTTAACATGGCCAATTCACCTAACCTGCACATCTTTGGATTGTGGGAGGAAACCCACGCAGACAGGGGGAGAATGTTCAAACTCCACACAAACAGTTGCCCATGGCCGGAATTGAACCTGGGTCCCTGGTGTTGTGAGGCAGCAATGCTAACCACTGCACCAGGTACTTTCTGTAAACAGCTGGTTTAACCGGAGGTCCACCATGGCTAAGCTGAGGGGAGAGCTTGGAAAGTCCTTTGTGGTAGCCTCAGCTACATAGGAACTGAACCTTCACTGCTTGGTAAACCAACTATGCAGCCAATGGAGCTAACCAATCTCTTTCTCCCACCGTGCTGCACAAGGGCTAACACAATAGCTAAAGTAATGTATACCCCATATGGGTCATGAATGGAGATCCAACTGTGGGGGTGGTCGTGGGGACACCTGGTGATATTATCGCAGGACTGTTAATCCAGCGACCCAGATAATGTTCTGGGCAACTGGGTTCGAATGTTATCACAACAGACAGTAGAATTTGAATTCAATAATAAAACAATCTGGAATTAAGGGTCTAATGTTGACCATGAAACCATTGCTGATTGTCATAAAATTCATTGCGTTCACTAAAGTCCTGGAGGGAAGGAAGCTGCCCTCCTTATCTGGTCTGATCTATATGTGACTCCAGACCCACAGTGATAGACATTAGGGATGAACAATAAATGCTGGCTGAGCAAGTGACACACTCATCCCATTAATGAATTTAAAAAATGGATTAGCAGATCTTTCAATTATCTAATCTTTCAGATGACAGTCATTGATATAAGCAAGAGGACCCTTCGGCAATAGTATAGCAGGCACACATTGTGTCTGATGCAGAGAGCCACTCACATCACAAATGCCTTACATTTTATAATCAGTTGTGAGTTAGCAACATTCTACAAATGGTTGTCTTGTGAGGAAGTAAGACAGTAAACGAATCTGTCGGGAATGATATCAGTCTATCAGAGAAGGTGGTGAGCCATTATGCACAGTACTGTTTTTTTTGTCTGTAGCACGAGTCAGCTGCATCTTCAGTTCTTCAAATTCTTTCAAATGTCAGAATAGACACAAAATCTGCAGCTAACCTTTGGGCATTTGAGACTTTGTCAGAAAAGCTATGTCAAGGCGAAATTATATTCAGATTCTATTTGATGAAAATGTTTCATTTTGTGGGTAAAAGATTGCTTTTTCAGAGCACTGCTGGAATGAGTGATAAATGTAGGAAAAAATTGTGAAAACTACAAAACCGTAAAATTGTAAAGGTCATCACATAAGTAGTTCTAATCTACTTTTGGAGATGTCTATTATTTTTTGGATGTGTAAATGGATTAAGTAGTTTATGCTACTTTGCATCTTTGGTATGTTGGGCTAATAAAATGCAAAAGAAAACAAAAGATGATGACCATCATTGATTAGAAATAACAGATTTTTAGTCAAGTTTAAAACATTAGGTAGTGTGGAGAATTGTCAGCAGGATCTGGATCTGTTGGAGGCAGGGCAGAAAAATAGCAGATGGAGTTAAGATTAGATTACCGACAGTGTGGAAACAGGCCCTTCAGCCCAACAAGTCCATGCCTACCTGCCACCCAACCAGACCCATTCCCCTACATTTACCCCTTCACCTAACACTACGGACAATTAAGCATGGCCAATTCACCTAACCTGCACATTTTTAGACTGTGGGAGGAAACTGGAGCACCCAGAGGAAACTCACACAGACACAGGGAGAATGTGCAAACTCCACGCCTGAGGTGGGAGTTGAACACTGGTCTCTGACACTGTGAGGCAGCAGTGCTAACCACTGTGCTACCATGCCGCCCATAAAATCTGGACAATGTGAGGAGATGCATTTTGGAAGGACAGGTACAGGTGAAAATTATACAGGGAAAGGCAGAACCCTTAAGAGTATTGATATGCAGAGAGGTCTGGGAGTGCAGGTCCCAGATCACGGAAGGTGGCGGTGCAGGAAGATAAGGTAGCAAAAAAGGCCTGTGCCATGTTTACCTTCATTGGAAGGGGCATCGAGTATAAGGATACATAGGTTATGCTGCAGCTTTATAGAACTTTAGTTAGGCCACACTTGGAATATTGTGTACAGTTCTGGTCACCACTCTACCAGAAAAATGTGGATGCTTCGGAGAGGCTACAGAAAACCTTGACCTGGATATTGCCTGGTATGGGGGATTTTAGCTATGAAGGAAGGTTGGATAGACTAAGTTTGTTTTCACTGGAATGCACGACTTTAAGGGGTGACCTATTGGAAGTCTATAAGATGATGAATGGCGTGGATAGAGTGGAAAGTCTGAGGCTTTTTCCCAGGGTGGAGGGTTCAAGTACTAAGGGACACAGGTGCAAGGGGGAAGTTTAAAAGAAATGTGCGAGGCTGATTTTTCACACAAAGGGTGGTGAGTGCCTGGAATGCACTGCCAGAGGAGATGGTGGAAACAGACACAATAGCAGCATTCAAGAAGCACCTGGATGAACACATGAATAGGAAGGGAATAGAGGGATACAGATCCTGTAGGTGAAGGCATTTTAGTACGGATGGGAAAAATGTGTCAATGCAGGCTTGGAGGGTCAGAGCACCTGTATTGTTCTTTGATCTTTAAGACATCTTTTAAATGAAGGTTGAACATAAAACAAAAATAATTCATTCAAGGTTTGTGTGAAGATTTGTAGCTCGCGTGCTGGTTGTCATAGTTGTGGGTATGTTCGCTCAGTTGGAAAGTTGATTTGCAGACGTTCCGTCCTCTGTCTCGGTGACATCTTCAGTGCTTTGGAGCCTCCTGTGAAGCGTTGCTGTACTGTGCCTTCTGGAATTTAATTGGTTCCATTTCTGCTGCTTACGGTTGCCATTCTGGTTGTAGTGGCCGGTATGTTGGGTCTAGGTTTATATGCTTGTTGATTTGGAATCACAAATTCAACTGGGACAACACAACGATCATAGGACAAGCTAAATAAAGGATAGCCAGAGAATTTCTAGACACATGGCACTCATCCATGGACTCCATCACAAACACATAGACCTAGATCCAATATACTGGCCATGAACAACCAGGAACCAACAACCGAAATCAGCAGGAACAGAACCAAATAAATCCCAGAAGACACAGTACAGCAGTGCTCCACCGGAGGCTCCAAAACACTGAAGATAAAACCTAGACAGGGGACGAAATGTCTGCAAATCAACTTCCTGGCTCAGCGAACGTACCCACAACCACATCAGAAGGGATTTATCAGGAAAGTTGCACAATTCTCCATGGAGATATATTGGCACATGCTGCTTCTCAGCATGTAACGTTAATACGTCACGAAGGTTTGGCTCCTGCAGATCAGACCCTTTCCTCCGCTGCCAGCCTTTGTGTCTGCTACGTTTATCTATGTCCTCACAAGATAATCTCTCAAAGCTGTTCTCAAATCCAAGTGTTTTCCAAGTGCAAATTAAGTGAACAAATATGAAAAAACCGTGGGCTGGTGTAACCCGGAACAGGTCTGTAGTGACAGAGAAGGAAAGGTTGGACTGTCTTTAAGTATAGAACAAAGAACAAAGGACAAAAACAATTTACAGCCCAGGAACAGGCCCTTCAGCCCTCCAAGCCTGAGCCGATCCAAATGTACTGTCTAAACCTATTACCCAATTCCTAAGCATCTGTATCCCACTGCTCCCCACCTACTCATGTAAAAGTCCAGAAGCATCTTAAATGAATTGACCGTGCCTGCCTCTACCACCTCTGCTGGCAATGCATTCCAAATGCCCACCACCCTCTGTGTGAACTACTTGCCGGTGTATCCCCCTTAAACTTTCCACCTCTCACCTTGAAAGTGTGACCTCTTGTTCTTGAATCCTTCACCCTGGGAAAAAGCTTGTCTCTATCCACAGTGTCTATACCCTTCATGATTTTGTAAACCTCAGTCAGGTCCCACCTCAATCTCCTTTTTTCTAATGAAAACAAACCTAACCTATTCAACCTTTCTTCATAGCTAGCACCTTCCATAGCAGGCAACATCCTCGTAAACCTTCTCTGCACCCTCTCCAAAGCATATACATCATTTTGGTAATGTGGCGACCAGAACTGGTTACAGTACTCTAAATGCGGCCGAACCAATGTCTTGTATAATTTTAACATGACTTGCCAACTCTTATACTCAATACCCCATCCAATGAAGGCAAGCATACTATATGCCTTCTTGACCACTCTATCCATCTGTGCGGTAACCCTCAGGGTCCGATGGACCTGCACTCCCAGATCTCTCTGCCCATCAACGTTTCCCAGGGCTCTTCCGTTCATTGTATAATTCACTTGAGAATTAGTCTTGCCTAAATGTGTCACCTCACATTTGTCTGGATTGAAAACCATCTGTCTCTTTTCCACCCAACTCCCCAATCTATCTATATCCTCCTGTATTCTCTGACAGTCCCTTATGCTTTCTGCTACTCCACCAATCTTTGTGTCATCTGCAAACTTGCTGATCACACCAACAGTGCCCTCTTCCAGATCATTTATGTATATTACAAGCAACAGTGGTCCCAACACTGACCCCTGTGGAACACCACTGGTCATCTTTCTCCATTTCGAGAAACTCCCTTCAACTACTACTCTCTGTCTCCCGTTGCTCAATCAGTTCTTTATCCACCTAGCTAGAATACCCGGCACACCATATGACTTCACTTTCTCCATTAGTCTACCATGGGGATCCTTATCAAATGCTTTACTAAAGTCCATGAATATGACATCAGCCCTTCCTTCATCTATCAACTTGGTCTCTTCTCAAAGAACTCTATTAAGTTGGTAAGGCACAATCTCCCCCGCACAAAACCATGTTGCCTATCACTGATAGGGCCATTCTTTTCTAAATATAAATAGATCCTAACCCTCAGTACCTTCTCCAGCAACTTTCCCACCACTGACATCAGGCTCACTGGTCTGTAGTTACCTGGAATATCCCTACTATCTTTCTTGTACATTGGGACAACATGAGCAACCTTCCAGTCCTTCATTACCACAGCTGTATTTAAGGATGCCACAAAGATATCTGTCAGGGCCTCAACTATTTCCTCTCTCGCTTCCCACAGCAAATATCTCCTATCCGGTCCTGGGGAATTGTCCACCTTAATAACCTTTAGCCTACCGAACACATCTTCCCTAATTATGCTCCAGACTAATCAAACTTCTATCTCTAATGTCAACATTCATCACTGTCCTCTCCTCAGTGAACATTGATGCAAAGTAATCATTCAGAATCTCACCCATTCTCTCAGGTTTGACACACAGCCTTCCTACATTATCCTTTAGTATCTTTGTTTTTTATTTTGTTTTAAGGTAATAAGAATGGCACAGTGACAGCATAAACTTTTCACTGAATTTTACATTGAACACGTGACAATAAATTATGAATCAATCAAATTGAATGAAGGAGCAGACACAGGCCTTTCAGCCCATCAAGCCTGCTCTGCCATTTATGAAGATTATGACTGATCTGACTGCAATCTCAAATCCACAAACCTGTCTACCCCTGATACATTTACCTTCTCTCGTTTCCTAGGAATTTACTTCCAGTCTCTGGATTTTATAGTTTAAATGAGCAGTGAACACAATTACAAATTTTCTTGCCTGCTGAGTAGAAATGTGCATCTTTGAATCTGTCTTAGATTTTATTGAGGAGACACAAAGCAATACTCCGTTGGATTTCCAAATGTTATCCATTATTTTCAGCTTGACTCCATGATTGTGTGATTTATAAACAGGGAGCAGGGTCAGCAAAGGGAGAACTGAAAATTCTAGAGAGACAGAAAGCCTGCCAAATTGAACAGCAGATGTAAACATATATTTTGCTTGCTCATTCGGAGAAGAATGGTTTAGAAGGAACATTCTGACCAGCAGAAGAATTGCAATGTTCACCTCAACAGATCCTGTGAACAGGAAATACTGACCTTCTTTCCCAATGATTCCTCCAACCATAACAATTTCTTTCCCCTCTACATGTTTCTCGTTGCATGTAAAGGGGAAATATAAAGAGATTAGAGTTTTAACTAGTGGTGTCATATGCCAGCTGCTTGTCAGATTTACCTGCAGCTGATGTCCAGTAACTTGCAGGAAAATAGTAACTTTTCATTAAGTGCAGAAACCTGGCCCATGCTTTCTTGCAACCTGGGTCAAAAAGACAGGGAACTCAGGAATTTCATGTGCATTTTAAAAACCTTCTATGAGGACATTGGGAATAATGGGGCTTGATTTTCAATATGCTATCCCCAATCATGAGAAAGACAAGAGCCTGTTCTGCTGATACTTACTAACGGTTCATCATGCTCCACAGACTGTGGGATAACCCCTTAAATATTGTATCAGAATTCTCACATCACCCACTCTCTGCTGGGTTTTTTTTAACAAGATAGGATAGAAGGTGAGAAAGCAACCCTTTAGGATAAGTTACTAATTTATTTAACAAGTAATGAAGATAAAATATATAAAACAGGGTCAAAGGTGCTATTTCTTGCTCAGCATGCAAGAAAGCTTTTAATCAAGCTTTGGCACTGACTCCCCAAATATTCGGCAATTTGCCATGAAACTAACAACCTGACCAGGCTTTGAGCAGACACACTGAAGAGCTTTCAGAGATCGCAGTTGAAAGCACTTTTCTATGAGAGTGTTTTCACTGCTTGACAGTACCTACCAACTTGTTGGACATGCTATGGACCCCTGAACAGGTGGGAAATAGAGGGAAGTGGACCATGTGCAGGCAGATGGGATTAGATTAGAATGGCATCCCAGTTATTATCGATATGATGGGTTCATGTGCTGTACTGTTCGATATTTTATGTTCTATGCTTTACCAGGCAGCATTGCATCCACCTTCAGTTGCAGCTCTTTGCTGCCAGCCTTTACTAAAGGGAGGCAGTGTGATGATACGGTGGCTCAGTGGTTAGCATTGCTGCTTCACAGCACCAGAGTCCTGGGTTTGGTCTCAGTCTCAGGTGACTGTGTGGAGTTTGAATGATTAGATTACTTACAGTGTGGAAACAGGCCCTTCGGCCCAACAAGTCCACACCGACCCGCCAAAGCGCAACCCACCCATACCCCTACATATACCCCTTACCTAACACTACGGGGAATTTAGCATGGCCAATTCACCTGACCCGCACATCTTTGGACTGTGGGAGGAAACCGGAGCACCCGGTGGAAACCCACGCAGACACGGGGAGAACGTGCAAACTCCACACAGTCAGTCGCCTGAGGCGGGAATTGAACCCAGGTCCCTGGCGCTGTGAGGCAGCAGTGCTAACCACTGTGCCACCGTGCCGCCCTCTCTGTGCAGGTTTCCTCTGCGTGATGTGGTTTCTTCCCACAGTCCAAAGGTGTGCGGGTTAAATGGATAGGCCATGGGAAATTGCCTGTAATGTTTTGAGATATGCAGGCTGGGTAGGTTAGCCATGGGGAATTGCATTGTCATGTCCAGACCTGCGCAGCTGAGGTAGATTAGACATGGGAAATGTGGGGTTAGAGCAATAGTGTGGGGTCTGGGTAGGATGCTCTTTAGAGGGTAGGTGCTAAATGGCTACTCTCTGCACCACTGGGATTCTCTGATTATATTGGTGTTATCACAGGGTTAGTAAACCAGAGGTCAAGGTTAATGGTCTGAGGACATGTGTTTCAGGTCCAGCCATTTCAGTTATTATAAAGTTAGAATATGAAGACACTCTCAGCACTATGAAACTGTGCTTTTACAAACCCATATGGTTTACTTATGTCCCTTCGGGAAGGAAATCTGATTGCAGATCAGAGTGAGCCAGATTCATCACCTCCTCCTGCAATGATGCCAGTTTCTGCAAACGACAGTTTTTCAGAAAGAGATCCTATATAATGCTATTAAAGATGAAATGGGAGTTTATAACATATTCAGCTTTACCAGGTGGTCAGAATGATCTTTCAACTTGTAACAATCGGAGTGAATTTGATGTGATTCTTGAACATCATAGTGAACAGGAAAATTCTGCAGAGGCATTGTTTTCTCTGGCAACACTGAAGCATAAGAATGATGGTCTACTTTTATGAGCTTGCAGACAATTCTTTCTCTTCATCCAGTGTCCCAGAGATTGGATCACTGCTGAAGTTCCTTTCATCTTGTCTTTTCACCGAGTATAGTCTGGGATAACGCCAAAGGCAGTTCAACAGCATATGTTCCAGTATAAGCAGCAATCTCAAAAGGGATTTTGTTGACTCTTCACAGTTCTTGTGCGAGTCTTTTGAAGAAGTGGGTCCAGACTCTGCAATCTTCTGATAATCCATCTCTTCATCCCACACTTGAGAATGCAGCTCAAGAGTGTCAAACCATCACCATGCCACCATTGCAATGGAATGATGATATGTTTTAGTTTTTCTTCGATGGCGCTTACTCCCAATGCTTTAGCATCCAACTGTCTTAGGCCTCCTCCACTGCCAAATCAAAACCACCCTGATTCCTGATGAAGGGCTTTTGCCCAAAACATCGATTCTCCTGCTCCTTGGATGCTGCCTGACCTGCTGTGCTTTTCCAGCACCACTCTAATCCTGACTAGGGCTTCCAGCATCTGCAGTCCCTGTTTTTACCAAATCAAAACCACCCACCAATTGGAGAAAGAATGCCTCATCTTTCACCTTGGGACTCTTCGACCAGATGGATTCAACATTGACTTCACTCGTTTTCAAATCTACCACAATGCCCCCCCACCTCACCAACTCATCCCAGATCCAACCCTCCAACTCAGCACCGCCTTCTTGACCTGTCCTACCTGTCCTTCCTTCCCACCTACCTGCTCCACCCTCCCTTTCACAATTATCCCCCACCTGCATTACCTATCCCCTTCCCAGCTACGTTCCCCTTGTCCTACCCACCCCTTTACTTATCTCTCATTCCCCCTCCCCCCTCTACATTCGATGAAGGGCTTCTGTTGAAACGTTGACTCTCCTGCTCCTTGGATGCTGCCTGACTGGCAATGCTTTTCCAGCACCACTTTAATCTAAAACCTATGGCAATTACTGTCCATTTGTAAATCCTGCTCTCTGACCAGATACTCCTACTGCTCTAGCAAGACTTGAGTGTTGACTTGCCTGCCACCTCCCATTCCTGGTGAAGGGCTTATGCTCGAAACGTTGACTCTTCTGCTCCTCGGATGCTGCCTGACCTGCCGTGCTTTTCCAGCACCATGCTTTTTGACTCTGCCACTTCGACACACTGCTCTGTTCCTTGGCTGGTGGGGTATCTCTGTCTCTGCTAGAGCACCGCAGCAAGCCTAAGCTCAGCACAAGCTAGAAGAAGAGCACTTTGTTTTCCTTTGGCCATCAGTTCTCAATATCAAATTCAGGGCTGGAGCACCTTCTTTTCCATCATTAATCCACCCTACACCTCAGGCCTTCTCATCACATGGGCTACTTTCAGCACGGGGAGAAAGTGAGGACTGCAGATGCTGGAGACCAGAGTCAAGAGTGTGGTGCTGGAAAAGCACAACAGCTCAGGCAGCATCCGAGGAGCAGGAAAATCAACATTTTCGGCATAAGCCCTTTATTAGGGACTCAGGCTTCCTGATAAGGGGCTTATGCCAAAAACATCAATTTTCCTTCTCCTCAGACGCTGCCTGACCTGCTGTGCTTTTCCAGCACCATACCCTTGACTACTTTCTGCACAGCCAACCCATTTTCTCCAATGGTCTCTTCTCCCTTTCCATGACTTACCATTATTCATCCCTTTGTTTGCCCAACTATATTTGTCTCTCTCTCTCTCTCGGCTCTGTCTCTGCCTATCTTCTCACTCCTTTACCCTCACCTCCTACCTTCAACACACACACCAGCTTTTCCTCACTATTACTAGTTCTGATGAAGGGTGACTGGACCCAAAACATTGAATATGCTTATTCTCTACAGATGCTGCCAGACCTGCTGAATTTCTCCTACAATTTCTGTTCTTTATCAAGAGGTCCCTCCCTCTAAGCCTAATATTAAGCCAGTTCCTCCCATACAGCCTGTACTTGCTGAATATCCCCACTTCCTCAGATGTATGAAACTCTGCAAAATTGCTAGAGGTTTGTAGACTCAATAAAATACATTCCATAAAGATATGTACAAACATTTTTAGAATCTTGTGAACTTACTTATTCATGATATTTTCACACACTATTTCAATCGGCATCCTTTCTTATGCAATGTAAATTTTGCTTTTCCCCTGAAATTGGGGCGGCACGATGGCTCAGTGGTTAGCACTGCTGCCTCGCAGCACCAGGGTCCCAGGTTCGATTCCAGCCTTGGGCAAACTGTCTGCGTAGAGTTTGCACCTTCTCCCCCTGTCTGCGTGGGGGTGCTCCAGTTTCCTCCCACAATCCAAAAATGTGCAGGTCAGGTGAATTGGCCATGCTAAATTGCCCATAGTATTAGGTGCATTAGTCAGGGGTAAATGTAGGGGAATGTGTCTGGGTGGGTTACCCTTCGGAGGGTTGGTTTGGCATTGTTTGGACTGAAGGGCCTGTTTCCATACCATGGGTAATCTAATCTAATTGGTATTCTTGTGAATGGTCTTGATGACTGCAAGACAAGAGATTCGTCAAAATGCATCTTTATTCCATGAATAGGTACATATGAACAGTAGGTGGCCATTCAGTCTCTTGAACCTGTATTGTCATTCAGCAAGATTATGGCTGATCTGTGGCCTAAAGCCATATGCCTGCCTTCCGAACATAGAACATAGAACAGTACAGCTCAGGAACAGACCCTTTGGCCTACGATGCTGTGCCAAACATGATGCCAAATTAAACAAATCCTTTCTGCCTGCCCTTGGTCCATGTCCTGATGAAGGGCTCCTGCCTGAAACGCCGATTTTCCTGCTGCTCGGATTCTGCCTGACCTGCTGAGCATTTCCAGCAGCCCTCTGAACTTGGTCCACATCCCTCCATTCCTTGCAAATTCATGTTCTTAACTAAAAGTCGCTTAAATGCCCCTATCATGTCTGCCTCCACCACCACCCCTTGGCAGTGCATTTCACATTCCAACCACTCTCTGTGTAGAATACTTACCCCTCAGATCTCCTTTGAACTTTCTCCCCCTCACCTCAAGTGCATGCCCTATAGTTTTAGACATTTCAATTATGGGAAAAATATTCTGACCATAAACCTTATCTATGCATCTCATAATTTTATAGACTTCTATCAAGTCTCCCCTCAGACTTTTCTACTCCAGAAGAAAATAATCTAAGTTTGTCTAGCCTCTCCGTATAGCTCATACCTTCTAATCCAGGCAGCATCCTGATAAACCTCTTCTGCACCCTCTCCAAAGCCTCCACATCCTTCCTGTAATATGACAACCAGAACTCAATACAATACTCTAACTGTGGCCTAACTAAAGTCTTCTTATAAAGCTGCAATATGACATCCTGACTTTTGTACTCAATTCGAGGAAAAAGTGAAGTCTGCAAATGCTGGAGATCAGAGCTGAAAATGTGTTGCTGGAAAAGCGCAGTAGGCCAGGCAGCACCCAAGGAACAGGAAATTCGACGTTTCGGGCACAAGCCCTTGTGCCTGAAACGTCGAATTTCCTGTTCCTTGGATGCTGCCTGGCCTGCTGCGCTTTTCCAGCAACACATTTCCAGTTTTGTACTCAATTCCCCAACCAATAAAGGCAAACATGCCATATGCCTTCTTTACCACTCTATTTGTTTAATTGGCCACTTTCAGGGAGCTATGGACTTGAACCCCAAGATCCTTCTGTACATCAATGCTGTTCAGGGTCCTGCCAATATACTTTTCCTTAACAATTGATCTCCCAAAGTGCAGCACTTCACACTTGCCTGGATTAAACTCCAACAGCCATTTCTCTGCCCATTTCTGAAACTGACTTATATTCTGCTTCATCAACCTTCTATAGTATCCACAACTTCAACTACCTTTGTTTCTTTTTTGAATTTACTGACTCACCCAACCGCATTTTCATCCATGTCATTTATATAGATTATAAACAGCAGAGATCCCAGTGTAGATCCCTGTGGAACACCACTAGTCACAGACCCCAGCCTGAAAAACAAACCTTCTACCACTACCATCTGCCTTTTATGGGAGCACTGCCAAATCACAGTGGATTCCATGCATCATAATCTTCTGGATGAGCCTCACTAAAATCCATGTAAACAGTATCCCTGCTATAACCCTGATCAATCACTTCTAGCACCTCCTTGAAAAATTCAATCAATTAGTCAGATATGGTCTACCTTACACAAAACCATGCTGGGGTGTCCTAATTAGGCCATGCTTTTTCAAATACACATAAATCCTATCCCTTAGTATTCTCTCCAATAGCTTCCCAACCACCGATCCAGAGATTTCAGGATTATCCTTATTTATCTTCTTGAATAGAGGAACAACATTAGCCACTCGTCGGTTCTCCGGGGCCTCTTAGTGGCTAGCAGGAGACAAAGATCTTGGTCAAGGCCCCAGCAATTCCCTCTCTTGCCTCTCTCAAGAACCTGGGACAGATACCATCAGGCCCTAAGGACTTATCCACCTTAATGCTCTTCAAGAGACCCAGCATACTTCTTTCTTAATTTCAAAATGCCTCAGCATATTAGCACGCTCCATACAAATCTCATTACCCTCCATATGTATGTATAGAATGCTTTGGGGTTCTCTCTAAGCTTACTTGCCAAAGTCATTTCATGGCACCTGCCAGATTTTAGCTTGTCAGATTTTAGCTTGATTCGATTAGATAACGTGCAGTGTGGAAACAGGCCCTGCAGCCCAACAAGTCCACACCGACCCACCGAAGCACCCCAACCAGACCCATTCCCCTACATTTACCCCTTCACCTAACACTACAGGCAATTTAGCATGGCCAATTCACCTAACCTGCACATCTTTGGATTGTGGGAGGAAACCGGAGCACCTGGAGGAAACCCACGCAGACACGGGGAGAATGTGCAAACTCCACACAGTCAGTCACCTCAGGCGGGAACTGAACCCGGGTCTCTGGCGCTGTGAGGCAGCAGTGCTAACCACTGTGCCACCGTGCTGCCTTAATTTTACACATGCTTCTTTTCTCCTTTCAACTAAATTCATAGCCTCCCTCAATATCTAAGGGTCCTAAACCTTGCCATCCTTATCCTCCCGCTTTACGGGAACATGCCGGTCCTCAATTCTGAACAGCTGATCTTTAAACAATTCCCACATACCAAATGTGGTCTTGCCTGATAACAGCTCCTTCCAATTCATACTCCCTAACTCCTGCCTAACACTGATGTAATTTGCTCTCTCCCAGTCCTGTCCCTTCCCACATGATCCTGATG
Source organism: Hemiscyllium ocellatum (assembly GCF_020745735.1). Lineage (NCBI taxonomy): Eukaryota > Metazoa > Chordata > Chondrichthyes > Orectolobiformes > Hemiscylliidae > Hemiscyllium > Hemiscyllium ocellatum. The sequence goes on from NC_083418.1 coordinate 73,214,865, forward strand.
TCCTTATTCATAATTTTCTTAAAATTTCAGGTTCTGAGGAAGGGTCATCAGAGCCGAAAAGATAACTTTGATTTCCTTTCACAGATGCTGCCAGACTGATGAGCTTTTCCAGCAATGTCTGATTTTATTTCTGATTTCTGATCCGCAGTTCTTTCAGTTTTTAAAAATTAAGGAGTTGTGATTACTGTTTCCAAATACTCTCCCACTGAAAGGTCAGTCACATGGTCTAACTCATTAGCCAGTACAAGGTCCAGTATAGTCCCTCCTCTAGTTGGATTATCCACGTATGGTTTCAAGAAACCCTCTTGGATGCACTTAACAAATTCTGCGCTATCTAAGCCTCTTGCTCTAAGGGAGTCCCAGTCAATATTGGGGAAGTTAAAGTCACCCACTATGACAACTCTGTTGTTTTTGCATCTTTCCATAATCTGTCTACACATTTGTTCCTCAATGTCTCGCTGGCTTTTGGGGGTAGGGTGGGGGAACTACAGTATAATTCTATCAGAATGGTTGCACCCATCGTATATTTTAGCACTCTCCATATTGCCTCAGTGGATGAGCCCTCCAGTATGCCCTCTCTGAGTGCAAATGTAGCATTCTCCCTGATTAGTAGCGCAACTCCTCCACCTCTCTTACCTCCCTCTCTGTCTCATCTAAAACAACAATACCCTAGAATTATGTATAGATAGTCCTGCCCCTCTCTCAGCCAAGTCTCTGTAATGGCCACAACATCATAGATCCAAGCTCTGAGCTCATCTGCCTTACCAATAATACTGGGGAGAAAGTGAGGTCTGCAGATGCTGGAGATCAGAGCTGAAAATGTGTTGCTGGAAAAGCGCAGCAGGTCAGGCAGCATCCAAGGAACAGGAAATTCGACGTTTCGGGCTTAAGCCTGAAAAAGGGTTTGAAATAAACACACTTCAGCCAATTCGTTCCATTGTGCTCATTTAGCTGTCTTTGCCTGTCCTTTCTTTCTTTCTTTACTGCTCCTAATATCTGCAAATGTGTTGCTGGTCAAAGCACAGCAGGCCAGGCAGCATCTCAGGAATAGAGAATTCGACGTTTCGAGCATAAGCCCTTCTGAATAAGCCGTCGAATTCTCTATTCCTGAGATGCTGCCTGGCCTGCTGTGCTTTGACCAGCAACACATTTGCAGCTGTGATCTCCAGCATCTGCAGACCTCATTTTTTGCTCCTAACATCTACCTTCCCCTCAATCCCTCTACTTGCTGACTGGCTGCTCTAATTCCCAGCCCCCTGCCACTCTAATTTAAACCCTCCTGAGTAGCACGAGTGAACCTTCCTGTGAGGATATTGGCTTCCCTCCAGTTTAGGTGCAACCCATCCTTTTTGTACAGCTTATCCCTGCCCCAGAAGAGGTCCCAATGATTCAAGAACCTGAAATCCCATCCCCAGCACCAACACCTTTGCAATGAATTCATCTGTCCTATCTTTCTATTCCTTCCCACACCAGCTCGTGGCACTGGCAATAACCCAGAAATTATTATCCTCGGGGTCCTGCTTTCCAGCTTCCTTCCTAACTCACTCCACATACTTCATCCCTCTCTCTATCCATGTTGTTGGTGATAATGCGCACAATGACCTCTGGCAGGTCACCCTTCCGCTTAAGAATTTTGTGCAATTACTCAGAGATCTCCTTGACACTGGCACCAGGGAGGCAACCCACCATTCTGGACTCTCGAGCACAGTCACAGAATTACCTGTCTGTGCTCCTAACTAGTGAGTCTCCTCCTATTACCACTCACTTGGATCATGCCTGACCCTTCTCTACAGCTGGGCTGGTTATGGTGGTTCAGGCCTGGCTGCTGCTGCTACACTTCCCTGAGAGGCTATCCCCAAACCCCACCCCCAACTTTATCCAAAACAGTATACCTGTTAGAGAGGGGAATAGCCACGGGGAACTCCGGCACTACTTGCCTGCCTCCTCTGGCGGTCACCTCTCTACCAGACTGTACCTGTGGTGTGACCATCTCCCTGTAACTTGTCCCTCTGTCACACTCTATGCCCCCTGTAAGCTCACCAGTGTGCCCAACTGAATACTGCGAACTGTGAGGTACTGCAGCTGGTCACCCTGCCTGCAGAAGTGCAGAATTCTTTGGCCTATATCCCTTAACAAAAATATATCTGGTTCAAATTTAACATTAACAACTGATTCAAAATCCACTGCTGTTTGAGGCAGAGAGTTCCAAACTCCTACCACTCTCTGCATGTTGAAGTGTTTCTTAACATCTCTCCTGAATAGTCTGGCCCTAATTTTCAGACTATGCCCCCTCGTTCTCAAATCCGCTACCAGCAGAAGTAGTTTGTGTACCCTATCATTTTCTGTTGATGTGCTATAGACATGTTCTTTATGCAAGCTCTTAATGACCAATCGGCTATTTCTAATTTTTATTTATAATTTGTTTATTATTATTTGCTATATTCTTTCACTTCTGTTTGATTGGAATCAATCTGACAATATTCAATGACAAATGATAAGATGTGAAAATGTCTTTCAGATTAATGAAACTGCAAGTTGTGAGACTGCACAATCTACACTCTGAAACATTGCAGTTGAAAGATAATTCACATGCATATCACAGACTAGAAGGATGAGATTCCAGATCAGTGAACTGGTTACATTAGCTGATATTTATGTGAAAAAATTACAAGAAAGAAATCTGAGAGAGGAAAACTCAACTGTAACCGTCAACACTGAAGGAATGCAAATGTAATAATGTCAGCAAAAATAGTTAATAGAAGTTCATGCATTTTGTTCTGTGCTGAGTTAGGGATTTCCCGGCAGTGCAAACCCACAATGTACCTGGATTCAGTGCAGTTCCACTGCATTAGAAATGTCAGCTTGTGCTATGGACCAGAACCTTAATTGCAATATAATTCTAGCATTGAACTCTGAAATTTGATTTACCTGAAAATTTATAATTAAAGGCTGTTAAAGTTCAATACTCAATGGTTTCATTAGCAGATTTATCATCTGACAATTTAATCATTTAACCCAACTGCCTATTTTATAGACAAATCACAACAAATTTTATCAGCTCACCAATTTATCGATTTTTACTGCCTACTAACATTGCCTTTTTACAATACGCAGAAATGATAACTTATGGGTAGTCCTTGTAAGGGACTGTAAACAGGTTTTGCTCTTGAGTACATTTGCAAGTCGATTTGCACACAAGTCAGAACACAATACAGCATAATATAAAATATCTGCTCCTAAACACATGGAAATGCTCATATGTTGGATTTTAAAATGAGTAGTAACATGAGATCATGTTCACAAGTACAAGTGCTCATGAATCAGACATTTGGAAGTTGGGGACCACCTGTACTGATTCCTGATGAAGGGCTTATGCTCGAAACGTCGAATTCTCTATTCCTGAGATGCTGCCTGGCCTGCTGTGCTTTGACCAGCAACACATTTGCAGCTGAGACCACCTGTACTTGACTACTTTTCAGAATCCAAAGAATTGATCCAGCATAGAAGGAGGCCATTTGGCCCATCAAACCTGCACCTGTTTTTTAAATGAGCATTGTTACCAAGTGCTTTCATTTAATCCTGTATACAGAGACATCCAGATATTTATTCCCTTTATTCTTGTTTAGGCTGTTCATTATCTTGTTTGTGTTTATTAATTAGCCCTTTAGTAAGTCCAGCCATATGGTTTGATTTGTGATCCACTGACATTATCAACACACAGCACACTCTATCACATAACCCGTGATGCATGGAACAAATGCAGCAGGAAATGCAGTCAACCATCAATTTCAGTTGTTAACTTGAGAGCGATGACATTTCTTGTCTAGAAAAATAAGCTCCAAAACTGTTCTGTCAGAATAAGCAGTCAGCTTTGTTGTGAGGTCAAAGGTTGTTTTCATTTCCAAACCTTAAACTCATTCCTGTCAAAGAATAACAAATGCAGGAGCAGTATTACTGATAAACAGTACTTACGCACACCAGGAGGTCATGTAGTTCTCAACTGATAATGTGAAAGTACATATATCAAAACTATATAAATAAAAACCAAGGCCAAGAAAAATTAATACTTAAGGTTCCACTTTGAATATTTCTGCTTTGGCTGCAAATCTGTATCCCAGCTATTGTGATAGATTACATTCCTACTCCTGGACCATCATATAATCTGACAACTGAATTCAATGCATCCATGCATAAACTGGTAAGGAAAATGAAAAAGTTGTAATTATGTACAATAAATATGTAGGAAGAAGTTAAAAGACTATAAGCCAGAATCATTTAATGCTAGGAAAGCACTCAAGCTTCAAATAGGGATTAATGTCACATAATATTTTCCTCATTTACTGATACTTATTAAGTAGCTGGCAAATTACAAAATATTCTGTGACCAAACTGAATGATTCTTCATCTCCCACATGATGTGACTATAATTACTGTGATACCATTAAAGGCGAAGCCACCAAAGTCCGAGTGGACCATCCAGCTGCTCCCTCATTAGATAGAGATGACCGATAGTGGTGGTGAAAAACTAATTAGCAATAATTACAATCAATTTACTCATCAGTGGTGAATTCTATTTCGCCTATGAATAAAATTGTTAGGATCTTCCCAAATATTCTTCACAAGGGTTTATTAAAATTTGAATGACACCATGAAATATTTGTATCAGTGATCATTCACTTCAACATGGCATTCACATCGGCCAATGTCCTATCTAATTCTGTCTTGCCATCTGTGTGAACAATACCTATCTTGCTTGTCGATAACTTTCGTCAAGGCTGGCAGATTTAGACCTGTGAAGAGCTGAGTCAACAATAACAATTCATAATCCCCCACATTATCTGAAAGAAAGCTTTACATCTGAGAATGGAAATTCAGTAATGTGTTTTTAATGAAGCCATTTATATGAATCCAGTGAATGCCTATCTGCAACATTGTGCAGGCATTTTGGCTGGATGGGTTATTGACTCCATTGGAGTGAAACTCAAACAGTGTCAAGAAAGATTTGTTGGAGAATGACTGCTACGAAGGTAAAAAAATCCGTTTGTTTAGATTCCCTACAGTGTGGAAACAGGCCCTTCGGCCCAACCAGTCCACACTGATCCTCCAAAGAGTAACCCACCCAGACCCATTTCCCTCTGGCTAATGCTTCTAACACTATGGGCAATTTAGCATGGCCAATCCACCTGACCTGCACACCTTTGGACTGTGGGAAGAAACCGGAGCATCTGGAGAAAACCATGCAGACATGGGGAGAATGTGCAAACTCCACACAGACAGTCACCCGAGGTCGGAATTGAACCTGTGACTCTGGTGCTGTGAGGCAGCAGTGCTAACCACTCAGCTACCGTGCCACCCCCAAGATTATTAGAAAGTGCATAGAACGTTGCAAAATGGTATCAATGAATTGCTCTAATAAAATGAAGAGATGTTTTCTATTTTGAAAATGATGGTACTTGCTTCTTAAAACCTTTAACAGACTGAACACGTGGTGCATTGTCCACCTAAAACATTCTCCTGCCAACCATGTTGGAACAAAAAACTTGATTCACTGTTCATTCACGGTCTGGATTATGTAATGATTGGAATGAGGGCCAGGTGGACCTTATTGACTATGAGATTCTTGATTGGGATCGTTAACCTGGACTAATCAGGGAGCCCTGGCTGACAGATATAAAAAGGAGATTTCCCCCTCCAACTCTATTTTGATTTAGTCCCTGCCTCCCCTTCACTGTTTTGATCACACAGCATTGCCCTTTGATGTGAAGTGCACTGCTTGTCACTGGCCACCCGGGTGTTTTCCTATCTTCCTGGTGGTGGATATTGAATAAAAGATTTGTGCACTTTGTGTCTCTCACTGTGTCTCACAGAAAAAAAAAGAAAGAAGAAGAAGAAAAAAATAAACAGGAGATTCAGAGGTCTTCTCAATTTAGGAGATTGACTCTGTGCTGACTGGTACTACAGTCAGTATGTTACTGTTAGTTTCTGTTTCCTTTTTTTGGAGGGGGAAACCTGATTCCTGAACTGGCTGAATTATTTAGCCAGTTTGTTAACTGATATTCCTTTTAGTGAGGACTGATTTCTAAACTCCTGATGCACAATGTGTTTCAGGTGTGACTCAGTTCTCATTACGGGGTTGTTTCAATGGCTGGTTCCAGCCTGTGTGTTACTCTTTTCACTTTTCAGAAAAGGACAATGTTAATTTTGTGGTAGGGCTTAGCCCTTAGACTCTAGTTTCTTTTGTTTTTGGATGTGTCTTCACTGTTTTTGGTGTTTGGACTGAGCCCTTGTGGAAGACATACTGTTCCTGTGGGGAGGCCTAGCCCTGGGACTGGGCCTCTGAAGATTGAACACCTGTGCGTGTGCTGTGAGGTGAGCACTTGCTGTATCCTGGAGTTTGGGAGAAGACCTTTCCTTCATGAGTGGACCAAACCCCTGGGAGTTGACTGCACCTGTACAATGTACTATGTTCCTGTGAGTGGGCCTGGTTTTCCAAGGCTGGGCCAGGACTCTATGGAGACTGAACACCTGTGTGCTGTGCATTTGATGCCTTCAGAAATGGTCTCTGCAGTTTGGGGTGGGCTCCATTTTGGACAATGCACATCAAACTGGAGTGGACTCCATTTCTGGGAATGGACTCTATATTTTGAAGACTCTATTTGGACTGTGTACCTAAAAGGGCTCTGTGTTTTTTTGTAATTAACTGTATTATGACATTTGTTGGGTCTATCATTTGCACTGTCTTGCATATTCCTGGGTCTGGCAGGCCTTACTCTGAGCTGGGAGGCTCATGGGTCATCCTGAAAGCTGTCACCCAGAGAGCTGGAGGGCGGGTAGGCCATCCTGTGAACCTGAAGGTTAGTAGTCTGTCCTGAAAGCCGGAGGGTGGGTAGGCCACCCTGATGCTGGTCGCCCCGAGAGCCAGGTGGTGGGTAGGCCGTTCTGAACGCTGTCACCCCGAGAAGGGGTAATTGGGACGGGCTGTCCTAGAGGTGGTCGAAAGGTGTCAGAGCAGCCGAGAGCCAGAAGGCGCGTAGGGGCGGGCTGAGATCTGGAAGGCTTGTGGGCTACCCTGCACGCTGTCGTCCCAGGGAAGGGGACGGGCTGCCCTAGAGGTGGTCAAAAGGTGTGCTAGGATAGCCCACTGGTCGGAGGCGCAACGGGGTGGGTGAGAGCCCAATGGTACGTAGGGACAGACTGAGAGCCAGAAGGTGGGTAGCCGTCCTCAATGCTGTAACCCCGGGCAGGTACCGGGGCGGGCTGCCCCAGAGGTGGTCGAAAGGTGCTGAGTGTGGTTAGTGAAGCCGGAAGGTGGGTAGGCCATCCTGACCGCTGTCACCCCGGGCGGGTACCAGGGCGGGCTATCCTAGAGGTGGTCAAAAGGTGTGTCAGGGCGGACCGAGAACTGGAAGGGGCATGGGGTAGACAGAGAGCCGGAAGGTGGGTAGGGGTGGGCTGCCTTAGAGTGCTTGGAAGGTGGGAGGGATGGTGGCTTGCTGGGTCTGTGTTGTCTGCACTTCTGTATGTAACAGTATTGTCTAATGTACAATGTCATTGTCACTGTCTTTTATATGTGGAACTGGGATTTGGGGTTTGTCCTCATCTCCCTGTAAACTGGTTGAATGGTAGGGTTTGGGGCCTGGCTTTGCTGTTCCTCTCCCTTGTAAAATTGCTGTTGTGTACAGCTGTTAATGTTAACTTTTTTAAAAAGCTGTTTTGTAACTGTTTAATAAAATAAACAGGACATTCAGAGAGTCAACTCGTTCTAGGGACTGGCTCTGAGCTGGCTGGTCAGAGACCATGTATTGCGTACATATAAATATAGTGACTTTGTGCAGTTACTTCAGAAGATAACTTTTAGTTTTAGGAATTGGATCTATTTGGAAAATAAATGGAAAATCCTGATTGTGAAGCTGATAATAACCCTAACCTAAATGCAATTCAAACATGTCTGTGTTTATCCTTCAAGAGTAGAGTTGGCAGTTAAAAAAAAACATATAATGAATGATCCATTTCAAGTAAACATTTCAACTTTGGAACAGACTGGCACAATTGAAGATTTGATGTTGTAAGTTGCAACTCAATGTGTTTGAAGAGCCAAAGAAAATAAAGTTGGTAGAAAAAAAACGCTAACATTACCACTTAGAATGGAGGTGGCTCTCTGTATTGTTCCACCTTCTGTGAAGGAGAGACAGCTGAAAGATTTGATCTGGCTTGCAGCTAGTTGATATATTTCTACAGGGTTCCTCAGAGATTTGTGGCAACTTTAAAAATGGCAAGGAGGTAGTAGTATATCTGGCGTCAACCAGAACAAGGGATTGAAGCTTCCACAAAGGGAGGGGGTTGATAAAGAAAGCTGAAGGATTACAAAACTAAAACGTTAACTGAAGCCAACCATAAATACTCCTATAATCCTGGCTGACTCCCTCACCACTGTAGTTTACAGTTTGGTGCACCATGTTCCTTTAATGCAAAACTCTATGTTTGCATGTTTGGAAGCATCTTGGACCAACCTGCCCCACCATGTATGGTTCATTACTAAACAAATTATAAGAAATCTAAAAGTGAACTTGTAGGAAGAAAAGTAATTTGGTTAAACAAAATCAACATTATTCAGTGAAAAATTAGTTCATCCGTTGTTTGTGATTACGCTGGCCTGTGCTTTGGATGTGTCAAACTTTAACTGCGACATCAATTTCCGGACAGGTTAAAAATTGGGTTATCCCAATTTTCTGGTTGTGAAGTTAGCATTCCTAATGTAGCCATGCCATTCAGTTTGAGGTGAGTAACTCAAAAATTGTGGATCCACCTCAACTGTTGATTGTGGCTCTGGTTGGGTCAGTATCTATTGCCCTACCTTAGTTGGCCTTGAGAAGGTGGTGGTAAGTTATCTTATTGAGCTAGTTGCTTCTATAGATCTTAGAATCAGTTAAAACCAAGAAGGAGGAGGGCCCAGCAGCATTATTTACCAAACAAATGGCCCTGTCACCTAGTGTTTCTCAAATCCAACCTGTCTTTTCAAAGAAAAGCTGTATGGAAATATAGATGCAAAGTAAATTCATGAAATGTGAACAAAGTGAAGGGTGAGCAGTAGTTGATATGGAACTGGAAGCAGTCATGGGTTAAAGGGATAAAGTGCTTTGGTCCTGTGGTAAAGAACAATACTCAGAAAAGAGTGGGGGCAACTGGTCAAGAAGGTCAATTCCCAGAGTGTGCTTAGGAAGACATGGCAGGAGTTTGACCAGAAGTCTTGAGGACAGTCAACACATCACTTTACATCTCACTGCTCCAGCTCCATGAACTGCAAATCCATCACTCAGCCAGTTCCTGGACACAAAGGACTCTCGCCACAATTCATCTCACACTTCTACCACTTCATAATCATCGCTCCTTTCAACTATGGCAGAAATATAACCCAAACATACAGAGCTGCACCACATTCTCCCACCCATCTCACAGAGCAAGGTGACAAAATAGAGAACAACAAAGGGATTGGGATCAAGGGAATTTGTATCTCCTAAGCCTTACAATGGAAGTGGTTCTCAGCATCACATAGTCCACCTTGACGGGAGCTGGAGGATCAAGCATTGCAGAGGGAGATGAGGTGTGCAGCATGTTCCTGATTTGTCAGCCTCCTGAACTCCGAACACTTTCTCATCCTGGCACATGCTAGACCAGAGCTGAAAATGTGTTGCTGGTTAAAGCACAGCAGGTTAGGCAGCATCCAAGGAACAGGAAATTCGACGTTTCGGGCCAGAGCCCTTCATCAGGAATTCTGATGAAGATTCCTGATGAAGGGCTCTGGCCCGAATCGTCGAATTTCCTGTTCCTTGGATGCTGCCTAACCTGCTGTGCTTTAACCAGCAACACATTTTCAGCTCTGATCGCCAGCATCTGCAGACCTCACTTTTTATATGTTAGACAAGGCTCAGTTGAGGATTTGATGTGATGCAGAATGGCCATGGCAACTGAAAGACTTGGCACGTTGCTTGCCTTGCAGACAGACTCCCACTATAATCATGTAGCATGGAGGAATCTGGGTCTGATTGGTGGAAGAGGAAATGAAAAGCTGACCCCCATCTGTAACTTCTGCTCCAGCTCCCTGTCATGCTGCACTCCCAGAGGCTTAGGAAATGCTGTCCCTCCATCTCCGATAACTCTTGTCTGGGCCTACACCATGGAACGTTCGCAGTGCAGATGCTGCGACACATTCTGACACATCCTGGATCTCAACAAATCACCTCCAAAAACATTGCAGAATACTTGGAGATACAAAGCAACAGAAAATGTTCCAAAAACAGTAACAAATGTGCAATTGGCACTCATATCAGTGCCTTTGAGTAGCACTACTGCATTACCCTAGTTTGTTGCCTCACACCTCTGGATTTACAACTAGACAAACACACACTGTCTTTCAATCCATTGTCCAAACTTGGGATCCTGACATTACATTAGTCACTTTATATTGTGTATTGCACTGTGACAAATTAGAACAGTGACATATCAACATTGTTCTGTTGAATGAAACTTGAATCTATATCCTCAGAGAGTACCATCTGTAGGAAATGAAGACAGGCATCTGTAGGCAAGTTAAAAGCAGCATTCAACTAAAATTCTCATCCAAATACACACTTTAAACTCAATCATATAACTTAGTGAAGCTAAGATGAATTTGACATGTAATAACAAATAGGAATGTAAATACTGAAAGAGGGCAGGATTTTCTGAGGAGTGGTAATTTCTCACAGACTGTCACTCAATTCCTTCTTGTAACAGATTTCCAACTGAAGGCCCTGATCAGGGCTCCTTCAGAAATGTGGAACTATACTTCCACTCTGACAGATATCTTGTGAGGAAAGTTATAGGTCATGGTGCAAAAGGGACAATCGCAAAGTGGATGCAAATTAGCTGAGTGACAGAAGACAAAGAATAACGACAATGTGTACTTTCTGAGCTGGACAGTGCAGTTCCCCAGGACTCAATATTGGGACCCTTGCATTTTCCAGATATCATGAACTGCATCTTAGTGTAGCAGGGAAAATGTCCAAGTTTGCAGATGGCACTGGACTTAAAAGAACTGCAAACTGTGAGGACTTCAGTGTGGATCTCCAAAACAATATGAATAGGTCAGTTGAGTGGGCAGATAGGTGACAGATGAGGTTCAGTGCAAAGTAGAGTGTGATATGATGCACTTTGATCTGAAGAGCATTGAAAGACAATATAAAACAGAGGGTACATTTCTAAAGAGAATACAGGAGCAGACAGACCTATGTGTATATTTGCGCTGAACACTGAAGGTAGCAGGACAGTGAAAGGGTACAGTGTCCTTGGCTTTATAATTAGGGGCATGGAGTACAAGAGCAAGGAAGTGATTTTGGACTTGTATAAGACACTGAATCAACCCAGCCAAAAAGATTGTGCATAGGAGTGAGTTCCTCATTACAGGAATGATTAGATTAGATTAGATTACTTACAGTGTGGAAACAGGCCCTACAAGTCCACACCGACCCGCCGAAGCGCAACCCACCCATACCCCTTACCTAACACTACAGGCAATTTAGCATGGCCAATTCACCTGACCTGCACGTCTTTGGACTGTGGGAGGAAACCGGAGCACCCGGAGGAAACCCACGCAGACACGGAGAGAACGTACAAACTCCACACAGACAGTCGCCTGAGGCGGGAATTGTACCCGGGTCTCTGGCGCCGTGCTGCCCACCAATGTGAATGCATTGCAGAGAGTACAGAAGTGATTTACAAGAATGGCTCCGAGAATAAGGAATTTCAATTATGAGGATAGACTGAAAAAGTGGAGACTGTTCTCTTTGGAGAGAAGAAGGCTAATAAGAGATTACACAGAGGTGTTCAACATCATGAACAGACCAGACAGAGTAAATAGGGAAAAGCTGTTCCCAGTCACAAAAGGAAGAGGAATGTGGTATCATGGACAGTGAAGAAGATAATCTCAGAGCACAATGGGACTTTAATCAGATGGCTAATGGCTAAGGAGTGGCAATGTAGTTTAATTTTGATAAATGTGAGGTGGTGAATTTTGGTAATGCAAACCAGGTCAAGTTAAATACAACTGATGGCAGGACACTGAGGTGTGTTGCTGTGCAAAGAGACCTAGGGGTGCTGGTTCCCTGAAAACAGAGTCACAGGTAGACAGGTGGTCAAGAAGGTGTTTGGCACGCTTGCCTTCATTGGTTAGAATTGAGGGTCAAAAGGTGTGCGACTGGAAAAACACAGCAGGTCAGGCAGCATCCAAACAGCAGGAGAGTTGATGTTCTGGGAATTACTGGTGAAGAGCTTATTCCCAAAACGTCGATTCTCCTGCTCCTTGGATGCTACCTGACCTGCTGTGTTTTTCCCGAGCCACTCTTTTTGATTCTGACTCTCCAGCATCCGCAGTCCTCACTTTCTCCTTGAACATGGGAGTTGGGATGTCACACTGCGGTTGTGTAGGACATTGGTGAGGCCACTTTTAGAATGCTGCATAGAATTCTGGTTGCCCTTCTGTAAGAAGAATGTTGTTAAACTTAAGAGGGCATAGAAATGATTTACAGAGATGTTGCCAGGACTGGAGAGTTTGAATCATAGGGAGAGGTTGAATTGGCTCAGCATTTTTCCCTGGAGCATAGGAGACAGAGGGGTGACCTTATGGAGGTTTATAAGATCATAAAGGGGATGGATAGGGTGTATAGCCAAGGTCTTTTGCCTAGAGTAGGGATGTCCAAAACTAACTTAGCATAGGTTTAGGGTGAATATTGGGGAAAGATTTAAAAAAGACCCAAGCGGTAACTTTTTCCACACAGAAGGTGGTACATGTATGGAACTAGCTGTCAAAGGAAGTGATGGAGGCTGGTACAATAACAACATTCAAAAGGTATCTGGATGGATTTATGAATAGAAAGCATGTGGATGGCTATGAGCAAAATGCTGGCAAATGGGAGTAGGACAGATTGAGATGTCTAGTTGGTGGGAAGAGTTGGACCGAAGGGTCTGTTTCTGTGCTGTGTGACTCAATGTCAATGACCCTGTTTAAAGAAATGTGCAAAAAATAAGCAAGACTGATGTGAGAAAAAGTTTTTTTCGCAGAATGAGCAGTTAAGATATGGAATGTTCAGCCTGAAAATGTGATGGAGGCAGAGTAAATGGAACATTCAAGAGGGCATTGAGTAATTATCTGGGATAGAAATGGTGAGTAAGGATGAAAAGGTGGGAAATGAAAACTATTTGAAAAGGTTGTGTGAAAAGGTGTTCCAGGCACAAAGGCTTCATGTGCAGCCAAGATCCTGTGAGTCACAGAGCAGAACAATTGGAGGAAGACAAACCATAGTCTCTTTCTCACTGAGATTTAATGATCCAGAATCACAGACAGCCACTTTGATAGCAGCTGTAAAACATAGATACAGTGATGTTAGTGTAAGGTTAGGGTGTCAGGTGGGAATGGGGCAGAGTGGCAGATAGACAGGGTGCCAAATGCATTAATCACCAGGTGTTGGGGGTTATTGGGAGGTAGGGTACCAGGTAGGTAGGGTCCCAATCAGGGAAAGGGTAGAGTACCATGCACAAGGTGACAAGGGCACTAAGTTAGCAATATTGAAAACAGGTCAGGCTGCTTGGAGATATTGGCTTTTGGGGAGGGAAGGACAAGGGCCTGACGGTGGGGTAATGGGGTGTCGTAAAATCTTGGTGGGGCTGCGGGAGGTCACAGCACGTGGCTGCCATGTTTTGGGTACTGGGGAGGGTGGGCATTGCCTGGGGAAGGGGGGATGTCAAGTCCAGCGTTAGGGTAAGTGGGGTGCAGTTCCAGCTGCAGAATAGGGACTTGTATCCTGGGGGATTGCTGGGACCCAGCTTTAGAATTGGGGGTGGAGGGTAGGGAGGCTGATGTCTCAAGATCTGGGGAATGTTAGGGGTCTGGGGCAACTGTATGTGTGGTAGGTTGGGGGGTTAGCTGAATGGGTGGCGTGGTGGCTCAATGGTTAGCACCACAGCCTCACAGCACCAGGGATAGGGGTTTAATCCCAACCTTGGGCAACTGTCTGTGTGGAGTTTGCACATTGTGCATGAGCTTCCTCTAGGTGCTCTGGTTTCCTCCCACAGTTCAAAGATGTGCTGCTTAAGGTGAATTGGTCATGCTACATTGCCCATAGTGCTCAGGGATGTCTAGGTTGGGGGCAAATGTAAAGTAATAGGGTAGGGGAATGGGTCTGGGTGGGTTACTCTTTGGGAGGTCCATTGAGCCAAACAGCCTACTTCCACACTGTCGGGATTCTTGATAGTTAGTCAATAGTTGTATGAATTGTTTAATGTACCTTTTCGTGTATAACAATGTTAGTTGATTTTACCAGACTCTCCAAAGTCTCTGATATAAATGGAGATTTTCAGAGGGTTCCAGGCGTAGGAGAATTGTCCAGCAGACAATTCAATTTTCTCAGGAATTCCTTCATAGTCTGCTATGAGCAGGATCCTGGAGGGTCTTCATCCTCAACTCCCACCTATGTTGGAATAATGATTCCTCATCGGAGAATCCGGGTTGATGTTTGCTTACATCAGCGGGGGAAGGCTCCAGTAAATCAAAACTCATTCCATTTTAAATCTCCACCAATCAAATGTTTAAATGTAGCAAATGTGATTTAAAAATTAGAACCCTGCTACATTGACCAGACAGGTTGGATGCGATCATTTCCATTATTGAACGTATTAATGCTTATAAGAAGTTAAATATCACTACTGAGACTTGAGAACCCATTTAAAATATGAGCAACCTACTTTAGAAACTAATTGCTGTTGGCAGAGATAGCCTGCATCACTTTTAAAATTTCATTAAAACACGTTGTGATGGTCAAATGAGAAAACAAGAGGAAGCTCATTGCTTCTGGCTAATCCTTCCTCACGTGATTGTGAGATCAATTAGCAAATGAATCATTCTTCCATTGATCAGTAAGGTTAATTTGATCAAGCCTCTCACGCAGCCATATCAATGAATGTCAAAGAGGATTCACATGGAGAGTCAAATCGAACATTCCCATTTCCAAGTCATTTTCTTGTCTGAAAAACTCTCTGGAAAACTAAAGCAGAGCATTCTGTTGGAAATCCATAGCTGTTCAAATATTGACTTCATAAATTTAATAAAGTGATTTTAAGTATCAAAGATGGGAGAGATTCTTGGACAATCTTAAATGTTACAACACATTTTCAATTAAATAAATGTTAAATGATGTTCCTAAAGGTACCAATAATGTTACAGCCATTTATTTCTGCAGATATCAAGCATGCTATCATCTGCCAAATACTGTGTATCTCTACTCCTGTAACCATCTAAGACAAGAAATTAACTTAAGATTGCGACATTAGCTGTCTCCATTTTGTTTTCAAGTGTTGTCAGGGTGAGCATGTTATCTGGAGACTAACACACCACCCCTGATGTCAAGAATACTTGTACTATTTCGCACCAATCAGCTGATGAAGGACCAACAGGCAGAAACTAACGATAGCCAGCTTCCCAGCCTATCATTGCTCTTGATACTGGGCAGCTCCTGGGCTCTACAGTCTATTGGCTGAGGCCTACACCTCAGGGATGCAGCAGAGAAAAGGTGAACATGGAAGCATGGAAATTAGGAGCAAGCATAGGCCATTTGGCTCTTTCAGCCTGTTCAACTAATGAATATGATCATCTGTTCCAATTCCTCCTCATATCCTTTGATCCCTTTCGTCATGAGAACTCTGTCAACATTCATATAATTCATTTGATATATCAGTTTTCTGTCTAGATAATTCCACAGGTTCCCCACTCTTTGATTGAAGAAATTCCTCCTTATCTCAGTCCGAACAAGCCTACCCCTTATCCTTAGACTGTGACCCTAGCTCTAGTCCCACCACCAGTCATCAAGACCACCCTTCCTGCATTTATCCCCCTTTCTTCTGAACTTCCCGGAAATAAAGTCCTAGCTGACTCAGTCTCTGGTCAAATCTCAGGAATCAGTCAGGTAAGCCTTCACTGGATGACCTGGATAACTACAACACTCTTTATCTGGTAATGAGACCAAACTGCACATGATAATCCAGGCTCTGTACAATTACACCAAGACATCCCTGCTCCTGTACTTGATTCCTCTCACTATGAAAGCCTTCATCACCACCATGGCTGCACCTATATGCTTCAGTGACTGATGTAGAAGGATTCTCAGATCTCCCTGTACCTCCCCCTTTCCTAATCTATCACCATACAGTCAACAGCAAATGCTGTTTATTCTCTTCCCATGAGGTGAGTCTTGTAGGGGGACACAGTTTAAAGTGGGGGTGGTGGTATTACTGACAAAGGCAAGAGTGGCTTTCAAAGGATACTCTCTACCCTTTGATCTCTGCCTCCAGTCAGCCTCAGATTGTTAATTTAATAAGATGGAGATGATACAAAGATCGGTGGAGTTGTGGATAATGTAGGAGGTTGTCAAAGGATACAATGGGATATCAATCAGTCACAGATATGGGCAGAGAAATGTTAGGTGGAGTTTAATCTGGGTATGTGTGAGGTGTTGAATTTTGGGAGATCAAGTGTTAAGGAAATGTATACAGTTAATGGCAGGACCCTGAACAGCATTGATGTGCAGATGGATCTTGGGGTTCAAGTCCATAACTCCCTGAAAGTGGCCACACAAGTAGATAGAGTAGTAGAGAAGGTGTATGGCATGTTTGCCTTTATTGGTTGGGGAATAGAGTGCAAGAGTCAGGATGTCAAGTTGCAGCTTTATAAGACTTGGTGGTTAGGCCACACTTAGAGTATTGCATTCAATTCTCACATTACTGGAAGAATGTGGAGGTTTTGGAGAGGGAGAAGAAGAGGTTTACCAGGATACTGCCTGGATTTGAGGGTATGGCCTTTAAGGAGAGGCTAGAAAAAGTCAGCTTGTTTTCTCTGGAGTAGCAGTGCCTGAGCAGAGACTTGATAGAAGTCTATAAAAGTATGAGATGCATAGATAGGGTTGACAGAGAGAATCTTTTTTCCCAGAGTTGAAATGTCTAAAACTGGGGGGAGCGGGTGGGGGGATGAATTTAAGGTCCGAGAAAGTTCAAAGGAGATGTGAGGTGCAAGACTTTTTACACAGAGAGTGGTAGGTGTCTGGAGCATACTGCCAGGGATGGTGATTGAGAAGGATACGATAGGGGCGTGTAAGGCACTTTCAGATAAGCACAAGAAATATGCAAGGAACGGAGGGATATGGACAAAGGGCAGGCAGAAGGGACGAGGTTGCTCAGTTAGGAAACTAGTAAGGTTTCTAGCCTGCCAGGAATTGAGATTATCAAGGAGGTAGTGTACTAGGATCTTTAATAGCCATCCATTAACTGTGTGGAAGGTCCTTAATTGGTGGTGGGTCCAGAAAGTCACCATCTCACCTAAAAAGAGATGGTGAGGATGGGCCGAATCTTTTTGGCGTCATCCTGACATTGATTGACCAAGTATGACTTGATCAAGTTTTTTGATTGGATGGATTCCATCCATGAGGCTCAGGGAGATTTCTCACCAGGCCTTCCCAGACTCTCCTCATTTACAACTAACAACATTCCTTTGGCGTCCTTTATGTCAGATTCCATTCCCATCATTCCTGGAACAGCTCCCAACTCAACAGAAATCTGCCAATGTCTTACTGTGCCAGCATCCTCTCAGCCCCTTGACCTGAGTGAGGATTGCTACCAACCATGAGAAATTTCTCAACCTTGGGTCTGCATTTGAGGATGTGGGCATCTGGGAGGTAGGCCAAAATGGCTGAAGGAGCTGCACAAAATGGCTTCTGCATTGTTAAACTGCACTGGACCAGACAGAAACAAGAAACCGCAGCCTGATCTAGATCCGATTAAATGCAGAAGCCATTTTGTGCAGTTCCTTCAAGGCCCCTTTACAGGCTGTTTCAGCATTTTGTCCTACCTCCCAGTTGTCCACATCCTCACATTCAACAGCAAAGGCAAGACAGAAGTAACGTTATCTTAGTATCTCTGGCCGAGGAGGCAATCCAAGCAAAGACAGGACAAAGCAGAGTGCTGTGATCATCAAGGTTGGCTCCAAGTAAGTGCGTACCGTGAGAATGAGTGGGGAGTCCAGAGATGCAGCCTGGTCTAACCTGTGAGCTGGGTGTGTGCCCCTAAATACACAGTGTCCTCAGAGCGGCATTACAAGGAGAGTTGCCAATGCTGCCCAAGGTGCACTGCCCATTGATGTGCAGGAGCAAATGTTCCATGAAGCTGGCACATATCAGGTACCAATGTCATGGATGTGGGATGCCCAATGTCATGGATGTAGGATGCCCAATGTTATGGATGTGGGATGCCCAATGTCATGGATGTGGGATGCATGTGGCTGGGGGCCCAATGGAGCGTTCCCTTAGTTATTGGTGCCCCGTGTCGAACAGGGAGCAGCTAGTGATCTGAATTCAGCAGGGATCCAAATCGGATTTCCATGCCGAGATTTTGCAGCATGCAACGTGTTTGATACAATGAGGGGTTGAATATTAATTAGGCCAGTTGTGTTATCGGTAATGTGTTTCACAAACTCTAACCCTCTTTAACTGGACCAAAACCCACCCCACTGCTCATCAAAAGCATAAACGGTGGAGGGAGTCGGGATAGGACTTGTTGCTTCTGTCAGTCCAGAGGAAACAAATGATCAGTTCATTACTCCACTGTTGAATGAACGAACGAATGAATGAATTAATTAATTAACTTATAGTCACGTAATGAAATGAATAAAGTGAAAAGTTGGTAAGTAGTCACTTACAGCATCATCTTATGTACTATGATACCTCAGTATAGATTCTTCAGTTACAAGATTAGTTTCAGTGTAATAATGTCACCAACACATGGCATCATCTTAGATACAAAGTACCTTGGTACAATCCTCAGCTACATGACAGTGAAATGAAGAAAAAAGTTACATTACAGCTGTACACAGTATAACCGTAGGTCAGAAAAACCACAAGTTAAAAAGACAAACATCACAGTCTCTCTCCAAGGGCTGTCTGCAGCAGACCAGCTCAGGAGGTCTCCATGTGCTGGCTTCCACCACACCACTGTGGGCCACTGTGACTGCTCCGTTGTTTGTGAGAGCACATTGTGCACAGATTGTGTTCCAAGGTTCCTACAAGTCAGCGTGCTTCAGAAATGCATCACCAGTTGCAAAATGCTCCCCGGATTTGAAAAGTGCAACATGCGCTAATCTCACCTTCCATCCCAACCTCTTCTCGGTGTGAGTCATGGGAGAGTGGATTCAGCAGCCTAAATCAATCCGACGTCCAGCTCGCCAGAGCAAAAGTAAGAAATATCCTTTTTTCAGCACATTTCTGACTCAATGCAAATCAACAGTACTATTCAGCAGCAGTTAGTTAATCCTTCACATGCTTTTTATAGAATACAAGACAGTATTGATTGCATTCATCTAGCTATTCACGCATTTTGACAATGCCCTGCCTTATATGAATAGAAAGGATGCCTGTTTTCTTAAATATACAGAAGATACATGACCGTTGGCACAAAGAATATGTAAATCTTGTTCGTTTTGCAGCACGCCGAAGAGATGTAACTTGATGTAATCAATTATTCAAGAAACAAAGTTGATTACATGCTAGACTCCAACCAAACTGGACTTCCTGCTCAAAAGTTAACTATTCCTGTGCTGCTGCAGTACCCTTTAGAAAAAAGGTCTGCAAATCAGGAATGTTCTAAATCCTTTTACCACAGTCACTTCCATTTTTCACACTAATAGGGAGCTTTTCAGCCGACAAGTCTTTTTACTTTGATCAGGTGAGACCTCCACCTCTCTCTGGAAGGAAATCGTGCTCCAGTCACAGGTCACCAACTCTGTGGTTCCAAGGCTGACCTGGTCCTCGTTACTTTTTGGGGGCAACACTGACTGGCGCCCGCACACACACAGTTAGGCGTCGGAATCCAAAAGCTGCTGTTATACACGGTAGCACAGTGGTTAGCACTGCTGCCTCACAGCGCCTGAGACCCGAGTTCAATTCCCGACTCGGGTGACTGACTGTGTGAAGTTTGCACGTTCTCCCCGTGTCTGCGTGGGTTTCCTCCGGGTGCTCCGGTTTCCTTCCACAGTCCAAAGATGTGCGGGTCAGGTAAATTGGCCATGCTAAATTGCCCGTAGTGTTAGGTAAGGGGTAAATGTAGGGGTATGGGTGGGTTGCGCTTTGGCAGGTCGGTGTGGACTTGTTGGGCCGAAGGGCCTGTTTCCACACTGTAAGTAATCTAATCTAATCTAATCTAATCTAAAATGATCTAGCCCGCCAGCCCCACCCTGGCCGTCTGTTGCTTGCTTTGCCAATGGGACCTGCATAGACATCACTGTGAATTCAGGTGAACTGCTGACAGGCCCGGCACTGAAGGCAACAGAAAAGGTTAGGATTCAAGCAATCTGCAGTGGATGAGTTTGCAACGACTTGTGTCGAGGGGATGAGAGAAAAGTGGGGGATGGCATTGCAGGGAATGGAAACACAGAAATGGTTCCTGCAGCAGTCAAAGCAAATTCTGAAAATGAACGTCCTTTCAGCTCCCGAAGAAGAGAAAATTTACAAATATGGGGTCTCGTTCTATCCGAAGGACAGTAGTGTTGCTACATGTTCACACAATTTTAGATTTCCTATTCTCTTTTATGACTCCTTCTTAATCCAGTGGTATATATTAATTGTTGCACAATTATTTAACTCTGTTTTTTTGTTTCTTTTAAGGTTTTTGTGTCTCTTTGAAGATTCTTTCACTAACAAGTTGAAAATTCTCTCTCGATGAAATGTTCACAAGGGTCATAGAACCTGTGTACCTGGAGCAGTAGGATAAATCTGCTCGACCAGTTCTGAAGTAGGGATGTGTTACTGCAGTTACACAGGGACTTGATAAGAACCACATTTGGAGTACTGTGTGCACTCTTGGTCTCCCTACCTGAAAAAAGATGAACTTGTTAAAGAGAGAGCCAGCGAAGGCTCATGAGGTTAAATCAGGAATGGTAAGGCTGTCCTATGTGGAAAGGTTGGTTCAACTGAGCTCGTATGCAGAAGAAAGTGAGGACTGCAGATGCTGGAGATCGGAGCTGAAAATGTGTTGCTGGAAAAGCGCAGCAGGTCAGGCAGCATCCAAGGAGCAGGAGAGTTGACATTTTGGGCATGAGCCCTTCTTCAGGAATGAGGCAAGTATGTCCAGCAGGCTAAGATAAAAGGTAGGGGGGAGGGACTTGGGGGAGGGGCGTTGAAAATGCGATAGTGGAAAGAGGTCAAGGTGAGGGTGATAGGCCGGAGTGGGGTGGGGTCGGAGAGGTCAGGAAGATGATTGCAGGTTAGGAAGGTGGTGCTGAGTTCGAGGGATTTGACTGAGACAAGGTGGGGGGAGGGAAAATGAGGAAACTGGAGAAATCTAGGTTCATCCCTTGTGGTTGGAGGGTTCCTAAGCGGAAGATGAGGCGCTCTTCCTTCAGCTGTCGTGTTGCTATGGTCTGGCGATGGAGGAGTCCAAGGACATGTCTTTGGTGGAGTGGGAGGGGGAGTTGAAGTGTTGAGCCACGGGGTGGTTGGGTTGCTTGGTCCGGGTGTCCCAGAGGAGTTCTCTGAAACGTTCCGCAAGTAGGCGGCCTATCTCCCCAATATTGAGGAGGCCACATCGGGTGCAGTGGATGCAGTAAATGATGTGTGTGGAAGTGCAGGTGAATATCTGATGGATATGGAAGGATCCGTTGGGGCCTTGGACGGAAGTGAGGGGGGAGGTGTGGGCGCAAGTTTTGCATTTCTTGCGGTTGCAGGGGAAGGTGCCAGGAGTGGAGGTTGGTTTGGTGGGGGGTGTGGACCTGACGAGGGAGTCACGGAGGGAGTGGTCTTTTCGGAATGCTGATAGGGGAGGGGAGGGAAATATATCCCTGGTGGTGGGGTCTGTTTGGAGGTGGCGGAAATGACGACGGATGATATGAGGTATATGGAGGTTGGTGGGGTGGTAGGTGAGGACCAATGGGGTTCTGTCCTGGAGGCGATTGGAGGGGCAGGGTTCAAGGATGGAGGTGCGGGAAGTGGAGGAGATGTGGTGGAGGGCATCGTCGATCAAATTGCGGTCCTTGAAGAAGGAGGCCATCTGGGCTGTGTGGTTTTGGGACTGGTCCTCCTGGGAGCAGATGCAGTGGAGACAAAGGAATTGCGAATATGGGATGGCGTTTTTACAGGGAGCAGGGTGGGAGGAGGTGTAGTCTAGGTAGCTGTGGGAGTCGGTCGGTTTATAGTAAATGTCCGTGTTGATTCGGTTGCCCGAGATAGAAATGGAAAGGTTTAAGAAGGGGAGGGAGGAGTCTGAGACGGTCCAGGTAAATTTGAGGTCGGGGTGGAATGTGTTGGTAAAGTTGATGAACTGTTCAACCTCCTCGTGGGAGCACAAGGCAGCGCCGATACAGTCATCGATGTAGCGGAGAAAAAGGTAGGGGGTGGTGCCAGTGTAGCTGCGGAAGATGGATTGTTCCACATAGCCTACGAAGAGGCAGGCAGAGCTGGGAAAGAGAGGGATGAAGTTTTTTAGAATTGAAAGGTGTCGAGGGGATGTTTAAAAAGCAAGGGATGGCATTCAGATAGAGGAGCCGCTTGCTTTTCCATTGAGGGGTGGAGCAGGCTCGAAGGGCAAAATGGCCGACTTATGCCCCTAATTTTCACATTTTTACCAAGTCCATGAAAGGTTTCTGGGCATTGCAGGGAATGGAAACACAGAAATGGTTCCTGCAGCAATCAAAGCAAATTCTGGGCCAACATTTTCCCAGCACTGTCTAAGTTCCCTTATCGTCAGTGGGAGATCACTCACTTTGGTGGGAAGCAGGACCTTGAGACAACCCAGTGACCTTCCAAGCCAGTAGCAGCTCCAAGGGGAGAGCAGCTCAGTGACCAGGTCTCCTCAAAGAATGCTCAGGCTGGATCTCTACTATGGATGTGTAGAGATAGTTGTCTAGTACCACTTACTGAGTCAACTCAAAGGGGCAAAATGACTTACCATAGTCATTGCTGTGAATCCTACCCTTGGAGCCAAGGGGGCATGCCCATTGACAAGGAACAGCCATCAAAGGAGGTGTTCCCACTGTGCAACTCCACTTCACTCCCCTGACGCTGCACTGAGACAGAGCGATGCCACGTGGTCGTGCACCAAAATACCCCCTGGGAAGAAGGAGCCCATCATTGACAAATTTAGTGGCATAATTGACCTCTTGGTAAGTGTCCAAATTAGCATCTTACCCACCCATCATGATGGCGGCACGGTAGCAATAAGGCACAGAACTTTCCTCCCGATGATGTCTGCTGTCATTTTACTAACCCCTCCAAGCTCATCCTGAAAGGGCCCATGAGATTTCGCACAATATCTTTACCTCAGTGAGACAGCAGAATGATATGGTGTGACTATCGAATGAGAATAGACTGGCTGACTTCAAGCCTAAGGAAAACAGAAGTAGAGTTTCTGAAGTCTGTTCAGCTAGGTGGTGGAAATTCTTCCCTCAACTGTATTTCCTTGCCTTAAATGCAAACTCTCAATACCCCCAGTTAATATATATCTCTGAGTCCCCAGCTTGACAATTTCAATCAATGCAACATCCATGTGACACACGTGACCATTGCAGGTTCACTGTATGTTTCCAGAAACAGAGCTACAACTCCAAGCCAGTCCTTAGTTTCACTTGCTCACTGATAGAGTTGGATTAGTTGATAGAAAGACAGAGATGAGGAATCAATGGCCTAGTGGCATTACCGCTAGATTGTTAATTCAAATATAATGTTCTGGGGATATGGGTTCAAATCCCAACACAGCAGATAGTGCAATATGAATTCCATTTAAAAATTAACGAAAATTGGCATTAAGAGTGTAATGATGGAAAAACCCACATGATTCACTAATGTCCTTCAGAGAAGGAAACTGCCATCCTTACTTGGTCTGGCCTACATGTGACTCCAGACCCACAACCAATGTGATTGATCCTTAACTACCCTCTGGGCAATTAAGGATAGGCAGTAAATGTTGGTCTAGCCAGCACCACCTTCATCCAGTGAGCTAATTTTAAAAGGTCCCAAATTGACAGTCCTCAGTTTTTTAAATCTCTGTTTCCCTCAGTGCAGCATCGTTGATGCTCTGTGCTGCCTTTATTGAATGGAAGCGAATGCATTCAATCACTTGTACGGTTCACTGAGGATTTTATTTGAGCAGAAACTAAAATAGACCAGCCAGCCAGGGGTTGTGAACATAAATAGTGTGGTTAGGAAAGCAGGCCAGAAGCTGACAGCAAGTAACTCACCTCCTGTTTCCCCAGCGCATGTCCATGATCTATCTACAAGGTACAAGCCATGATTATGATAGCATATTCTCCATTTGTCCGGATGAGTGCCACACCTTCAACATGATCCAGAATAAATCCCATTCCTGATGAAGAGCTTATGCTCAAAATGTTGACTCTCCTGCAGCCTGATTGACTGTGCTTTTCCAGCACCACACCTTTTGGCTCTGATCTCCAGCATCTGCAGTCCTCACTTTCTCCTAGAGCGAAGCAGCCCTTTTCACTGGCACTTGGTCCATCATCTTTATCAATGACACATGTATCATCTACAAGATTCACTGCAGCAACTCAACCTGATTTCTCTGCCAGCACCTTCCAATCTCGCAACCTCTACCACCTAGGAGGACAAGGGCAGGAGATGTATGGGAATGCCACCACTTGCAAGCTCTCCTCAAAGCCAGATAACATCCTGACTTGGAATTACGTTTTGGTGAATTTCTACAGTGCATCTTGCAGATATGATGTGGAGGAGCCAGAGTTGGACTGGGGTGGAAAGTTAAAAATCCCACAACACCAGATTTATAGTTTAACAGGTTTATTTGGAAGCACTAGAACTTGGAGTGCTGCTCCTTTGTCAACTATCTGACAAAGGAGCAATGGTCTGAAAGCTAGTGGTTCCAAATAAACCTGTTAAACTATAAACCTGGTGTTGTGGGATTTTTAATCTTGCAGATAGTAACGCTGCTGCTACTGAGCATCAATGGTGGAGGGAATGGATGCTTATGGTTATAATGCCAATCAAGTGGACTACTTTGTCCTGGATGGTGTCAAGCGTCCTGAGTGTTGAGTGTTCTTGCATTGTGTCTCCAATATGTTTTTTTTAGCGATCTCTGCAATGCACACTAAATGCACCCATTGTCAGTCAACTGTCTTGCACTGGGCCACATACATGGCCCAACATGGACACCTGACCCAGGGCTGCCCCACAGTACCTGCAAGAACAGGGCATAAAATAGAACCACAGTTGTATATCTATAATACTTCATCTGCCCTCCTTTCTCATGAAAGATTAATCACTGCCAGAGGGCTCTTATGCTGAGTTTGTTCAGATACACCACCACTGTAAGTTGCCAATGTATGTAGTGAATGAAAGGTGGTCTGGAGGGCCCAGGAATATCTGCACCAGTCTCATCAGAGTATTAAAGATGCTCAACCAGGACGTGCAGACCCATAATGTGTCAAAGGGAGATTCAGGGATCCTGGAGTCAATCCAGTGAGGGTCCCTTTCCCTTGTTTCTGTGAGCGAATTACACCAACCGAAGCAGTGAGGAGGGAACTCACTGTCTTAGTTCGACACAGCCCCCTGCTTTGTTTCATACCAATGCAGAACAATCCACCTTCCCGCATGACACACATTTCTGCTTCACCAGAATTCACTCACGGAGTCTGTGTAGAGCCAGAAAATATAGAACATAAAATCCCTACAGTGTGGAAGCACACCATTCGGCCCATCGAGTCCACTCTGACCCTCCAAAGAGCATCCCACCCAGAACCACCCCATCCCTGTAACCCTACACTTCCCATGGCTGACCCACCTGCCCTAAACAACCCTGAATAAAATGAGCAATTTAGCACGGCTAATCCACCTAACCCGTATATCTTCGCGTTGTGGAAGGAAATCCATGCAGACACTGGGAGAATGCGCAAACTCCACACAGACAGTCACCTGAGGCTTGAATCAAACCTGGGTTCCCTGGAGCTGTGAGTTAGCAGCGCTAACCACTGAGTCACCATAGGCTAGACCAGGTAAGGATAACAGTTTCCTTTCCTCAAGGTCATGAGTGAACCAGATGGGTTTTCCCAACAATCGGTTGGCATCGGTTTCATTGTCATCATTAGACTCTTTATTCCAGCTTTTTATTGAATTTAAATTCCAGCAGCTCTGATTGGATTTGTACCCGGGTCTCTGGATTGCAGTCCAGCAATAATACTATTGGGCCATCGCCTCTGCACACATTCTGGCAGAATGTTAACAATGGAAGGGGAAGGTCATTAAGTGGTCATTAATTGGTCACTCAAAAGTCTGGAACTGCTTTTGAGGGTAACATTGCCAAGCCTGAATGAATTGGTTAGAAGCGGAATGGAGACAGGCACATTGTCCCCACACTCCCTCCTAATTCTACAATCACCCACATCCACTTCACCATCCTCTCAGATTTCTACACCACCTCAGTGGCCACTTTCTCAGTATCCATAATGGACAAGTATTAGGAGCAAAACAGAGATGGAAACTATAGACTTCTAATAGTCTAATAGATAAACACTCATTGATGCTGTGAAATAAACCTTCCATTCTTGAAACCCATTCAAAGATTTTAAATCTCCTCAATTGTTGATTTTGTTATTAATACAGCAAAACTTTACTTAGTTTGGGATGTAGGGAGAGGCTGAATAAGCTGGGGCTGTTTTCTCTGGAACGTAGGAGGTCGAGCGGTGAGGTAATAGAGGTTTATAAAATCATGAGGGGCACTGATAGAAAAAGTAGACAAGATCTTTTTCCCTGAATTGGAGAGTCCAGGACTAGAGGGCATAGTTTTAGGCTTACACGGGAAAGATATGAAAGAGACCTGAGGGGCAACTTTTTTGCACAGAGGGTGGTGCATGTATGGAATGAGCTGCCAGAGGAAGTGATGGAGGCTGCTACAATTACAAAGGCATCTGGAGTGGTATATGAATAGGAAGAGTTTGGAGGGATAGAGGGAGTGTGACTAGATTAATTTATGATAACTGGTCGGCATGGATGCGTTGGACCAAAGGGTCTGTTTCTGTGCTGTACATCTCAAAGACTCTATAACAAAGTCAGTAATCCTTCAATAGCCATTTTTATCAGTTTGTCATAATGTGAATTCAGACCCTCGCCCTTCACTGGGACAAATGAATTTGTAAACTTTAAAATTTAGTCAAATATTCATAATGATCCAGCTATATTAGAGGCATCTGGCAAATGTCAACAAAGAATTTGACTGAAATTGTCAGGATGATTTTTCTTTCTAACCTGGATCAGACAGTCTGTCAATCAAAGCAGTTTAGTGGAATTTTTGTTAATGTTAACAGAGAGCATCAGTCTGTTTTTCTCATGTTTAAAAGGGATGAGAAGTTTTGAAAATTCAGATCATGGCACTGAAATATGCCTTCAAGAGTATTTATGTTTACTTCATAAATTTATGACCTCCAAATTGTGAGTTAAGAGCCTTGGAACAGAATATGTGTTTTCTGTTTGAACTTAGCACTCGATTCACAGAGTCATTGAGTTGTGCAGCACAAAAATAAACTCTTCGGTCCAACTTGTCCATGCTGATCGGATTTCTTAAATTAATCAAGTCCCATTTGCCAGCACTTGGCCCATATCCCTCTAAACCCTTCCTATTCATATACCCATCCAGATTTAAATGTTGCAATTGTACCAGCCTCCACCACTTTCTCTGGCAGCTCAATCCATACATACACTACCCTCTGCGTGAAAACATTGCCCCTTAGGAGCCTTATAAATCTTTCCCCTTTCACATTCAGGTTATGCCCTCGAGTTCTAGGCTCCCCAACCCAGGGAAAAGACATTGTATATTCACCCTATTCATGCCCCTCATGATTTTATAAACCTCTATAAAGTCACCCCTCAGTCTCCAACACTCCAAGGAAGAAATCCCAGCTTATTCAGCCTCTCCCTCTAGCTCAAACCCTCTGAATCCTAATTAATTTTTAAAAAATTTCTTCATGGAATGTCAGCATCAATGGCTAAGATAGGGTTCATTGTCCATCGCTAATTGTCCAGAGGTCACTTAAAGGTCAATATGGAGAAAGAAGGAACAGGGTACTGAGGCAGACAATCAAGCACGATCACACTGAAAAGCAGATTAGGCTCAAAGAGTTGAAAAGCCCATTCCTTCCGTCTACATGTCACACTGCTGCCAGTCTGGAGACAAAGTAAGAATGGCAGACTTCCTTCCCTAAGAATATTAGTGAACTAGATGGGTTTTCATGACAATTAACAATAGCAACATGGTCACCAGATGGCTAATGTTTTTACTCCAGATACTTTGTTGAAATTAAATTTCACCATCCCCTATCCCCAGAACATTATCCTGGAGTTCTGGATTACTCATCCGGAAATGTTACCATCACGTCACCACCTTCCTAAATTGACTCTGTTGAGTTGCAGTTTCTCATCTGGACAATTCCCACGCTGCCCCTTTCCCCTGATGGCAGGTGAAGGATCTTTTGGAATTGGTGATGGGACTTCTCCATCAGGGTTAATATGTCTGAACAATTTTTTTTCCCCCTATTTTAGAGTCTTGCCAGACTTCATAAAATTAATCTGAGCAACACTGGGGATCAGCAAATCTAATAACATAGGTGTCTCTAGAGATGGAAGTTAAAATCTGTAAGTGTGCTTTTCCTGACAGTATAATCATTGTTTTACATGTGTCTTTCTTAAAAAGTAATAGATAATAATAGAAAGCACTGCTGAACTGATGTTGATTTCACTGTAGTATTAAAACTGGGATAAATGATATACACCAGTAGGTTTAATCACCAGAATCGTTGGTCTTCTAATGTTGTAGGTCATGGCGGGAGATAATAAAGAAAACATAATTCACCAGGAATTTCTTCTGGCCCTTCTCCCATTCAACATATTTACAGGCCTATTCTCAACACAGCCATAAGTCTGAATGATATTTCCCCCTCTAAGAGTTGAGGGGGGCAGGATTTCCAAGAAATACATTCACCTCTTGTCACCTGAAATTTCCCAGACACGCAGAGTACTTGCCCTCTCTGCAGAAAGCATGAAATGGTTAGTTGTCAGGCTGATTTAATCTATGAACGGCAGCTCACAAGGTATATCTCAGTCCAACAGTAGTATTCCCTTACATTGAATCTTTTGATTAAAAATGCTTCATGCACTGTGTCCAATGTAAAAAATGTTCATTTTCTTTTCAGACTGTCCTCCTGGCCTGCACACACTTTTAAAGATGAAATGATGGACTAAAATGCTCAAAATCGCATGGGGGTGTAATTTTAATGCAAAGTACCCAACAGAATATATTAAATGATGGTTTGACAACTAACACCAACTTGCCCACCATTTATCTACCCTCATCAGCCATCCCTTCCCACATTATCCATTATCCACCCAGGGATTCAATGGAAAGTAAAAATCATGCCGAGTGTAAGCCCAGCTTTTAAGCCAATCTTCCAATTATAGGCCAGGCAAAGTCAAAATTGCTTCCTATATCATGAATAAATAATATATTCTATGAATAAACACCAACAACTCACTTTCAGAAATGTAGTCAGATTTTTTTGAACTTACAAGCAAGGCCAAAAACTTAGATGCTCAACAAATACACGGCAGCTCTCAGCAAGGTCAATGAAATGACACAATACAAGATCAAAACAGTGGAACACAAGTTACAAGAAGCTGAGATCAAAATGTACAGTACTGGAGCCTGATTAGATGGAATATTGTGCTTTATAAAAAGGGATGTTAAGTACAAGTCAAGAGACATGATGAATCCAGACAAAACATTGGTTAGACCACAGACAGAACATTCTGTCCAGTTTTAGGAATTGCAAATTTATTACAGTGTAGTCAGAGGCCATTGCACCTATTTGTATCAGAAGTAACTCTTCGAATGAATGAATTAATGAATGTCAATCTACTCCCCTCCTACTCATAGCCCTGCCCATTCCTTTGTTTCAAATGGTAATTGAATTCCATTTAGAATGCTTCAAGTGATCCTGCCTCCACCACACTCTGAGGCATTGAATTCCTAAACATGCACCCATGTGAAAAAAAATCTTCTCATGTCACTTTTGCTTAATTTATTAATTACTTTAGACCTCACTCCCACAGAAGGAATGGGGAAGTTTTAATTGAGGTGCTAACAGAGACTTACAAAGTAGACATAGAGCAGATGTTTCCCTCTGTGGGGGATCGAGAACACAAGGTTGTTGTCTTAGGATAAGGGACGACAGATCTACAGCAGAGACGAGGTGGAGTTACTTCATTCAAAGAATGTTGAATTCACAACCCCAGGGTGCGGTGGGCACTAAAGAAATTTAAGGAGGAGACAGACAGATTTTAGAATGAATAACAGGTTAAAGGGTTATGGGGAGTGATCAGGAGTTGAGGTTGAGATGAGATCAGCCACGATCATGTGGAATGACGGACCAGGCAAGAGGGCTGAATCGCCTACACCTGTTTTGATTCTTATGTCTCCAATCTCCTCAGAAGTTGGAATATTTCTCCTGATCTAGTCTGTCCAGACCGCGATGATTTTGAATACTCTGTCAAATCTCCACTTGTCCTCTCTATTTGAAGGAAATTCCCCAATCTACCTTTGTAACTGAAGCTCTTCAAGTTTGGAAACAAGAAGACTACCATGAGAGATAGGAACAGTAGGCCATTCGGCCCCTCGATCCTGCTCCACCCTTCAATAGGATCCAGGCTGATTTGACATTCCTCACTTCCATTTTCCAGTGTTTTCTTCCTCTAACCCGTGAATCCCCCAGAAATCAAAAATCTATCCTATATGTACACAAGATCTCTACACCTGCAGTTCTCTGTTGCAAGGAATTCCAAAGGCTCATAACCCTCTGAAAGATGAAATTCTTCCTCATCTCAGTTTTAAATTGGAGCATCTTTCTTCTGATTCAATGCCCTCTGGTCCTACACTCTCCCATGAGGCAAAACATCCTCTCAGCATTTATCTTGGCAAGCTCCTTTAGAATTCAATACATTCCAACTCGATCACTCAAATTCTTTTAAGTTCCACTGAGTAGTCTGGAACTGCAGATAGCTACCTGCTTAAAATCTACCCAGCTGTCAGTAACCTCTTCAGGGTCTAATGCCACCACATCTGGTCTGGACCACTCTTATGTAACCTAGTTTACTATATACACTCCCCTTCTCAGGAGGACGGCAATCTGCAGCCATCCTATTCCAAGAACTGAACAGAATCACCCAAAACTCAAAGTGGAACTGTAAAGAAACTAAAACAAAAAATAGAACAGAAGGCTGTGGAGGCCAGGTGTATTTAAGATGGAGATAGATAGGTTCTTGAGTAGCAAGGGGCATTGGCAGCATGAGTGTGCAGATGGCTAACATCCCAGACTCTGATTCCCAATTCAGGATTCCTCAATCAGGCACTGGAATGAGGCTTCTCATTCAGGCGTTGCACTTCAGGAGCCATGAGCCAACAGCAGATCTGTATGGATTTTCCAATATTGCTCCCTACATAGTTAGTACCCATTTATACTGAGGCAACACCAGCTGCTGCCCAATGTGGCCCTTAACTGGGCATTAACGTGGCAATTAAAGGCTTCAACTGACAACAGAGATCAGTGGCTGTCATGGAAACTCTCCCTCCTTTTCCATCCTTGTCATTGTCTTTTCTCTAATCTTCTGATGTTTAGAAGAAGCCAGAGTGTCACTGACAGCAGCAGTGGTGTTGCCCAGATTGAGGACTCCTGGCTCAATGGGCCATTGGCTGCAACGGAGCTTGGTGCCTAGAGTGGCTCTGCAGTAGGTCCTCAGCATGAAGGTGAGGTCCTGGCATGCTCTGGAGGTGAGGCCCAGCATGATCTGGAGTCCAATGCAGTCTGGAGACAAAGCCCAGAATGGTCTGGAGGCTAGGCCTGGTGTGGTCTGGAGCAAGGCCCAGTGTGACCTGGAGGCAAAGCATAGCGTGGTCTGGAGGCAAAGCCCAATGTGGTCTGGAGGGTAAACCCGGTGTGGCCTGGAGGCTTTCCCCAGTGTGGTCTGGAGGCTAGGCCCGGTACAGTCTGGAGGGAAAGCCCGGTTTGATCTGGAGGCAAAGCCCAATGTGCTGTGGAGGCTAGGCCCAGTGTGGTCTGGAGGTTATACCCAGTGTGGTCTGGAGGCTAGGCCTGGTGTGGTCTGGAGGTTAGGCCCAGTGTGATCTGGAGCAAGGCCAGGTGTGGTCTGGAGGCTAGGCCCGCACAGACTGGTGGCAAGGTCACCTGTTTAAAGGACTTGTAATGTCAAACATTTTGTTTCTTTATTTTCTCATTTACTCCCCAGATTTTGTACCAAGGAACCTTGCACACAAGATGGCGTGAAGGACTGAATGGTGAACTTCTTTATTTCTTTATTGTTATAATTTATTCCTAAGATCCTGTCCTTAGGTAACATTGTACCTAAGATGGCACTGTAAGTGGTGACTTTGCAAACTTTTCACTGCACTCATTGGGCACATGTTACAATAAAGCTAATCCTAATTCAGAGACTTATTCAGGAGGGTACCAGGATGGGGTTTGCAAACCCACAACCAGCATCCTCCCACCCAAACGAATATCCTAGGATACACCATAATTTTCTGCCCTAGAGTCATTACAACACAGCAGAAGACCATTCGGCCCATTGATTCAACGCCAACTTTCCACCAACTAATCTGGTGAGTTCCATTTCGTCACCCTAAACCTGTGGCCCTGAGTTAGCTCCCTCAAACCTCGTTATAAAATCATTGTTAATCTCTGCTTCTACCAGTTACATTGACAGTGAGTTCCAGGTCATTGTCAGTCCTGAAGAAGGGTCACTGGACCCAAACCATTAAATCTGCTTTCTCTCCACAGATGCTTCTAGACCTGCTGAGTTTCTCCAACAATTTATGGTTTTGTTTCACATTTCCAGCACTTGCAGTTCTTTGTTTTATTCCAGGTCATTTTTACTCACACTGTAACAATTTTCTTTCTCATAGTCCTCCTGCATTTCTGACTCAAAACTTCAAATTAGTGTTCCTTACTTTCTCTATCACTAATTCTTCTCTGAGTACTTGATCTACATTTACCATCATCCTGTACATCTCTTTCAATTACACTTAATTTACTTTGTTCGATATGGTTAATATTTGTAATGTATTAAGGGAAACAGATTGAATAGACTAAGAGAAACTATTCTGCCAGTTGAGGAGTCTAAATCCAGGGGAGAGAGTGTAAGGATTAGGATCAGCAAATTCTGGAGCGAACTTAGGAAACATTTCTTCACAGAGAAGGATGGTTGATGTTAAAATTAAACGACACTTGATGCGAGATCAGTGTTGCACTTTAAAATTTAGAACGAGAATTTATTTTTCCGATTAGAAGCGATATGATGTGAAGGCAGGTTCAGTAGCAGGTTTGAATATTACAATATGACCATTAGACCATAAGACATAGAAGTGGAAGTAAGGCCATTCGGCCCATCGAGTCCACTCCGCCATTCAATCATGGCTGATGGGCATTTCAACTCCACTTACCCGCATTCTCCCCGTAGCCCTTAATTCCTTGTGACATCAAGAATTTATCAATCTCTGCCTTGAAGACATTCAGCATCCCGGTCTCCACTGCACTCTGCAGCAATGAATTCCACAGGCTCACCACTCTCTAGCTGAAGAAATGTCTCCGCATTTCTGTTCTGAATTGACCCCCTCTAATTCTAAGGCTGTGTCCACGGCTCCTAGTCTCCTCACCTAACGGAAACAATTTCCTAGCGTCCACCCTTTCCAAGCCATGTATTACCTTGTAAGTTTCTATTAAATCTCCCCTTAATCTTCTAAACTCCAATGAATACAATCCCAATTAAACAGTTGTGAGGAGCATGATACTTGTCCTGCTGTAGCCATGAGGGATGCTTACACAATGGCCAAACCTATTATCAGAGAATCATGGAAGCAGACCATTCGGCCCATCAGGTTTTACCAGATGAGTTTTTACAACAGGAGACAATGGTTTCATAGTTGGCATTAGACCCTTAATTCCA
Source organism: Hemiscyllium ocellatum (assembly GCF_020745735.1). Lineage (NCBI taxonomy): Eukaryota > Metazoa > Chordata > Chondrichthyes > Orectolobiformes > Hemiscylliidae > Hemiscyllium > Hemiscyllium ocellatum. Next base: position 73,248,959 of record NC_083418.1, read on the forward strand.
GCTTTTTATCAAATTTAAATGACTGTTCCAATATCTTGTCTCTTTTTTTGCCCCTGGAATTTACTACCACAGAAGTGGTTGATGCCATAAACATGATGCAGATATAGTATTTGTGGCAAAAGGGATGCAGTGGGTGGGGTGGGGGCGGGGAGAGGGGCTGGATTAGCATTTTGAGTCACAGAGTCATACAGCACGCAAACAGACCCTGCAGTCCCAACCAGTCCATGTCGACTATAATCCCAAATTAAGCGAGCCCTACCTGCCTACATTTGGCACATATCCCTCCAAACATTTGTTATTCATATACTTATCCAAATAATATTGGAAAAGGACAATGTTAGTGAGAATGTAGAAACACAGGCTATGAGATTAGATGGGTTTGAGGTTGACAAAGAGGAGGTTTTAGCAATTTTGGAAGATCTGAAAATAGATAAGATCCCTGGGCTGAATGGGATTTATCCTCAGATTCTCTGGGAAGTCAGGAAGGAGGTTGCAGAGCCTTTGACTTTGATCTTTACGTCATCATTGTCAACAGGAGTAGTGCCTGAAGACTGGAGGTTAGCAAATGTTGTTCCCTTGTTTAAGAAAGTGAGTCTGGAAACTCTGGTAATTATAGGCCAGTGAGCCTTACTTCAGTTGTGGGTGAGGTGTTGGAAAAAGGTTATAAGAGAGAGGATTTATAATCATCAGGAAAGGAATAATTTGATTAGGGATAGTCAACATGCTTTTGTGAAGGGTAAGTCGTGCCTCACTAACCTTATTGATTTCTTTGAGAAGGTGACCAAACAGAAGGTAAAGCGGGTGATGTGGTGTATGTGGATTTCAGTAAGGAATTTGATAAGGTTCTGATGTTAGGCTATTGCACAAAATATGGAGTTTTGGGATTGAAGGTGATTTAGTGGTTTGGGTCAGAAATTGGCTAGCTGAAGAAGACAGAGGGTGGTGGTTAATAGAAAATATTCATCCTGGAGCTCAGTTACCAGTGATGTGCCACCAGGATCTGTTTCGGGGTCACTGCTGTTTGTCATTTTTAGAAATGATCTTGATGTGGGCGTAGAAGAATGGGTTAGTAAATTTGTGGGTGACACTAAGGTAGGCAGAGTTGTGAATAGTGCCGAACGATATTGTGGATTACAGAGAGACATAGATAAGATGCAGAGCTGGGCTCAGAAGTGGCAAACAGAGTTTAATGCAGAAAAGTGTGAGGTAGTTCACTTCAGAAGAAGGAACAGGGATGCAGAGTACTGGGCTAATGCTAAAATTCTTGACAGTGTAGATGCACAGAGGGATCTCAGTGTCTAGGTGCATAAATCCCTGAAAGTTTCCACCTGAAAGGGTTGTTAAGAAGGCCCATAGTGTGTTGGCATTTATTGGTAGAGGGATTGAGTTTAAGAGTCATCGAGGTCATGACTCAGCTACACAAGACACTGGTAAAGCCGCATTGCGTGCAATTCTGGTCACCGTATTATAGGAAGGACGTGGAAGCTTTGGAAAGGGTTCGGAGGAAATTTACTAGGATGTTGCCTGGACTTGAATGAAAGTCTTACAAGGAAAGTTGGAGGGAACTGAAACTATTTTCATTGGAGAGAAGAAGGTTGAGACGTGGGCCTCTTGCTGAGATATTTGTATCATCGATAGTCACAGGTGAGGTGCCAGAAGACTGAAGGTTGGCTAACAGGGTGGTAAAGACAAGCCAGGAACTATAGACCAGTGAACCTGATGTCGGTGGTGGGCAAGTTTTAGATTAGACTTACAGTGTGGAAACAGGCCCTTCGGCCCAACAAGTCCACACCGACCCGCCGAAGCACAACCCACCCATACCCTTACATTTACCCCTTACCTAACACTACGGGCAATTTAGCATGGCCAATTCACCTGACCCGCACATCTTTGTGACTGTGGGAGGAAACCGGAGCACCCGGAGGAAACCCACGCAGACACGGGGAGAACGTGCAAACTCCACACAGTCAGTCGCCTGAGGCGGGAATTGAACCCGGGTCTCTGGTGCTGTGAGGCAGCAGTGCTAACCACTGTGCCACCGTGCCGCCCTCTCTGTGCAGGTTTCCTCTGCGTGATGTGGTTTCTTCCCACAGTCCAAAGGTGTGCGGGTTAAATGGATAGGCCATGGGAAATTGCCTGTAATGTTTTGAGATATGCAGGCTGGGTAGGTTAGCCATGGGGAATTGCATTGTCATGTCCAGACCTGCGCAGCTGAGGTAGATTAGACATGGGAAATGTGGGGTTAGAGCAATAGTGTGGGGTCTGGGTAGGATGCTCTTTAGAGTGTGGCCGCATCAGCATTTTGTATAGTTGCAGCATGATATTGCGGCTCCAGAACTCAATCCCTCTACCAATGAAACCTAACACACCGTATACCTTCTTAACAGCATTATCCACCTTGGTGGCAATTTTCAGGGATCTATGCACATGTACTCCAAAATCTCTCTGCACATCCACACTACCAAGAATCTTTCCATTGACCCAGTACTCTTCCTTCTTGTTATTCTTCCCAAAGGGCATCATCTCACATTTAGCTGCATTGAACTCCATTTGTCACCTCTCAGCCTCTGTAGTTTATCCAAATCCCCCTGCAGCCTGTAACAGTCTTCCAAACTGTCCACTACTCTACCGACTTTAGTGTCGTCTGCAAATTTACTAATCCATCTGCCTATGCCTGCATCTAAGTCACTTATAAAAATGACAAACAGCAGTGGTCCCCAAACAGATCCTTATGGCACACCACTAGTAACCAGACTCCAGGCTGAATTTTTTTTTATCAACCACCACTTGCTGCCTTCTTTCAGAAAGCCAGTTTCTAATCCAAACTGCTAAATCACCCTCAAACCCATGCATTTTCTCCAACAGCCTACCATGTGGAACCTAATCAAAGACTTTACTGAAGCTATCTTGAGAATGTAAATTTTAAAAAGTTCTGGGATTTACATATGAAGGACCTGAAACTATCATGATCATTCTGAAAGATGAAAGGCTTCAGCTAAATTTGTTTAATACTCCATCCCATGACACTATAATCCTGTTGCTATAAATTCTGTGTCTTATGGTTCTGCTGCACAACCATCTGATAAAGTAGTGATTCGAAAGCTAGTGCCTCCAAATAAACCTGTTGGACTATAATTTGGTGTTGTGTGATTTTTAACTCCGTTACACCAGAGTCAACACCCACTGAGACATTAAATACAGTAGCTATATTGAGATAAATAGGGGAAATCGTTGTAAGGTACCACAGTATATAACCATACACAATAGAGTTAGGAGCTAATATTACAAGCAAAACTTTCAATAGATATGGTACAGAAGTCTCTTTGGTAGTCCAAATCTGACATACACAACACAAGAAGCACGGTGTGGATCTGAAGCAACAGTCAACTGTATGATGGAAGATAAATGAACTGAGCTTGATGATCAGCCATAATCATAATGAATGACAGTGTAAGCATGAGGGTTGAATGGCCAACTCCTAACTTGTGTCTTCTATGTTTCTATTCATTAATACTTGCAACTAATCCACCATCACTGATAATTCACTTATTTAGTTCTCTCAAATGGAAGCTGCATTAAATAAGGTACATCTTTTGCATGAATTATTTCTGAAAGAGCTGTAAAATAGCATCTCACATTAAGAATAGCAACAGTTAATCCTCAGGAGTCTCTGTGTTTAAAGGTTCAAAAGGCGAGATATATACCTGTCATATTTTTGTCCATTTTCTGTTGTTCCATTGCTGTCAAATGAACTGCGCCATGAGGCTCCTGATTTACGGCATATTAAATCAAGTAGTCAGTTGTGACTTCCAAAGCCAAATTATACTGATAGATGATGAGAAGTAACAATAATATCGTCAAGAAAGAATATTTAGTGAATGGGGCACTGTTCCAACTGGATATTTAAATGTTACCCCTTTCCTGAACTCTGTCATTGTAAATCAATAGATAGCAAAATAATAGAAATAACTGCAGTTCTAGAGAAAGATCCTAGACATCAGGATATTATACTCTGATCATTACCTTGTTAGCACCAGCAAATTTACAAATGACAACGGGGGAAATGAGAGAGAGCCCAAGGGAGATAAACTGTCAGAGGATAAAAGAATATAAAGAGAAACAGAATGAAAGCAGCTTTTGCTCAAAAGGTCAGATGACAAAATATATTAGAACACAGACCATTATGGTGCAGAACAAGACTATTCAGCCCATCTTGTCTGCACCAGCTCTTCAAATGGTCGTCATGACTTGGTGTCATTCTCCTGCCCTTCTTCCATAGCCTCTATTTAAATAATTCTTTAATGCTCAAATGAACGCCTCAGTGGAACCTGTATCCATCACACTCCCTGCTGGTGCATTACAGGCACAAGCCATTCACTGCGTGAAAATGCTCCTTTCTCATTTCACGTTCACAGTTGCAAATTGCTTCTGCGCCCTCTTGTTCTTGACCTTTTTTCCTGCAGAGACAGTTTTACTCTCTTTCCACTCCATCCAAACCCCCTCATAATCCTGAAAATATTTATAAAATATCCCCTCAGCCTTCTGTTGTCCAAGGAAAGCAGGCCCAACTTCTCAACTTTCTCCACAAAACTGAAGCTTCTCACTCCCAGTACCATTCTCATATACCTCTTCTGCACTCTCACCAAGGCATCCACATCTTCCCTGAGAGTGTGGTATCCAGGACTATACATCATACTCCAGCTGTGTCTCATACAGATTCCAAGTAACCTCCTTGCTCTATCCGCTATTAATAAAGGCTAGTCTATAGACTTTATTAACTTTGCTCTCCACCTGTTCTGCCATCTTGAATGATTCATACACGTGCACACCCAGGTTCCTCGACTTAAGAACCCTCATGAAAGGAGTACCCTTTTTGTAATTCTGTTTCTCCACATTCTCTCTACCAAAAAAATCACATCACACCTCTGTGCATTGAATTCCATTTGTCACTTGCTGCCCACTCCACAAACTTACCAAGGTCTTTTTGAAGTTTGACAACTGTCATCGTTGTAGTTGCATTGTTTCTACTCTTTGTTTCGTACGCATACTTAAAAATTAAACCCTTCAATCCAAGGTCGAGTTCATTGATATAAATCAGGAAGAGCCCAGTCTAAATACTGACCCCTGGGGACCACTATTACAAATCTTTCACCAGTCTGAAAAATATCCATGAGCCATTGCTCTAAATTTCCTATCACTCAGTTAATTTTGGATCCATGTTGCTACTGTTCCTTTCATATTATGGGCTATAACTTTCCTTAAATCTGTTGTGGGACACAATGTCACATGCCTTTTGGAAGACAATGTACACCACATCAACAGCATTACCCTCACCAATCCTCTTTCTTGCCTCTTCAAAGGATTCCAGGCAAGTTAGTTAATCACAATTTTCCCTCAAGATCTCCAATCCTGCTCTCCTTCTTTCCCTAAATACTCTTTTTTTTGCATGTGCCTACTAGTTATATCTTGGCTTATTTTTCTAAAGGTTTTCCCCCCACCACCACATTTGAACTGATTATTCTCAGTTCCTCTGGCAATGCATACATTCATTAAATTGAACCTTTCTAGTGACTTGGGTTTCCTCTGTCACCATAGCCTTGGTAACATCTGCTTTCTTACTAAAGACAGACATGAGATTTTCATTTAACACATCAGCCATGCCCTGACTCCATCTGCAATAACCTTTAATGGATCTTAATTATCCCTGGTTCTCCTTTTCTGAACCTTTTATTATTTATGTGTCTAGGAGAAAGTAAGGGCTGAGGATGCTGGAGATCAGAGTCAAAAAGTGTGGTGCTAGAAAAGCACAGCTGGTCAGGCAGCATCCGAGGAACAGCAGAGTCAAAGTTTCAGGCATAAACTCCTCATAAGGAATGGGGGGAAGGAGTGTCCAAGGGGGCTGAGAGGAAAATGGGAGGTGGGTGGGCTGGGAGGGGAAGGTAACTGGGAATGTGATAGGTAGATGAAGTTGGGAGGGGGGTGTGATGGTGATATGTCAGAGAGGAGGGTGGAGTGGATAGTTGGGAAGGAAGGTGGATAGGTGGAACAGTTCAAGAGGGTGCTGCCACACTTTTCCACTTATTTATGTGTCCACACAAGACTTTTCAATTTCCCATTATTTTAGTTGCCAGTCTTTTCTCATAGTCTCTCTTTGCTTCCCTTGTTTGCATTTCTATTTCACTTCTGAACGTTTTGTCTTAGTTTGGATCTTACTTGTATTTTTTTCTCTGACATCTCAGATGTCAGAGCACGCTTTTTATTCTTTGTCTTATTTTTTGATTTGTTTTTCATCCAAGGAACTCTGCCCTTCTTTGCCTTATATTTCTATCTTGAGGGAATGCACCTTGATTACGTCCAATCTGTCGCTTCCTTGAACACGTCCAATCTGTCGCTTCCTTGAACATATCCCAATGGTCAGCTCAAGTTTCTCCAGCCAACCTTTGGCAGCAGTCTATCCACTTCAGCTTAGTTCTTGTTCAACTGATGCCACCTCTCTGCTAGTTACTGATTCTTACACTGGATTGTCCATTTTCTTTTCCATTGACATCCTAAATCTTATAATAGAATGTATTCCTCCATTGACACTTGATCTATGTGGCCCATCTCATTCACAATCACCAGATCTAGAAGTGTCTCTTTTGTCATTGAATTTTGTTTTTAATTCACTTGTGGGGCATGGGCATTCCTGGTGGGACATGCATTCATTGTCTGTCCCTAGTTGCTTTTGAACTGAATGGCTTGCTAGGCCATTTGAGAGTCAGCCACACTATTGTGGGCCTGGAGTCACATGTAAGCCAGACCAGGTGAGGATGATGGGAATTTCTTCCATGAAGGACATTAGCAAAGCAGATTTTATTTTTCCCCTGGTTGGATGGTCATTAGAAGATTTCCAATTCCTTGAAAATTCAATTCAAATTGCAGCGCTGTGGGATTTGAACCTAGGCCCCCCCCCCCCCCCAGAATGTTAGCTGAGCTTATGGATTTAGAAGCTGGTGATAATACAACTAGGCCATCACCTGCCCTAATTTGCCACATATATTAGAAAAGCCTCCCCAACGAAATCTGAGAAAGTTTGTCCTTCAATGTTCTTTACACTATTGTTAATCTATTTACTGGTAAATACACAAGTCTTCGAGGAGGAAGTGAGGTCTGCAGATGCTGGAGATCAGAGCTGAAAATGTGTTGCTGAAATAGCGCAGCAGGTCAGGCAGCATCCAAGGAACAGGAGATTCGACGTTTCGGGCATAAGCCCTTCTTCAGGAATGAGGAAAGTGTGTCCAGCAGGTTAAGATAAAAGGTAGGGAGGAGGGACTTGGGGGAGGGGTGATGGAGATGCGATAGGTGAAAGGAGGTCAAGGTGAGGGTGATAGGCCACAGTGGGGTGGGGGCGGAGGGGTCAGGAAGAAGATTGCAGGTTAGGAAGGCAGTGCTGAGTTCGAGGGATTTGACTGAGACAAGCTGGGGGGAGGGGAAATGAGGAAACTGGAGAAATCTGAGTTCATCCCTTATGGTTGGAGGATTCCCAGGCGGAAGATGAGGCACTCTTCCTCCAACCGTCGTGTTGTTATGGTCTGGCGGTGGAGGAGTCCAAGGACCTGCATGTCCTTGGTGGAGTGGGAGGGGGAGTTAAAGTGTTGAGCCACAGGGTGGTTGGGTTGGTTGGTCCGGGTGTCCCAGAGGTGTTCTCTGAAACGTTCCGCAAGTAGGCGACCTGTCTCCCCAATATAGAGGAGGCCACATCAGATGCAGCGGATGCAGTAAATGATGTGTGTGGAGGTGCAGGTGAATTTGTGGCGGATATGGAAGGATCCCTTGGGGCCTTGGAGAGAAGTAAGGGAGGAGGTGTGGGCGCAAGTTTTGCGTTTCTTGAGGTTGCAGGGGAAGGTGCAGGGAGTGGAGGTTGGGTTGGTGGGGGGTGTGGATCTGACGATGGAGGTGGTAGGTGAGAACCAGTGGGGTTCGGTCCTGAAGTCGGTTGAAGGGGCGGGGTCCTTCTTCAAGGACCGCAGACTCCCCCCAGGTGTACCAATACTGTACAGCCCAGATGGCCTCCTTCTTCAAGGACCGCAGATTCCCCCCAGACATGCCAATACCATACAGCCCAGATAGCCTCCTTCTTCAAGGACCGCAGATTCCCCCCAGACATGATCGACGATGCCCTCCACCGCATCTCCTCCACTTCCCGCTCCTCCGCCCTTGAGCCCTGCCCCTCCAACTGCCATCAGGACCGAACCCCACTGGCTCTCACCTACCACCCCACCAACCTCCATATACAGCGTATTATCCGCCGTCATTTCCTCCACCTCCAAACGGAACCCCCAACAGGGATATATTTCCCTCTCCTCCCCTATCAGCGTTCCGAAAAGACCACTCCCTCCATGACTCCCTCATCATGATCGACGATGCCCCCACCCCACTCCGGCCTATCACCCTCACCTTGACCTCCTTCCACCTATTGCATCTCCATCGCCCCTCCCCCAAGTCCCTCCTCCCTACCTTTTATCTTAGCCTGCTGGACACACTTTCCTGAAGAAGGGCTTATGCCCGAAACGTCGAATCTCTTGTTCCTTGGATGCTGCATGACCTGCTGCGCTTTTCCAGCAACACATTTTCAGCTCGAAATACACAAGTCCCCATGTTTAAACACTATTGTTAATCTATATACAGGTAAATATACAAGTCCCCATGGTTAAACACTATAATACTTGCAACTCTGTAATTTCTTTGTAGACTACACTGAGCAATATAATTGCATTCTTCTTCTTCTTCTTTAGATCAAAACAAATTATAGAGTCATAGCATCAGAGATTCATAGAGATGTACAGCACAGAAACAGACCCTTTGGCCCAATTTGTCCATGCTGACCAGTTAACAACCTAATCTATCCCATTTGCCAGCACCTGACCCATATCCCTCTAAACACTTGCTATTCATAAACCCATCCAGATGCCATTTAAATGTTGCAATTAGACCAGCCTCCACCACATCCTCTGGCAGTTCATTCCATACACACAGCACTGTCTGTGTGAAAATGTTACCCCTTACGTCCCTTTTATATCTTTCCTCTCACACCTTGAACCCATGCTTTCCAGTTCTGGACTCTCCAACCCCAGGAAAAAGATCTTGTTTGCTTGTTCTATCCATGCTCCTCATGATTTTATAAATCTCTATAAGATCACCCCTCAGCCTCCGACGCTCCAGGGAAAACAGCCCCAGTCTATTCAACCTCTCCCGATAGCTCAAATCCACCAATCCTGGCTGCATCCTCGGAAATCTTTTCTGAACTCTTTCAAGTTTCACAACACCCTTCAAATAGGAAGGAGACCAGAATTGCATGCAATATTACAAAAGTGGCCTAACCAATGTCCTGTACAGCTGCAACATGACCTCCCAACTCCTATACTCAATTCTCTGACCAATAAAGGAAAGCATACCAAACACCTTCTTCACTATCCTATCTACCTGCGAGTCTACTTTCAAGGAGCTATGAACCTGCACTCCAAGGTCTCCTTGTTCAGCAGCACTCCCTAACACAATGGACCTTACCATTAAGTGTATAAGTCCTGCTCTGATTTGCTTTTCCAAAATGCAGCACCTCGCATTTATCTAAATTAAACTCCATCTGCCATTCCTCAGCCCATTGGCTCATTTGATCAAGATCCCATTGTAATCTGAGGTAACCATCTTCACTGTTCACTACACCTCCAATTTTGGTGCCATCTGCAAACTTACTAATTGTACGTCCTAACTGACTCAACCTTTGAACCTTCTGGGACATTCTCTTTCTCCAGTGTGGAGAAAGATCCAGCTCTACTTAACCAATATTGCCACTCACTCCTTTTTTTTTCCTTATATTCTTATGCACACCCTGTACTTGGGAATATTTAACACCCCGTCCTGCCCTTCACTCAGCCAGGTTTGTGCTAATGCCAAAACATCCTAATTCCACATGACAGTCTGTGCCTGTCATTTAACAGTCTGATGTCCTATACTCCATGCTTTCACATGCATGCAGTGTGGCCCTGATTTAGAAAGTTTTAAACTCTCCTTTGCTCTGACTTCATCTATTCATTCGCTATGCTGTATTCTAGTGCTATCTAGTCCTTCCATATTTTGTGCACCCGCATATTTACTCTATGATATTCTCTCCTGGCTCCCATTGCAAGTTAGTTGGAAGCCCCCAGTGGTAGTTGCGAAATGCATCAATAGGAAATCAGTCCCCACTTAATCAGATGCAACCTCTCTAGATTTTACTGGTGCTTTTCCCCACAGTGATAACCCCAGCAAACCTCCCTCTAGCTCCATCTTTGCACACATTGATCTATCTATCTGCATCTGTACTCACTAGAACCTAGTACTGGGATTAACCTAAACATTCCCACTGAGATTTGATCATGCTTGCCAGTTTTCAATCTAAGTACTGGTGGCACATATCCCCTTCCTGTCTATCGGTACCAGCATGAACCACAACCTCCCCTAGCATTCACATGGTGACATCCTTCACATTGGCACAAGGGTGGCAACATACCATCATGAGGTCATGTCTCTCGCTGCAGAATGGCTTTCTGCTCCCTCATTAACAAATTTCTGACCACTATTGCAACATCCGTCACTTTAGAGGTGAACGTGTGACTATCTGGATGCAGACCATGAGTTGGTCACTCAATCCTTTGAGTCTGTTTCACTGTTAAATGAGAGTGGAAAGATTTAAAAGGGACCTAAGTGACAACGTATTCATACAGAGGAGGGTGAGTGTATGGAATGAGCTGCAAGAGGAAGTGGTGGAGGCTGACACATTTACAACATTTAAAAGGCATCTGAATGAGTATATGAATAGGAAGGCTTTAGAAGGATATGGGCCAAGTGCTGGCAATTGGGACTAGACTGGTTTGGAATATCTGGTCATGGACAAGTTGGCTGTATGACTTTATGACTCCCTAAGAGCATGGCTGAACTCTTTTTAACCGCAATTCTACATTTCTGCAGATCCCCAATAATCTTGAATCCTCGTGAGAATAAAGAACCTATCTAACTCTGTCTTAAAAAATATTTAAATATACTGCATCCACTACCTTTCAAGGAGGGGACTTCCAAAGACATGCAATCTTCTGAGAGAAAAATGTCTTTCTTCATCTCTGCCTTAAATCACTGTCTCTTTATTTTTAATCTAGGATTTAAATTCTTCCACAAGAAGAAAATAATAGTCATATATTTCAAAAGGAAGTTTATGTTGAACCAAACTTACTATTATGTCTTCAAATAATTAACTCAGTTCAGTGGATATGGTAAACAAGAGTTTTTAAAAAGTGCTCGATACAGTATCCTCTAATGAAATGTTAAAACCAAGGTCAGAGAGGGAGGAGCTGTGGAATGAATTAAAATAGACCCACGAAACAAGATTATGTATTTATACACATAAAAAAATTAATATATATTCTGAGGAGATTTTAGTATATTTTTGTTCATTGTTTTGAATTTATATTATTTGGGACTAAAACAATTAGTCAACATAGTTGGCAATACAGACAAGGTACGGGTATAGGGCAGTTCAGTGGTTAGCACTGTTGCCTCACAATGCTAGGGACCTGAGCTCGATTCCACCCTCGGGTGACTATCTGTGTGGAGTCTGCACATTCTCCCTATGTTAGTGTGGGTTTGCTCTAGTGTCCTCCCACAGTCCAAAGAAATGTAGGTTAGGGTGGATTGGCCATGCTAAATTGCTCATAGTGTCCCGGGATGTGTACGGAAGGTGCATTAGCCATGGGAAATGTGGGATTATGAGGGGTTGATTCTGAGTTTAATGCTCTTTGGAGGGTCAGTATGAACTGAATGGCCTGCTTCCAAACTGTAGGTGTTGCGTGATGGACTGAAGTCCCTCTTCTGTATTATATGATTCTATGCTTTTCATTCTTCGAACAAAGACAGCCAAAGACCTAATGAGGACATGTTTCCCTGGCCGTCTCCTCCACTCCACTAACTCAGAATAACTGAAATGTCACACCAGCCATTCAGCCCATCCGGCAAGTGTCCATTCTGTGTTCGTTTGCTGAGGGTGCTTCAGCAGGTCAGAAGCAGACATCTCTGTCAGGAACAACCTGGCACATCTGTACAGATGTCTCCCAGGTGGATCCTCTCAGCTCTTACCAAAACATCCATGTGACTTGCTCATGTTTTTATGGTTCATGGTTTTATGGAACTAGCAGTTTTGCGGCTGCTGACTCCAGTGTAACAGCTCATGCAATGGTCTGTGAGTTACAAAAACTCCAGCATCTGTCATTTCTATTACACACTTCCTCTTTTTGACTTTTAAATGTTTGACATCGGCTCCCTGTGTCAATTCTTGTCTTACAGTCTAGCCAGACTGATTTTTGTCATAATGGCATAATTCAGGATTCCCTGCGAGTGTGAATATCGAGTCTTAATATTCCACTTCACATAATCAGCTTCAGATTAATGTCTCCACTTTTAAAACATGAATATTTCACAAAAAGGACATAGAGAGATTGCAATTATTATGAGTAATGTATTTTACTTTGGATAGATACACTTAACATCAGGTTTTCAACTTTAAGTCCACTTCTCTGATGGAAAGCGGGAGGGGGAGGAAGATGTGTGAACAGAGTGGATGGATGGATGGATGGAACAAGAGTGTGATGCTGGAAAAGCACAACAGGTCAGGCAGCAGAAAAATCAATGTTTCAGGCAAAAGCCCTTCAATGAGACCTCCCCAATCCTGATGAAGGGCTTTTGCCCGAAACGTCGATTTTCCTGCTTCTCGGATGCTGCCTGACCTGCTGTGCTTTTCCAGCACCTCACTCTTGACTCTAACCTCCAGCATCTACAGTAATCACTATCAGCTCGGGAACATTTATGATTTGTCTATTCCTTATTTGCTGCAATTTTATATTGCGCATGGCAACAGCACCAACCCAAAGCTGGCAAGTAGCTCTTCAAATATGCCAATCAGACACAATGTATAATTTTAACCTGAGACCTGAGCAGTGGTGACTTGCTGATTACTTCAAACCCAACAGGTACCAATGCCGAAAGATGTTCAGGAAAGGGTAGTTATCAATTTGTTAATTGCAGGCCACAAGGGGCACAAATCCTGTTCCGGGACTCCACGGAGAAACTTTAGATGCATTCTGCTATTCAATCTTCACCAAGTATCCCCCATTGAGCCACTTCATCAGCCTATTGTCTCTATAGTGTCCACAGTGTATGCCATGCCTCTTCTGACTGGTCAGTTGCTCCATTTGAGACCTCCCATGTCACCACATCAAACTCTTTGTTGTCTGCCAGTTCAGGAATGCAAGCATCTTGCATTCATTCACCCCAATATTATCCTTCTTTTATATAAAGATTTTTTAAAAAATCTTTTGTTAGTACAAAATGAAACATGAGATTAGAACACACAAAAGGCCCAAAGATCATGAAGTAGGGATTCTTTTTCCATTCACATCAGATCATTACAAACATGCATTAAGGTTAAACAAGGATGTATTTTCAATACTTTTATATAATGAACATGTAGTTTACACAGTTGGGGGTAGGGGGGGTAAGTGGTGAGGAAGCTTTGTGCCTCTGCTCCTTATTGCTGAGCCCTTCTTATGGAATCATTGAAATGTACAGCACGGAAATAGAACCTTTGGTCCAACTCGTGCATGCCAACCGGATATCCTAACCTAATCTAGTCCCATTTGCCAGCATTTGGCCCATATCCCTCTAAACCTTTCCTATTCATATACCCATCCGGGTGCCTTTTAAATGTTGTAATTGGACCAGCCTCCACCACTTCCTCTGGCAGCTCATTCCACACACGTACCACCCCCTGCGTGAAGAAGTTGCTCATGAGGCCCCTTTCAAATTTCCCCTCTCACCCTAAACCTATGCCCTCTAGTTCTGGACTTTCCCAACCCAGGGAAAGACCTTATCTATTTGCCCTATCCATGCCCCTGATGATTTTAAAAACCTCTATAAGGTCACCCCTCAGTCTCCAACTCCAAGGAAAACAGCCTCATGCTATTCAGCCTCTCCCAATAGCCCAAATTCTCCAACCCTGGCAACATCCTTGCAAATAGTTTCTGAACCCTTTCAACTTTCACAACATGGGCAGCACGGTGGCACAGTGGTTAGCACTGCTGCCTCACAGCACCAGAGACCCGGGTTCAATTCCCGCCTCAGGCGACTGACTGTGTGGAGTTTGCACATTCTCCCCATTCTGCATGGGTTTCCTCTGGGTGCTCCGATTTGCAGTTTAGGTGAATTTGCCATGCCAAATTGCCATAGTGTTAGGTGAAGGGGAAAAGGAGTGGAATGGGTCTGGGTGGGTTGCGCTTCGGCGGGTCGGTGTGGACTTGGGCCGAAGGGCCTGTTTCCACGCTGTAAGTAATCTAATCTAAAAAAAATCCTTCTGATAGGAGGGAAACCAGAATTACACACAAAAGTGGTCTAACCAATGTCCTGTACAGCTGAAATGTGATCTCCCAACTTTTGTACTCATGGAGTCATAATGAAAGGTCCCGATCTGAAACGTTGACTCCCTTGCTCCTCTGATGCTGCCTGACCTGCTGTGCTTTTTCCAGCTCCCCCTTTACTGACTTTGACTTTCTAGCATCTGCAGTCCTTGCCATCTCCAGGGGATGGGAGGAGGTTCGGTAGAGCGGACCAGTTTGGGGTAGGGGGTGCTGTTAATGGAAGAAAGATGTGAGGACCCTTTCTTCCTCATCTGGCCATTATCCTCACCCCTCTTCACCTTTGTCCTGCCCTCTCCTGGTGTCACACATTCTCACTTCCTCCTGCTCATCCTTATTTCAATTTCACACCCTAACCCTGCACATGCACACTCTAGCCTTTGGACTTTTCTGGGTGAGTGCCCACATGTAATTGCCTGCAGTAGACAATGCCACCAAAGACATCCATTTGTCCAGAGAGGGACCACTTGACTGGTCCAGCTACCCTCCCTCATTATCGCCTCCTACTGCTGGAGGTTCCATTACAACAGAATCACCTCAATCATCGGCACTCCCACAAGAGATATCCATTAGCTGCATCACATTTACGACTACTGAATTTCTGAAACAAAAATAAAGATATCAGATGATTGTTTCCACAAAAATGGATTCTATTCTGTTTAGACTGGTCTGCTACATCAAAGATGTTGGTGGAAATGTAACTGTTTCAAGTGCTACAACTAGAATATTCCTTGGACTAGCTTCAAAGCTTCTCACGATAATCCAAACTGTCAGTGTTAGGAGATTCTGGTGCACAAAGCCCAAATTCTGACATCAATTCTACTTCTCTTAAAGTATCTACAAACCTCCTTTAAACATTTATCTTATACTCAACAAGCATTGCAAACTAGTTTGGTGGCATAATGGACACCATTTGGACAGCTAAGGTAAAACGCATGAAGAAATGCAAAGATTGATTTTCCAAGGCTTGGCAGGGGGGCAGGGAACCTTAGTTGGTATGATCACGGGTTATTGAGTCAGAAAATCAAAGCCCATTATGCCTGATTCACACTGGCCAGGCTGTTCGGGAAGACACAAAATGAGAGAGCTTGAGCTAGCTGTCCATATTGCTAAAAACACCAAATAATAATAATCTTTTAATTGAATTGGCTGGTTTGAGTTTTTTTTTAAGTTGTCTACTTTAACGTCCACTTAATTCTAAAATGGCTGCCAACTGTTTCTGTAACTTCAAACTTGTAATTTTTCTGGATTCTAAGTGGATTACAAATGGGCATGTTGAGAGATGACCTTGGGGACTTTTAAGATTTGCTCATGTGAAGAATTACTCCAATTACAATGGAGAGACTTTTCTAATATTGATTCAATACTTCAACATCAAAACTCCAATGAGAAATTGAAGGAAAAACAAATGTTCTTTGTGAAGGGACATGGATGGTTGGTGTGATGATGCTGATCCTTAAACAACGTTATGTTGCCCTTGAGTGTTTTTTTACAGAGAGGTTGTAAAAACACAAGTTCCGAAAAGTCTGGGCTTCAATGAGTTTTAGGGCCAGTTTGATTGTAGCTAACAGATGCTGCCTCAGATAAAAAGCTTTCAAGTTAAAAAAACACTTGTGCAACAAAAGGGGAATGGCTAGTGCTCCCTGTTCAGTTTTTTTATTGTTTGGTCTGGCTATTCACTCAAAGCAATCAGGCAAGTTTCAGGCTGTTTTTCCAAGAAACAGCTACATGAAAGAGGGGGTTCCCTGCCAAAGTTTGACTCTGACATCTCTCCTGTAAGACCCTGTGTTTGATTTTACCTCTTTGTGCCAAGGGGTGTATATGGGGATTGTTGCAATATTTGGAACAGCACTATTAAGTTGGTGTAATCTCTTGAGATTTTGGATAGGTTGTTATTCTATATTTTGTTCTCTTTCGTTTGTGTATCATTTGATAATCTTGTAAATAGATTCTGTTTTGTTTAAAACTAAGTAGTTTAACCAGCTGCATCCCTCCTAGAATATCCACTGTACATCTGCTTAAAACAACTTGCAAAGTTAGGGTCTGGGCTACTTTCTTGAAATGTTTTGAGGGGCTCTGGTCTGGGCCATAACAATGGTGGGAGAAGAATGGGGAGGTGGCGAGTGGAAAGGAGAACACAAATCTTTAATGAGATTACTACGATGGATTATTCGGCATCACAACTTTGCAGTTTTGAAAGCCAGTCGCATGATGGTTCTCTCCAGAACGATCCTGAACCATCACAAGAGATTCAGACCAAGTTAAAAATGGCCCCATCTCTCTTCCTCTCTCAAAATCTGTAACAGAAGCTGCATTTTGCTTGTTGTATAAACTGACTGGAAGATGCTGAGGCAACACCTAAGGTAGACAAGCAGGAGGCTGGGAGAACACAGCAGGCCAGACAACATCAGAAGGTGGAGAAGGCAATATTTTGGATTTAACCCTTCTTCAGGACTGGGGTTGGGTGTAGGGGGAGCTGCAGGTAAAGGGGGGTGTGTGGACAGGGTGGTGAAGTGGGGATAGGTGAAGACAGGTAGAGGGTACAACCTGGTTGGTCAATGGGATGAATGAATCCAGTAGGTGGCTAGGAGGATTGGAAGGGAGGGGAACGGGCTGGGAATGGAGTCAAAGGATGGGAAGGGAGGTTATTTGAATTTGGAGAACTCAATGTTGAGTCCTCCGGGCTTTCAGAGTTTGTGAGAAGATTTGTAGCTCAGGTGCTTGTTGTTGTGGTTCTGTTCGCCGAGCTGGGAATTTGTGTTGCAGATGTTTCGTCCTCTATCTAGGTGACATCCTCAGTGCTTGGGAACCTCTCGTGAAGCACTTCTGTGATGTTTCCTCCGGCATTTATAATGGTTTGTCTCTGCTGCTTCCGGTTGTCAGTTCCAGCTGTCCGCTGCAGTGGTTGGTATATTGGGCCCAGGTCGATGTGCTTATTGATTGAATCTGTGGATGAGTGCCATGCCTCTAGGAATCCCCTGGCTGTTCTCTGTTTGGCTTGTCCTATAATAGTAGTGTTGTCCCAGTTGAACTCATGTTGCTTGTCATTTGCGTGTGTGGCTACTAAGGATAGCTGATCGTGTCATTTCGTAGCTAGTTGGTGTTCATGGATGCGGATCGTTAGCTGTCTTCCTGTTTGTCCTGTATAGTGTTTTGTGCAGTTCTTAAATGGGATTTTGTACACTACGTTGGTTTTGCTTATGCTGGGTATTGGATCCTTTGTCCTGGTGAGTTGTTGTCTGAGAGTGGCTATTGGTTTGTGTGCTGTTATGAGTCCTAGTGGTCGTAGTAGTCTGGCTGTCAGTTCAGAAATGTTCCTGATGTATGGTAGTGTGGCTAGTCCTTCGGGTTGTGGCATGTCCTCATTCCGTCGTCTTTCCCTTCGGCATCTGTTGATGAAATTGCGGGGGTATCCGTTTTTGGCGAATACATTGTATAAGTGTTCCTCTTCCTCTTTTTGCAGTTCTGATGTGCTGCTGTGTGTTGTGGCCCTTTTGAACAGTGTATTGATGCAATTTCTTTTGTGTGTGTTGGGGTGGTTGCTTTCGTAGTTCAGGACTTGGTCTGTGTGTGTGGCTTTCCTGTATACCTTTGTGGTGAATTCTCCGTTCAGTGTTTTCTGTACCATCATGTCTAGGAATGGGAGTTGGTTGTCCTTTTCTTCCTCTCTAGTTAATCAGATACCTGTGAGTGTGGCATTGATGATCCAGTGTGTGTTTTCTATTTCTGTGTTTTTAATGATTACAAAGGTGTCGTCTACATATCTGACCCAGGGTTTGGGTTGAATTTGCAGTAAGACTGTTCTAATCTTTGCATTACCGCTTCTGCTATGAGTCTAGAGATGGGTGAGCCCATGGGTGTGCCGTTGATTTGTTCACATATTTGGTTGTTGAATGTGAAGTGTGTTGTGAGGCACAGGTCCAGTAGTTTGAGTATGCCGTCTTTGTTGATCGGTTCCCCAACTTGTCTGTTCTGTATGTCCAGCAGGTTGGCTATTGTTTCTCTGGCTAAGGTTTTATTGATAGAGGTGAACGGTGCCGTTACATTGAATGAGACCATAGTTTCTTCCTTTGCAACACAAATTCCTCCGGGCTGTAGGCTGTAGCACCTAAACCTAATCCTCACCATCTCTAGGAAACCAACCAAAATGAAACAGCTGGATCTATAAAATGGCACCACAGATTGTTGAAGGAGCATCTGATGGAAGATTTCTTTTAACTAAGAATTTTAACGTGGACTGGGGTGGCATGGTGGGTCAGTGATTAACAATTCTGCCTCACAGAACCAGGGATCCAAGTTCAATTCTAGCCCTTGGACAACCATCCATGTGGAGTTTTCGCATTCTCCCCGTATCTGTGTGGGCTTCCTCCGGGTGCTCCGGTTTCCTTCCATAATCCAAAGATGCACAGGTTAGGTGGATTGGCTATGCTAAATTATCCATAATGTCCAGGGATGTGCAGGCTATGTGGGTTAGTGAGTTTGTTGATGCTTTTCATAGGATAGGTATGAACCTGCCCTTAGGCCTTCAGGATTCTCTGATCAATCTATCCTCTGCTACTTGTAACTTTTTTTTGTCTGCTTGTGTTTGTTTCAGGCATTGGGAGATATTTTACTCTATCTTTACTTTTGTGAGTTTTAGCAATAAATCTAACTCTTACTTAATTCAAGGAATTTGGTTGGCTTATTTTAATACAATGAGCTGCACATTGTTAATTATATACCGGGCAGACAACATAGCAAACTGTTAAAATTCAACCTTTGTGATTAAATAATTGAGCAATAGGACAAAGAGGGGATTCCTTCACACTGCCTAACATTGTCTTAACAACATGACAAATTTTAAAGAAATTTTAATTAGCCTGATGTTGTATTTTAAGGCTTTCAATCAGCTTCTCCCCAAGTACGTGAATGGGTATGGTGTAAAGGGGTAGTTTTTTTTAAGGTCAACGTTAATGTTTACCTTAAAGGTAACTTGCAACCCATTCTAAAAGATGAAAGACTTAACAGCAATCTAGGTTTGTTCAATGTATTGTTTCAGTTGCATGACACTGAGATCTTTTGCTATAACTTCTGCGTTGCATGATCCTGCTCCATAGCTACCTGATGAAGGAGCAACGCTCCAAAAGCTCGTACTTCCAAATTAACCAGTTGGGCTATAACCCGCTGTTGTGTGATTTTTTTTAACTTGTCCTGATCTTATGACATACTTGTTTCAAACTTTACAAAACAGCTGAACTCAAGAGGTGAGGTGAAAGTGATTGCCCTTAACAGGCTGCATTTGACCAAATATGGCATGGAGGAGGAGCCCCAGTGAAACTGGGATTAATGGGAATTGAGGGGCAAACTCTCCTTTTGAATGGGGTTTAACAAGCACAAAGGAAGATGGTTTTGGTGGTTGGATGTGAATCATCTCAGTCCCTGGGCAGGTCTATAGGAGTTCCTCAGAGTCATATCCTGGCCCCAGCTACTTCCTCAATGACCTTCATTCCAAAATGAAGCCAGAGTGTGTGTGTTTACTGGTGATTGTGTTATGGTACACCATCCTGTCTTGGAGATATATCACTGTTTCTTGACAACTGCTGGGTCAAAATCCTGGAAATCCCTTCCTAACAGTGTATGTTCCTACACACCTAGGAGTGTTTCAGAAAGGGCACAGTCACAACCTTCTCAAGGGCAATTAGAGGTGGGGAATAAATGTTGGTGCAGCCAATACATCTGTGCAATGTCAACTTGTTCCTCTTTTGTCTGGAAGGGGCAGAATTTTCTACTTCCACAAGTAATGTGTATGAGATATTTATGAAGACAAACTGAAACCTTGTTTACATTTCTGGGGTAAACAACGTTATTTGAAACCATCTTTCATTTTGGTTACTTTCACAATGCTTGTGTAAATTCACATTATACGGGATATTTATCCAAAGCTTTTCTGTTAAATCATTGTGGACAAAATGGCAGAATGTGACAGTAGGCAATGTTTCTTCAGCTCACACAGTAGTCTGGTTTCCACCACTATTTAATCTTTGTTTCCTTAATAGTTTTTATTTCAATTCATTCAGAGATTATGGGCATTGCTGGCTGGGTAAACATATAAGCCTGGCAAAAACAGCGAAAGGATGCATTGACACACCAATGCCCCACCAAACCCTTCCCACACCCACCACCTCCCCAAGTATAACAGAGAGGTGAAAGTGAGAAATGCAGTTGATGGAGCTCAGAGTCAGGAGTATAGTGCTGGAAAAGCACAGCAGGTCAGTCAGCATCCGAGGAGCAGGAGTATCAATGTTTTGGGCATAAGCCCTTCATCAGGAATGTATAACAGAGGCTATGGTAGCCCTTTTGGTCTGTACAGCCACTGACAGACTTGCCCTGAGATTGGAAGAGGGTCATCCTTGTCCACGAGAGGCCACCAATGACAGGCTGTTTTTTCAAACCTGCCTTCAAAGTTTGGACGGTTCTTTCAGCCAAACTATTGGATGATGGATGGTAAGAAGCTATCCTTATTTGCTGAATATCATTCATCTTTTGTGATGACTGAGATGGCCATGCCAATATAGAACCTGATGGCCATTTAACCAGATATTTATCTTGATTGGTTCTGAGGTGGATGTTGTGAAACAATGTAACAGATACACAATCTAAGACCAACACTTTCAGGAATCCGTCTATTGCAAAAGACACTCAGCGTTTTTCTATCGTCGTTCCTGTGTTTGACAAATGAACTCTATACATGTTCAAGGTGTGGTGCTGGAAAAGCACAGCCAGTCAGGCAGCATCCAAGGAGCAGGAGAATTGAAATTTCAGGCATAAACCCTTCATTAGGAATTCATTCATTCCTGATGAAGGGCTTATTCCAGAAACATCAACTCTCCTGCTCCTCGGATGCTGCCTGACTGGCTGTGCTTTTCCAGCACCACACTCTCGACTCTGATCTCCAGTATCTGCAGTCCTCACTTTCTCCTCTATACATGTCCAGCCATTTTGAGGGGGCATCCACAATGACTGAGAACATTGAGCCCATGAAAGAACCTGAATAGTTTATGGGTAACCAAGTCTAGGGTTTACTCGGCCAATCCCATGGTTGTGGGGGAGCTGCTGGTGGTATTTGTTTGTCCTTGTTGGCACTCTGGGCATGGCCTCACCAATGTAGTTACGTCTACATCCAATCCTGGCCACTAGGCATAACTTCTGGCCAACATCGTCATTTTGGGAACCCCTGGGTGACCCTGGTGGAGTTCAGCCAGTATGTCGCAGTGACCTTTGCTGAGGGCAATCACTCCTGCTCCCAATAATAATACTCATCCTCTACAATGATCTGGTATCTCCAGGTCCAAAAAAGGTTATGATGGCCCTTTGGTTTCCCTCATCACCACCAACAGTTTCAGTTTTGCCAGGATTAGATCCTTCTGTGTTCAAAAGGTATTGGTACAAACCCATATGAGTATTGGTCACAATACTTTGGGGAATCCTCATTTTACCCCAATTGCAATCATGCTTGGGTCATGTTCAGCTTCATGAAGGATGACGTCCCCGCCAGTGTTGTGTATAAGGCTGCTGTGTGAGTGATTGGGTATTTATCCAGCTGGGAAAGGTTGTTTACCATTTATATAAAATCCCCACAAAGGTGAACCAACCCAAGGGCTTCACGATCAGTATGACCAGTGCTGCCCACTCTGCAAACTGGATTGGCTTGGCGATTCCTTCACTTTCTAGCCTCCTGATTTCAGCCTCAACTTTTACTTGTAAGACAAATGGCACTGGAAGGGTCTTGCAGAATCGTGGAATTGCTTCCTGGTGAACATAGTCCCTCGGAACTATCAACCTTTGAAAGTCCCCAGACTGGGGAGAAAGTGAGAACTGCAGATGCTGGAGATCAGAGTCGAGAGCGTGGTGCTGGAAAAGCACAGCAGGTCAGACAGCATCCGAGGAGCACGAGAATTGATGTTTCGAGCATAATGGATTCCTAATGAAGGGCGTATGTCCAATATGTCGATTCTCCTGCACCTCGGATGCCTGACCTGCTGTGCTTTTCCAGCACCACACTCTCGATTCTAGCTCCTAGACATCCCTGAAAAATCTCCAGGTATTTAATTTGGACTTTAATCTGGCAGTCATTTTCTAATAGAAAAACGTTCAGCTGATCAAGGTGAATCTTTCTCAACAAATTTCACTCTATCAGGTTTGGGCCCAAGCCTTTTACTGCAACCAGTGGTGACTGAACCAGCTGCTTCTTACAACAGAGAAGGGTTATACCCTTAATCTGTAAACATCCCCAGTACAGATTCTTGGTCTAGCTGAGATCTTATACAAACTTAAGGGTTGGAGTGCAGAGTCACTTTTGTTAACAACTCGTTTGCGATCACTGAGACAGTCATGCCAGTATTGATCTCCATTAGAACCAAGTGACCATTTATCCAGATATTTATTTTGATTGGTTATGATTTGGATGTTGCTAAACATGTAACTGTTCCAAACCAGGAAAAGTTAGGCTCCTAATAACTGAAAAAGCTGTCCAGAGAATTACTTGCTGCTTTTCATCTGCCACAATGTCAGTTGCCCAGAAAAAAATAATGCATTCTTACCATATACTGGCTCCAGTCTTCAATGGCAGGATTGAACAAGTCAAACTTCCCAAATAAGAGCATGATGCCAGAAATGCTTAACCCAACTCAATGATAACTGTTGTGGATGAATTTCTTCAGGAGTGTGTTTTTCTGTCATCGCCAATGAAATAATTCTACAGAAGCCGGGATCCCATCACCAAGTCCCCCTTTAATTATACATGGATAGTGCTTCACACTGATCCAGCTCCCTCAGAGCCAGCTCTCAAAGTGAGCTGAACCTCTGACACTCCTGTTCATATCTGTCAGCCAGGACTCCCTGATTGGACCGGGTTAACAGCCCTAATCAGGGAACTCTTATTCTAGAAGATCCACCTGGCTGACCTAGTTATAGTCACAACAATTACATCATCACTATTCAGTCAGCTCTTTGTTGTGAATTTTATTGATTACAGATTTCATGATGGCATTCAAACCAGTGTCCCTAGAACTTTAGCCTGGTGTTCTGGATTGCTAGTCCAGTGACACTACAATTTGGCCACTATCTCCCTTAACTTATATTTGATTTCAGCCCACCAGACAAGCAGCTTACACTTACATTATGATCACCTCCCAATGTAAGTACTTCAATTTTTGTAAACTTAACTTCATACAATAATCCACCATCATTATCCTCACATGCAATAATTCTTTTTCAGCCATCAACCCTGCACCCACTGTACATTCTTATTTTCAAATTCTTACATCATTTTGCCTCCCTTTTGTCACCCCATCCACATTCCTCATTTCCAAGTCCCTTAATATCCCTCACTCTCTAACATCCTTCAGTCTTCAATAACCATAAACTATTTCCACTGGTCAGAGATTCAAAGAAGAGAGGGGGACATCTAAAAATTATGGCCAGACCATTCAGGAACAACGTTATGAAGCATTTTTCCACAGAAAGGTTGGTAGAGATTTGAAGCGCACTTCCACAAATGGCAGTGGATGCTAAATCAGTTGCTCGGCTGAATCTGAGATAGGTAATTTTTTTGTTAAGCAAAGGTATCAAGGGATACATGGAATGGCACACATATGAAATTAGGCCACAAATCAGCCATGATCTCATTGAATGGTGGACCAAACTCGAGAGGCTGAATAGCCTACTCCTGTTCCTATAATATTAGTTTACCTGATGCAGTGTCAAAGTCTGATGGATCACTCAGGCACAAAACACCTTAGGCCATTTTATTGAATTGGAGCCACAATATAAATGCAAATTGCTGTCATTCAAGATGTTTGATGCCACACAACAGGATTACCTTCATCCATTTGTGCATGGAATTGATTCTTATACAAAGAACTGGCATTAAAACTCCATCGCACTTAAATGACAGATGGCATGAGTTTTTTTTAATAAATAAAGTAGTTATTTTGGCAGCAACTAATTCATCAAAACACATTCAAAACAATGCAAGAGTGTACATCTCCACACATTTCTCTTGTTCAGTATGTTCCCTCAGGATAGGAAATACTCAGCATCAATAATAATCTCTTTGAAACCACAGGCAACCACAAAATTATTTGCTTGTAATTTGCACTGGAATTATCCTCAGGAACCTAGTTTCAAATTCCATTTCAGTCATTGGTTAATGTATTGCATTTTAAGGGACATTCTGTCTAATTTAGTCCATATGCACTTAAAGTACTGAGGATGCATAATTGGAAGAGGCTGGTAAAAAATATCATTTCAATCTCACTATGAGCGAGTCTCAGTTAACAGGGTTTTGATTATATCACAAGTGGTTTGTGTCATCTGTTTGAAGCAAAACAGTGATTCTTCTAAGTCATCTTGCAATCATACTAAAGACTCAGTTTAATGTTCTTGTTGTACCCTTTTGGTTGCAATACAATCTGATTTTGTTTGTGGTGAACTGTACTGGCATATAATTGTTGCAATCGGAACAGGATATTCATGTCTTGCGCATGCATATCTCTACAATCTTTGTAGACAAACGACTCATTGATGTTCAGTTTAGGTTCCGCCAGGACTATTCAGTTCTTGAACTCAGTTGAAAAGAGCTGAATTCCAGAGGTGAGGTGAGATTGACTGCCCTTGACGTCAAGGCTATGTTTGACCAGGTGTGGCATCAAGCATCTCTAGCAAAACAGGAGTCATTGGGCATTTGGGAAAGCTGTTTGGAATCATACCTGGTGCAAAGGAAGATGGTTATGGGAGTTGGATGTCAGCCATCTCTGCTCAGAACTCAGCAGGAGTTCTTCAGGAGGATACCCCAACCCAATCATCTTCAGCTGCTTCATAAATGACCTGCCCTCCATCATTAGGTCAGAAGCTGGGAAACTCACTGATAATTGCAAAAGTTCAGCACCCTTCATGATTCCTCAGATACTGAAGCAGTCCATGGTCAAACTCCGTAAGATGCGGGCAATATCCCAGTTTGGCTGGGCAAGCAACATTTGGGATTCACAAGTTCCAGGCAAAGACCATCTCCAACAATGATGTGGAGGTGCCAGTGTTGGTCTGGGGTGGACGACCCCAGGTGGTAGCTACCTGATAAAGGAGCAGCACTCTGAAAGCTAGTGCTTTCAAATAAACCTGTTGGACTATAACCTAGTGTTGTGTGATTTTTTAACTATCTTCAACCAGCAGAAATTTAACTTCTTGACTTCAATGTGTTTAGTATCGCTGAATCCCCCACGGTCAACATCTTGGAGGTTCTAATGATTAGAAACTGAGTTGGACCAATCATGTAAGTTTTGTACCTACAATATCAGGTTGAAGGCTATGAATGCTGTAGCAAGTAAAACATCTCCTGACTCTACAAAGCCTGTCTACAAGGCACAAGCCAGAAGAATGACTGAATGCTCCCTATTTGCCTGGAGGAGTTCAGCTCCAACAAAGGACAAAGCAACCTACTTGATTGGCACCAAATCCACAAACATTCAGTCTCTGGAATTCTGTAACCGCAGTGTGTACCACTTACAGAATGCATTGCAGAAATTCACCAAAACTGCTTCGACAGCACCTTCTAAACTTATGACCACTTTTGTCAGAGATTTACCTCTGTTTCTGTTTTGTTAGAATGTCTGCTGAGTATTTCAGCATCAGTCATCTTTTTCTTTTTACACACAAATTACTTCCTCTTTGAAGGCACGCTTTCTTAATAGAATAATCTCTCAGCCTTTTTCTTTTATAGTCACTCACATGATATGCATGCTGCTGGCTTGGGCATTGCGAATGGCCCTTGCAAAAGTGCTGTAGAACCACTTTCCTGCAGATCATGCTCTTCGATCAAGCTTTTTGTCTCTCATCAGCCTCAACCTCCAAAGATCTGACTGCCCGTAATGTCGGTTTTAATCAAACTCACTGTCCCTACTCTGTCAAAACAGAGTCAACCAGCCTTACGTTGGCATGGACATTTCTGAGTTTAACTGAATTAAACTGCAGTGAATGTGAGTGTCAACTATAAGACCATGTAAAATGTACTCCAACTTTTCTGTCCTGCCTTTTCCCCTTAACTTGTGATCCCCTTGTTAATCAGCAATATACCTATCTATGTCTTTAAGTACATTCAATGACATTGCCACAGAAGACTTTGGAAGCAATGAGTTCCACAGATTCACCACCCTCTGGCTGAAGACATTCCTCCTTATCAATGTTCCCTCTCCCCTTCAATTATGAACCTCCCAGGTTGGCCAGCCCACTCTGCAGCGATTTGATGTCAGTCTGTCCTTTAATTGACATGAGGTGTGTTCGCAGTCCGATCCAAGAGGTAGTCCTGTCTTGTATGAACTGCCAGTCAAATTCAATTGAGCTCTCTTCCTTAACCATGCCCACTCCCACTATCCCCATCCCATCTAGCTGCCAGGTCTCACACGGTGGGCTTGACACATTCCACATGCTTGGCCCGCTGTGAGGAGGGTCTTAAGTGACAAAAATTGGCTCCATCAGGGCCTCAACTAGCCCAGTGGGGTGCCCAGTGCCTCCCCTGCTACTTGCAAAAGTTGCAACTGGGATGAATGGGGGCAAATAGGCAGATGGGTATGGTATCACTGCCATGACACCCAATTTTAAAGCATCTTTGCCATGCCACGCCCAGTAGACATTAAATACTAACCCATGCAACCATTCTATGCATACCAGTCCAGTCCCAAAGAAAGAATCTCCACATCTCCATGACAACTGCCATGACCTCAAGATGTCACATAACACTTGACAGACTGTGCAATATTTTCTGAAATGTCATACCTTTCGTACAGGAGGAAATGTACAACAAAACATGTACAGTCATTTCTCACAAACAGAAATATGATAATGGTTAGATATTCTCTTTTAATCAGAAACAAAAATTTCTGGAAAAACTCAGCAGGTCTGGCAGCATCTGTGAACAGAGAAAAACAGAGTTAGCCTTTCGAATCCAGTGACCCTTCTTCAGAATTTCACAGTTGCTGCTAGACCTGCTGAATTTCCCCGGCAATTTCTGTTTCTGATTGAGATTTCCAGCATCCACAGTTCTTTATTTTATATTTGTCTCTTTTAATGATGTCAATGACAGTGGGGAGAGGTCTCCTGCTCTTTAACCCTGGTTACTTCCCAGATAGAATCTTGCCTGGTTTGAGCCAACAAAGTTCTCACCTTTAATTTATTACTTTATAAAAAATGGGTAACATCATGCCCCAGTTCATCTTCTGCTCTTTAAAAATAAAGATTGATGGCATTGACTGATCTCTTTAGCCATTATGACTTGCAGTGGCAATGTACTAAGTGCTCTGGTGAACAGTTACTCTCAGCTCAACACAAAGCAATGTCAAATATGAATGCAGACGTCCACCTCAGAAATCAGGCTGACAATCTGGCTTCTTCATCAAACTAGGCCAAATGGTCTAAGATGACCCTTGGAGATTACCACATACTGGTCATAAAGTAATTCTCATCTCAGCGCAAAGCCAAGTTTAAAAAGCTCCCAAATAGTCCAACTGTTAATATTTACTTCTCAATAAAGTTTAATGTAGGGATAAATCCCACACTCAAAGCTTTCCTCAAATGGTTACTTAGCTAACCGCTGACTGAAACTCTGAATGTGCACACACAGAGGCAGAGAGCTCTTCTTTTGTCACAAGTAATTCACAACTGGGATCCGCTGACTGTACATTACATAATTTCGGAGCCACTTCTGTCAACGTAGGACAGTTGGGATCTCAATCTTTACATTGGTTTGAACATTCATATATGTCAGCAAACTCTCCCCATTTCGTTTCAGACATTCGTAAAACTGTTCCAGATGTGCAGCAGGACACAAACAAGAGCCGCACAGTTTCAGGGAATCAATTCCAATAACATTTCCTTTGCCTGGAAATAACACTATTTGTCAGAAGAGAATATTTAACTAAGATTTGCTTTCTGACTTATAAAGCTCACTCCTAATGACATTTAAATCATCTGCTTGCTCATAATTTTATCTCCAAACCTAAACAATCATTGCCTTCCCTGTTGTGTACCGGTCTGAAAGGGTTAATACTGAAGGCTGCCACAAGCTCCACCTAAGATGGTGATGTTGCTTAATTCAGTGGCCGGACAGCTTTGGATCTTCAAGGATTAAGACCTATCGTTCAAGTTCTCCTTTTCATCTCTGCATCTGTCAGCCACATCAATGTAATTATTGGTAAAATGCAATAAAGTAATTGGAGATTCTCTCCAATCTCAGCTGGCAGTTAGCGGAAGCAGAGCTTCCAAAGCTCGTGATTCCAAATAAAGTTTAATGTAGGAATGAACCTGTTGGACTGTAAAGCTGTTGGACTATAACCTGGTGTTGTGTGATTTTTAACTTTGCAATAAACTACTTCTTGTTCAAGACAAGAGCATCTTCTTAGACTTTGTTCCACCGTACTAAACCCAGCAGGTTCTGGAGATCACACACTTAAAGAGAATGGTGGCAACAAACTGACCCCATGGTGAGATGAAGGCTCAGTTTATCTGCCCAAAAAACATTCACCACTGGTGCATTATCCCTGCAATGTGCACTATCTGCAAGATGTGCTGTAGCAACACACCAAAGTTTCTTTGGCAGCACATCTCAAGCTTACAATTCTCTAAGACCAAGAAGAACAAAGCAGCGGATACTTGGAACATCACAGTGTGTGTAAAATGAGACTCTGTTCTACTACCATCATTAAAATATGCATTGTTTTTTTCACAATATAGGGAATTAGTTACTCTAATTTTGATCTGGCAAAGAAGAAAATATATTTCAGCAATTTTCCCTTCAAAGTTTTTGAGTATTGTTCGGTTCTCTTTTCCAGATGAGTGCTGTTGACGACCCCTATTGACATGTACCAAATGTTTCCATTCTGCACCTTCCTTCACAGATGTAGCAATATTGCAACTTGGCAGAGGACTGGGCTGGAACACTGCTGATCAGAAGTTTGACTTGATGTTATACTTGTGTCTTCTAGATGTGCAGACACAGTTGAGAAGTTCAGATCCTGACAATGGCCTGTGAATTTTCTGTAATTTTGACAAAACAAGCCTACTCCAGTCATCTTCTAGTTACCTCATGACACCAAACATTGGGACCTTGACAGTCAACCATTTCTGTTTACATATTTCACAACTTGCACTGATATTTTTGAAACAGCATGTATGTTGCTATAAGGCAATGAGAACCTTGGATTTCAACATAACACGAGAGGATTCCTTGAACTTTGTGAAACTGTGGAAACCAACATAACCATTGCAAATTTTCAATAGTCAAAACATATATTCAGTTTTCCTCCTTGTATTTTCTATTGTTTGATTTTTTTTTGTAATTCAATTACATGACCATTGCATTCTCTTTGTTTTCTGCTAGACTAGCAACTAACTCCACCATGAGAGAATCAAATTATTTAATGCCTGGAACTAAGAGCAATTGTAAGAGATTAGTCTTTCTACAGACAGAGTTACTGAACTATGGCGTGTTTTACTTGTTGCAAATAGCACTGTGTATTATTTAAAGAAACAGGAGAGAGATCAGTGTGTGAATGAGCTGGCACGGACATGCAGAACTGATGATCTCCCAATATCTCAAAAACCTCGAGGGTGGCAAGTCAGTAAACCAGCTCTGCAGAAAGTCATTCACGATTGAAAGATGAAAATAATGAACAAACAGAATAAAATGTAAGTACTAAAGGCAAGAGAAAGAAAGGAAGGAACACATCTATTGTCTTGTAGCAACTTGAATTCCCTTACATCTTTCAAAAACAATGAAAATGCGCTTATAGTCATTACTATAATCTACTTTGCACTTCAGCTTAATGAGTAGGAGCTCCTCCTGAATACCTCGAGTCAGCAGAGGCCTACACCTTCCGTGGTACGTGGAATTCAACATCGCCTCCAACGTTCATGTGAAAACCCAAATAAAACAAAATATTGTAGAAATCGAAAACACAGAAAGTGCTAGAGAAACTCAGCAAGTCTGGCTCCATCTGAAAGAACTCCCATTTCTGAAGAAGAGTCATTACTGACTCAAAAGGTTAACTTCTGCTTCTCTCTGCGCAGATGCAGCTAGACCTACTGAGTTTCTCTACTTTGTTTGTTTATGTAAACGCTGACTGGTATCTCAAAGTTATGTTATTGAGTTGCTACCATTTCCACGTGCCACGTTTTACTGAATGCTGAAGGAAAGCATATGGCTTGATGGGGATGAAACTGAAAACTAACAGCTAATTTTTATCAATAGTTTCCATCTGCCTGTGGAAGTAAACAGATGGAGATTCTTCTCACAAATGTGAGATTAATTGACAGGTGCATTTATATTACGGCCTCTCCTCTGAAACAGAAAGTACCAAGCTCGGTTCCAGCTCAGCACACTCATTACACAACACTTCCTCCAACTGGGATTGTATTGACAAAATCTGAAGTACCAGAGACCGCAGATCCCAATAGTCAAAAACACTAATGTTGAGAGTGTGGCTGTTGAGGAGAAACACTTCAAATGAAATCAAATAGGTTCAACATATGCCCTAATGTCCTATTCCTCCAGTGAAGACAAGACTCTGAACTGAGGTTAATCTCAGCAGGGTCATACGGACATACAAATGCAGGAACATACAAACTAGAAGCAGGAGTAGGTCACTCAATTCCCTGAGCCTACTTTGCTTTTCAAAACAATCAAAGCTGACCTGATGACTCCATATTCCCGCCTTTCTCAATAACCTTTCAAGCCCTGGCTTATCATGTATCTATTTGCCTCTGCTCGAAATCACTCGAGCACTCTATTTCCACCGCATTTGAGGAAGAGTGCTCCACAAAGACACACGGCCTTCTGTGACAAAAAGCTTTCTCTCATCTCTTTTTTTAAGTTATTGATCCCTTATTTTGAGCCTTAGCTCAACATTCTCTGACAAGAGGAAACACCATTTCCACATGCCTTTCTCAAAATCCTTCAGAATCTTTCAAACAAGTCTTGCTTGTCCACCTTTCTTCATAAGACAACCCATCCACTCCGGCTATTAGTCAAATGTACCTTCTCTGAACTGCCACCTGTGCAGTTAAATGCTCACTTAAATAAGGAGACCAATAGCATACACGCTACTCCAGATGTAGTCTCACTAAGGCACCATATAACTGAAGCATAACCTCCTGACTTCTGCATTCAAATCCCTTCACAATGAACGATAACACTGACAAATTTCCTCATTACTTGCTGGACCTTTTGCCACTCATACATGAGAACACCCAGATTCTTTTGCATTTCAGACCTCAGCAATCTCAAACCACTTAGATAATATGCTTTTTCATTCTTCCTGCCAAATTATTCAATTTCGCTTCTTTCCTCATTATACATCATTTGCCAGATATTTGTCCACTCACTTAACCCACCAATATCGTCTTGCAATCACCTGTGTCCTTTTTACACTTTCTTACCTAGCTTTGTGTCCTCAACAAAATTAGATTCCCTACAGTGTGGAAACAGGCCCTTCAGCCCAACCAGTCCACACCGACCCTCCGAAATGTAACCCACCCAGACCCATTTCCCTCTAACTAATGCACTACAGGCAATTTAGCATGGCCAATTCACCTGACCTGCACATCTTTGAACTGTGGGAGGAAACTGGAGCACTCGGAGGAAGCCCACGCAGACACGAGAAAAATGAGCAAACTCCACACAGTCAGTCGTCCTAGCTACCATACCTTCTGTTTCTTCATCCAAATCATTGATATACACAGAAAGAAGTTGAAGACCCAGCATTGAGCGCTGTGGTACACCACCTATTACATCCTGCCAACCAGAAAATTACCCATTTATGTCCACTCTTTCCTTCCTGTTAGCCAGACAATGTTATATCCATACCAATATGTTACACCTCATTTTCCCACAAAAGACTTTGATGTGACATCTTGTCTTTTGAAATGAATCAATAACAAAAAGGTTCCCATAATAGGACAAGGGATTCTCAGGGAAATAATATACATTGCTAATAGAACAATAGTATGGACCCATTCATGGCAGCCTTTGGTAAATCTTCTGGATTCCCATTTAGCCTGTCCACCTTTGCTGTTTCAGTTGAGCAATGTTCTGACTATTTCATAGAAGGTAGAGTATCCAGGAAAAGTGCACTTTCATTCAAACAGCAAACTTGTAATGGGCTTGTACACTTGTAGAGAGGGGATTAGTTTCTGAATGACTGGTGTCTTGGTTTGTTGTTAGTTTCTTACAAATTTAAAGTACATTCATTGCCTCACTTGATCAGGATTAAGTGCCTGTAGAATTGACTGCCTGTTGAGACCTAGCTATCACTGTGACACTGTTTATTAATTTTCCAGTGTCAATTAAATCTGACATCAAATTGAGCGTTGTTTTGTCATGCATCAGCAGTATTCGTAATAAACAGGATATTCAGCCAATCATATTGAAGTATTCGCATTAACAGCAAACCAGGAATTTAGACGCATTTCATTTTTCATTCGAATTTTTGGGTTTAAAAAATAAATGATGATGGTTTGACTAAAATAGAGGCTAAAATAAAGGTAAATGAGATAAAAAGGAAATATTTATTGAAAATGTGGTTTTTAACACAACAGGCATGGGTGACTCTGTGGTTAGTAATGCTGCCTCACAGTGCCAGGGACCCAGGCTCAATTCCAGTCTTGGGCAACTGTCCGTGTAGAGTTTGTGGCAAGATGCAGTGCAGTGCAGTGCAGTGCAGTGCAGTGAGGCCCTTCTGGTGAAGTTAAATTGGGGTCCGTTCAGTAATTGGACCCTCCTGGTGCCTCAAATGCATGTAAATATAGGAGAAAGTGAGGAATGCAGATGCTGGAGATGAGAGTCAAGAGTGTAGTGCTGGAAAAGCACAGCAGGTCAGGCAGCTCCTGCTCTTCGGATGCTGCCTAACCTGCTGTGCTTTTCCAGCATTTCACTCTCGACTCTGCATGTAAATATTGTCTTGTTCAAGTTGGAGATGTCTTTGGTTTGTTTGGATAGAGTTAAACTCCAATATTTGTTTTCTTGATTATGTAATGTACAGACCCAAACTGTGTTTGTGACTATGTTTATAAAGAAAAATACATTTTACGAAAAAAGTATATTTTTGAAATTAAAAGTAAGTTTGCACATTCTCCCCATGTCTACGCGGGTTTCCGCTGGGTGCTCCAGTTTCCTCCCACAGTCCAAAGCTGTTCAGGTTAGGTGGATTGGCCATGCTAAATTGCCCATAGTGTCCAGGAATGTGTAGGCTAGGGTGAGTTAGCCTTGGGAAATGTGGAGTTATGGGGATGAGGTGAGTTTTGGTGGGATGCTGTATGGAGGATAGGTGTAGACTCGATGGGCTAAATGGCCTCTTTCTGTACAGTAGGAATTCTAACAGGATAATTTCATGGTCACTGGCATAGCTGACTTGTTTTTTTCAATTCAGATCTATTTAATTAACAGAATTTAAATCCCTGTGAGATGGTTTGGAATTCTGGGCTGGATCTTGGCGGGGGAAGAGTGGGACTTAGCCTTCAGCCCATGCTGTGTCTAGAGTACACCATTGCCACAGTGGCCTTATGTTCTGCCCCATGGCAACAACACAGTGTGGGAGGCCTTAAGTAGGTGAGGGTCAGACTCACACCCCCTTGATGGAAACATAGCTCTGTTCCCAAGGACTGCTAGCCAATCCAATTTGCCAGCAGAAGAAACTGTCTCAGAAATTATGACTAAGAATCCATTGATGATGTTTGGGAAAACCCATCTGGTTCATTAAGGACAGGCCATATCTACATGTGACTCCAGAACCACAGCAATGTGCTTGACTCTTAACTGGGCAATTAGGGATGGGCAATAAATCCAGGCCTAGCCAGTGATGCCCACATTCTGTGAATGAATTTTAAAGATCTACTGGTTCTCAGTAGTGGGAATGTCAGGAGGGCCACAGAGAAGAGCGATTGAGGAACCCACATTAAGGTAAACCTCCAAGTTTCAGAGTGGAAAGGGACTGGTAGCCTACCAAGTTTGGAGGGAGGGCTGCGGGCATGGGATTTGAAGGCCAAAGGTGGAGAAATGTCTTTTAATGCCCATTGGAAAATGAGCAAAACGCACTTTACTTCCATTCACCTTTATCTACAATGTTGTTGAAAAATGACTTGCTGAGCTTTCTCCACCTACACCCACACCAACCGCTGAATGGTAACGGCAACATCAGATCCTAAAATAAACCAAAGAACCACAGATGCTGCAGATCTGAAACAAAAACAGAGACTGCAAGAGAAACTCAGCAAGTTTGGCAGCACTTGGGGGGGGTGGGGGGGCGGTGGAGAGAGAGAGAGAGAGCAGAGTTAAACGTTTTGAGTCTGGTGACCCTCCATCAGAAACAATTCTGAAGAAGGGTCACTGGATTTGTAACATTAACTCTGGTTTCTCCCTCCCCAGATGCTACTCGGCCTGCTGAGTTTCTCCAGCACTTGCATTTTTTTGTCAGGGCATTTGTTAATAAGCTCAACTGCCAGGAATGTTTTTTCCTGAAATTGGGGAGGAATGCAAGATGCCAACTTCAGTACCAGCCTGCC
The DNA here is from genome assembly GCF_020745735.1 of Hemiscyllium ocellatum. NCBI lineage: Eukaryota > Metazoa > Chordata > Chondrichthyes > Orectolobiformes > Hemiscylliidae > Hemiscyllium > Hemiscyllium ocellatum. Next base: position 73,284,016 of record NC_083418.1, read on the forward strand.
GACACAGCCATGAGGTCCAGGGTTATGAGGGTAGGCAGGTATGAGGTACACTCGCTCCCAGTCACAGCACAGAAACAGACCTTTTGGTCCAACCAGTCCATGCCGAACATGTTCCCAAACTAAACTAGGCCCACCCGCCTGCGTTTGAGTCATATCTCTCCAAGGCTTGCTTATTCATGAACTTACCAAATGTCTTTAACATTGTAACTGTACTTGCACCTACTTTCTCTGGTTCATTCCACACATGAACCAGTCTTTGTGTAAAAATGTTGCCCTTCATGTCCTTTTTAAACCTTTCTCCTCTCACCTTTAAAATATACCCCGAGTTTTGAACTTCCCCACGCTAGGGAAAAGAACCCTTCATTCACCTTATCTATGTCCTTTATTATTTTCTAAATCTCAGTAAAGTCACCCCTCAACCTCCTATACTCCCAGTTCCCACATAGCCCCAGCAGAGACATATCCAGACGAAGGGCATGGATTCCACCTTCTGTTTTTGGGAACGTTTATCCAGGCCTGAGGGTGACTAACCCAGCAAGAAAACTACTATGTAACTGTTCCCATAAAATGGGAAATCTCAATCCAGGGGATGGACTTTGCAGAGACACAGGGAGCTGACTGCTTCAGTAACATATGTAACTCCAACGGTGATATTATCAGCAGTATATACAATCTAAATAAAACCATAAGATATAGGAGGAGAAGTAGGCCATTCAGCCCATCGAGAGAGCATGGGTATTCTGATCATCTATAACTCCACTCTCCTGACTTTTCCCTATAACCCTTGATTCTCTTCCTGTCTATCTCAGCCTTGAATATACTTGGTGCCACCGTTGGACTGGGGTGATACCAGATTACAGTCCAACAGTTTTATCTGAGATCACAAGCCTTGGGAGCACGGCTCCTTGGTCAGGTGAAGGTGAACACACTTAACCACCCAGTCGGCACAGCACTTCAGAGGTAGGATGGCACAGTGCTTAGTACTGCTACCTCACAGTGCCAAGGACCCAGGTTCGATTCCAGCCTCTGTGTGGGGTTTGTATGTTCTCCCTGTATCTGTGTGGGTTTGTTCTGGTTTCCTTCCACAACCCAAAGATGTAAAGGTTAGGGTGGATTGGCCATGATAAAGTGCCTGTAGTGTTCAGGGATATATAGGTTAGGGGTATTAGTCAGGGTAAATGTAGGGGAATGGGTCTGGGTGGGTTACTCTTCAGAGGGTTGGTATGAACCCTGGATGGCACAGTGGTTAGCGCTGCCTCACAACGCCAAAGACCTGGGTTCAATTCCTCCCTCAGGCAACTGTCAGTGTGGAGTTTGCACATGGAATAAGTACATGGATGATGATGGGATAGTGTAGGAGAACGAGCTGAGAATAGTTCATGGGTTGGCCCAACATTGAGGGCTGAAGGGCCTGTTCTGCGCTGTTTTAGTCTATGTTCTATTTTTGACGACTACAAAAGTACTGAAGTTATTATGAAATGGGGATGCAACACGGAAACTTAGACTCAGAATAGTATAAATGTTAGGGACTTTGCCCCACACCTTGAACTTTGTATCATTGGGTTGGGGTTCACGAGACTGGTGCCATGGAATATAAGATAGAGTTCCGAGTGCCACCATCTGCCAAAGTCTCTGATGGACAGAAAGGTGTGTGCGACGTACGTGTTTATCTCAGTTGTTTAACTTAATTATGTCACTTTAAATTATAGATGTGTATCAATAGTGTAAAAACCAACAATTATGAATTCATATGTGTATTCAGTATTTTAACCAATAAATAAGGGAGGCACAGCGGCGAGCACTGCTGCCTCCCAGCGCCAGGGTCCCAGGTTCAATTCCAGCCTCGGGTGACTATCTGTGTGGAGTTTGCACATTTTCCCCGTGTCTGCGTGGGTTTCCTCCGGGTGCTCCGGTTTCCTCCCACAGTCCAAAGATGTGCAGGTCAGGTGAATTGGCCATGCTAAATTACCCATAGTGTTAGGCACATTAGTCAGAGGGAAATGGGTCTGGGTGGGTTACTCTTCAGAGGGTCGGTGTGGACTTGTTGGACCGAAGGGCCCGTCTCTACACTGGAAGTAATCCAATTCATACCTAAAAGCTTGGGCCAAATGGCCTTTTCCCACACTATGGGGATTCTGGGAACTCCCCGGATTCACTGATTTTTTTGTTTAAATTCAGAATTTTAGTTTTATCGAAAAAAAAAGCACACAATACAGAAATCTTGACTTTTCTCACTTCCCAATCTGGAAAGGAATGAAGCCAAGATTGCACATCAGTGAGGGACAATTCAATTCAGAAAAGTGACTGCTGTTCAGACCCTAAATAGTTCAGAATCAAACTTCTCTCACCTGCCTCAATACATCGCCACTTTTACCCACGCCAAAATAAGTTAAAAAAAGATAATTCTAGATTATCCGTCCCGGAGAGTGCACATAGAAGGGGAGAATAAAAGCAGTGGGATGTTTCGAGCTTTCTCTCCTGGAACTGTGTGTGATTCAGGGCTAACAAGACATTTCAACAGCCTGTTCACTGAGAGGGTGTGTGTTTAAAGCAACAAAATAACTCCAGAGGCAACAAGCATTAGACTCCACTGTACTCACCCACGGGGAGCGACGAGGAATGGGACGGAATCTCACCGTCAAAGATTGCACTGAAGACACCGCCTGGCCTGGCGTCCGGTTTGGAAATCGATCTGTTATCGATCTTGCTGAACTCGCTGAGTTCATGCTCCATCCCAGGCTAACTTCCAGGCGCAAGTGAGGAGTTTGCTGCATTCCCCTGGAACCAGACTCCCCCACACCTGCACCCCACCCCCTTCCCCTCTCGGGGTGGGGTGTTTAAGTCGGCTTGGTTGTGGGGTGTAGGGCAGTCACTTGCAGATAAGCGCAGAGCAGAGGGAGAATAGAGATGCAGTCAAGCCGATCCATCCAGCGGTGAGTTCGATAACAGCAGGGCGTGACCGGGACACACAACACAAAGCACCAACTTCATACCCGCTGATGCCCCAAGTGCCATCTCAGGCTGCCTGGGGTGTGATTGGCAAGCTGTTCCCTGTCACTGAGACAGCCACACCGCCCGGAAATCAACCAGCTCAGACTTCACTGAAAACTCCGCTTTGCCAGGCACTCACCAGTACAATCTCTCTCGCACAACACAGCCACAGGGCTTCCGAGCATGAGAAAGGAAAGTGGACGACCAGACATCGTTAGCAACTGGGAAAATGCTAATGAAGCTTCGACTTAATCCCACAGCCTCAGAAATCGATGAAGCTGCTGTTTTTTTTCATCCAGGGCAAATGCTGTATAATGTAAACTCAGAGAGTAATTGCCTCAAACACAGAGAGCTCCATAGTAGACTCCAGAGTGTGGTGCTGGAAAAGCACAGCAGGTCAGGCAGCATCCCAGGAGCAGGAAAATTGACATTTCGGGCATAAGCCCTTCATCAGTAGTAGACTCGCCAACTTTAAGGGCATTCAAATGGTCACTGGATAGACATATGGACGAAAATGGAAGAGTGTAGGTTGGATGGGCTTCAGATTAGTTTCAAGATTAGAGTGGTGCTGGAAAAGCACAGCAGGTCAGGCAGCATCCGAGGAGCAGGAAAATCGAGATTTGGGGTAAAAGCCCTTCATCAGGAAGATTGGTTTCACAGGTCAGCGCAACATCGAGGGCCGAAGGGCCTGTACTGCGCTGTAATGTTCTATGTTCTATGTTCTTGTTGGAAAAGCTCAGCAAGTGTGGCCGCATCTGTGAAGAGAAACTTTTGGGTCTCATGACCCTTCCTCAGAGCTGCATAGCAGAGTAATTGCCTCACTGAAAAAAATTGAGCTTAACATTTATTGAATGTTAGAAGTCGGCCTCTTTTTCCTCAGGTGGCTCAGGAAATGCAGCGTGTCCAGAAGGATCCTCACCAACCTTTGCAGATGCACCACAGCAATCATTCTATCAGGTGCATAATGGCCCTGTACGGCAACTGCTCCCCCCCAGGACCATAAGAAACTACAGAAAGTTGTGTACACAGCCCAGACCATCACAGCAGCCAACCTCCCATCCATGGACTCCATTTATACTTAGTGTTGTCACGGAAAGGTTGCCGACATCATCAAACTCCCTTCCCACCCCTTACAACCTCTTCTGTCAGGCAGGAGATATGAAGCTTGAACACATGCACCAGCAGGTACAGAAACAGCTTCTTCCCTGCTGCTATTAGACTGATGAGTGGACTCTATAACTTCAAATCTAATGTGCATCTTGCTTTTGGACATCTCCAGTTTAGCCATAACCCTGTATGTCTCGCTCTGTCTAAGCACCCTCTGATCTGTATGTCCTTGTTTGCTGTGATTTGCCTGTATTGCTTGTAAAATAAAACTTTTCACTGTACTTAGGTACATGTGACAACAATAAATCAAACCAAATAAAATCCAACATGGCAGCAGTCTAGATAGGTCTACTGTGCAATATATGAGGGGCATGGGCTTACACATGAACCCAATTCACAAAAAAACCTCACTCTGTTGTAAGTCAAGAGTGTCAAATAATCTGACATACATCTCCGGTTATTCAATGGTTAGCATTTGGCATTTTCATTTCCATTTTAATCACTTAATATGGCCGTAAGGCATAGGAACAGAATTATGCTATTCAGCAACGTTGAATAACATTCACATCACACAAATTCCAGGCAATGACCTTCTCCAATAAGAGACAATCTAGCTACCATTCCTTGATATTCAATGGTGTTACCATCACTGAATACTCTACTATCAATATCCTGAGGGCATTTTCTTTCCTGAAGAAGGGCTTATGCCCGAAACGTCGATTCTCCTGCTCCTTGGATGCTGCCTGACCTGCTGCGCTTTTCCAGCAACACATTTTTCATATCCTGAGGGTATCCATTGGACAGAAACTCAACTGGATTCACCACATAAACACAGTGGCTTTATGTTTTCTTTTCTCTTTTCATTTCCTCCACCCACTACCGCCCACAGAAGTAATGTTTATTGCTCCCCAGCACCCATGACATAAGCGTGTAGATGTAGGACACAGTGAAGAAATATCGAGTACAGAAAATTTTATTCATCTATCACCACCAGGAAGATAACAAAAGGCCAGGAAATGAGAAACACAGCATGGCTACAAGAGCAGGTCAGAGACTAGGAATACTATGGTGAGTAACTCACCTCCTGACTCTCTGCATTGTTAAGCAGAAAGTCCTGATGGGTTCTTTCAGGTCAACTGAAAATTATTACAAGAAGACACGTGGACTCCAATCTGTAGGTAATTTAGATCAGATTCCTGACGGTGTGGAAACAGGCCATTGGCCCAACAAGTCCAACTGATCCTCCGAACAGTAACCCACCCAGACCCATTTCCCTCTGACTAGTATGCCTAACACTATGGGCAATTTAGCATGACCAATTCACTTGACTTGCACATCTTTGGACTGTGGGAGGAAACCGGAGCACGCAGACAAAACCCCCTGAGACACGGGGAGAATGTGCAAACTCCACACAGTCAGTCACCCAAGGCTGGAATTGAACCTGGGACCCTGGCGCTGTGAGGCAGCAGTGCTAACCACTGAGCCACTGTGCCGCCCTTATTTTGTTTTTAGATTAGATTTCCTCCATTTTGGAAACAGGCCGTTTGGCCCAACAAGTCCATACCGACCCTCTGAAGAGTAACCCACCCAGACCCATTCCCCATAATGACCCCTGATTATGGGCAATTTAGCACGACCAATTTACCTACCTGCACATCTTGGATTGTGGGAGGAAATCGGAGCACCCGGAGGAAACCCACGCAAATACGGAGAGAATGTGCAAACTCCACACAGTCAGTTACCCAAGGCAGGAATCAAACCTAGGTCCCTGATGCTGTGACGCAGCAATGCTAACCACTGAGCCACTGAGCCACTGTGCCGCCCTATTGGGTTAAAACACTGAATACATATATGAATTCATAATTGTTGGTTTTTACACTATTGATACACATCTATATTATAAAGTGACATAATTAACTTCAACAATTGAGATAAACGTGCGTCTCATACACCTTTCCGTCCATCAGAGACTTTGGCAGATGGTGGCACTCAGAACTCTATCTCAGATTCCATGGCACCACTCTCGTGAACCCCAGCCCAAAGATATGAAGTTCAAGGTATGTTTCAAGAAGGCAGCTCACTAGCACCTTCTCAAGGACAACCAGAGGAGAACAATAAATGCTAACTAGCAGGCCATGTACCGCAAGTGAATTAAAAATGTCCACCGAGTCTACTCTGCCATTCAATAAGATCATGACTGATCCGATAATCTTCAATGCTACTTTGCTGCCTTTTCCTCATAACCATCAATTCCCTGACTGTTTGATTAAAAGTCTGTCTGTCTACTTCCTGATCTGAAAGTTAGAGAAATATGACTGTGCAGTTGTAATGTCAATAGGAATCCAGAGGGCCAGGCTTATCCTTTGGGGACATAAGCTCAAATCCCTTTACCACATTGGTTGAAATTTAAATTTAGTGAATAAATCTGGAATATAAAGCTGGTCTTAGCCATGGTGCCCTTGAAGAATATCAGTGATTGTCATTAAAACTCTTCTACTATTGTCCTCCACCATGTTGTGTTTCACTATCACTGTGATAAATGGGATAGATTTTGATCAAGCAACTCAAACCTGGAATTGCATGAATCATGATGGGCCACAAGCAATTGCAGAACTGAATTCAAGCACAGTCTGTGACCTCATGGCCCAATGTAAGCCTCAATCTACTACGATCATCAAGCCAGGAGATTAAGTCTGGTCCAATAAAGAGTGCATTTGGGCATACCCAAATTGAGATGCCAACCTAATATTGATTATTGTGCCTGTTAAGTGTCTTATGTTGTTTTTCTTTTGTTAAAGGTATTATATAAATGTTGTTTTATGGTGTAGCAGATGAGTATTGTGCCTGTTCATATATAGGCTATTATACTCCTCTACCTGCTAAAATAAACAGATTACAACCTATGTTATGGTGATGATTTGGAGATGCTGGTGTTGGATTGGGGTGTACAATATTAAAAATCACACAACACCAGGTTATAGTCCAACAGGTTTAATTGGAAGCACACTAGCTTTTGGAGCGTCGCTCCTTCATCAGGTGATAGTGGAGGACTCAATCCTAACACACAGAACTTATAGCAAAACTTTACAGTGTGATGTAACTGAAATTATACATTAAAAAATTGATTGTCTATTGAGTCTTTCATCTGTTTGAATACCATGAAACTAAGAAGTGAAACTATCAAGAAGTGAAAGTATTCAAACAGATGAAAGACTCAATAGACAATCGATTTCTCAATGTAAATTCTCAGTTACATCACACTGTAAATTTTTGCTCTAAGCTCTGTGTGTTAGGATTGAGCCCTCCATGATCACCTGATGAAGGAGCGACGCTCCGAAAGCTAGTGTGCTTCCAATTAAACCTGTTGGACTATAACCTGGTGTTGTGTGATTTTTAACTATGTTAAGGTGATGAGTGGAAGACTGCTCTAGGCTTTAAAGTTTGCCTGCTAATATTGTCAACTGTAATTCTCATCATTCAATTCTAAAGGGAAGAGTCAGCACAATTGGTTCTGCCTGCTTCTACACCAACAACCTCAATTGTATAAAACAAAACCTCCAGAGGTTGGAGATCTGAAATAAACTAAAACAAAAATTGCTGGAGAAACTCTGCAGGTCTAGCAGCTGCTGTGAAGAGAAAACAGAGTTAACTTCAGAAGTGTTAGCAGCTAGGAAGATTAGTATTTATGCTGATGGTAAGGTGTAGGGTTGAGGCTGGGAGGGGAAGATGGAAAGTGTGAGTGGATAGGTAGAGAGGGAGTCCAGAAAGAGAGGGGGAGAGAGAGAGATAGCTAGAGAGAGAAAGAGAGAGAGAGAGAGAAAGAGAGGCAGATAGACAAAGCATTGAGATAGTAAGCCAGGGAACCGGAATTTTATAGCAGTTTCTAACAATTGCCCCAAGATGCATCACAGAGACAAATGGTTGCCAAGAAACAAAAATTGGTATCACTAAAACTTTGGTTACATATATGCTTTTAAAGAAATATATGGTTTAAAGAGAGATCTTAGAGGGTCGGGGAGCATTTGGGAACAGAGTGCGAAAGTGTGATTAGAGTCACAGAGTCATAGAGATGTGCAGTTTGGAAACAGAGCATTCAGTCCAACTCGTCCATGCTGACCACATATCCTAACTTAATCTAGTCCTAATTGCCAGCATTTGACCCATGTCCCTCTAAACCCTTCCTATTCATATACCCATTCAGGTGCCTTTTTAATGGTTCTAATTGCACCAGTCCCAACCACTTCCTCGGGCAGCCTATTCCATACAAGTAGTTCTCCTATAACACCATTGTTGAGTTCCAGCAAAACCTCGTTTAATAGAAAATCACAATATAAATAATGGTGCCTATAGGAAAAATGGGGTTTGGGCCAAACCAGCAAAAAGTACCACAATCACTCAAAAATCACCCAAACGTTGAACACAAAGTATAGCGCAGCCTAAAAGAAGGTTGAAATCATATCAATCAATGAAACAAAAATAAATTTATCACAGTTAATTATTGTTAAATATTGTTAATGCAGGAACAAAAGGTCATCATGGTGCATAAGGTAAACTCCCTCATATCTGCTAAACAAGCTATATTACATATTCTCTCCTTACACTCAAAATACTTTATAATATCGAGTTGCTCTTCCAGTGTTATATCCAATCTTTTGCGTTCACCACTGCAACTAAATCACCAGGACACTTCTTGCTAGCATTCTTGTCACTATGCCCCTCCACCTATTCATAAGAAGGGATGATCTAGGAGTAGTGTACCTTTCACAGGAAGCTACCCAATATACCTCTCACTACTCTGTTAGCAGCTGACATTGCTACATGAGCAGACAGAAGTGTGCAAAACAATCACTGCTGGAATCACACTATTGTGAATAGAGGTAAGCATTCTCAAAAACACCATTTCCTAATTCTTCAGCAACATTATAAGCAAATCAGACTGCCGGAATGCATGTTATCTGAGAACTACCTGTATATGCACCACCCTCTGTATGAAAAAGTTGCCCCTTAGGTCCCTTTTAAACCTTTCCCATCTCACCTTAAACCTCTGCTCTCTAGTTTTGGACTGTCCCACCCTGGGGAGAAGAACTTGTCTATTCACCGCATCCATGCCCCTCATGATTTTATAAACCTCTATAAGGGCACCCATGGCTTCCGACACTCCAGAGAAAGTAGCCCCATTCTGCTCTAAGTGTTTTAAACAGAGCATCCAAGGAAGATGAAGGGGGAGTAATGAACAAGGAACCAGAGTAAGAGGAACAAAGGACAGTTCTTTAATTCTTTGAGGGATGTGGGCATTGTTGACTGGCCAGCATTTATTGCCCATCCCTTGTTGCCCTTGAGAAGGTTGTGAGGAGCTGTCGTCTTGAACCGTTGCAGTCCACCTGACCCTCATGGAGGGAATTACAGGATTTTGACCCCGAGACACTGAGGGAACAGCGATGCATTTTCAAGTCAAGGTGTGGAGTGGATTGGAGGGGAACATAGAACATAGAACATAGAACAGTAAAGCACAGGAACAGATCCTTCAGTCAACAATGTTTGCTGAACATGACTCCAAATTAAAGTAATCCCTTCTGCCCGCCCTTGGTCCATATTCCACCATTCCTTGCATATTCATGTGCTAAACTAAAATTCACTTAAATGCCCTTATCGGATCTGTGTCAACCATTGCCCCACACAGTGCATTCATTACACTCCATTAAAAACTTGCCCCTCAGATCTCCTTTGAACATTTCCCTTCTCACCTTAAATGCATACCCCCTAGTTTTAGACATTTCGACTCTGGGGAAACGATTCTGATTGTCAACCCTATCTATGCATCTCATAATTTTATAGACTTCTATAGAGTTTTACCTCGGCCTCTGGCGCTCGAAAGAAAACAACCCAAGTATTTTTAGCCTCTCCTTATATCTCATCCCCTTTAATCCAGGCAGCATCCTGGTAAACCTCTTCTGCACCCTCTCCAAAGTCTCCACATCCTTCCTGTAATGTGATGAACAGAATTGAATGCAATATTGTAAATGTGGCCTAACCAAAATCTTATAAAACTGCAATATTACATCCTGACTCTTGTACTCAATTCCTCGAAAAATTAAGGCAAGCATGTCATACACCTTCTTTACCACCCTGTCCACTTGCATGGCCATGAACTTGAGCCTCAAGATCCTTCTGTACATCAATGCCACTCAGGGTCCTGTCATTAACTGTATACTTTTCCTTAATATTTGATTTCCCATAGTGCGGCACCTCACACTTACCTGAATTAAATTCCATTTGCCATTTCCCAGCCCATATCTGCAATTGATCTATATTCTGCCGTATCCTTTGACAATCTTCTAAACTATCCACAACTCCACTGGTCTTTGTATCTTTTGCAAACTAGCTAACTCACCCATCTACATTTTAATCCAAGTCATTTATATATCATAAACAGCAGAGGTCCTAGTATGGATCCCTGTGGAACACTACTAGTAATAGACCTCCATCCTGAAAAACACCATTCCATCACTACCATCTGCCTTCTGTGGGCAAGCTAATTCTGAATCCATGTGGCCAAGTCACCATGAATTCCATGCATCTTAATCTTCTGGATAGGCCTAGCATGAGGAATCTCGTCGAAAGCCTTACTAAAATCCATGTAAACAATATCGTCTGCTGTACCCTTATCAATCACCTTTGTCACCTCCTCGAAAAATTCAATCAGATTAGTAATCAATGATCTGGCTGCACAAAGCCAAGCTGACTATCCGTAATTAGGCCATGCTTTTCAAATGTGCGTAAATCTATCCCTAAGAATTCTCTCCAAGGGCTTCCTAACCATCGATGTGAAACTCAGCAGTCTGCCGTTTCCTGAATTTTCCCTTCTTGAACAGAGAAACAAGATTAGCCTCTCGCCAGTGCTCTGGGACCTCTCCAGTGGCTAGCAAGGATACAAAGATCTTGGTCAAGGCACCAGCAACCTCCTCCCTTGCCTCTCTCAATAATCTGTGGTAGATACAATCAGGCCTTCGTGACTTATCCACCTTAATGTTCTTCAAGAAACCCAACAGCACTTCTTTCTTGATCTCAAAATGCTGTAGCATATTAGCATGCTGCATACAAATCTCACTATCCTCCATTTCCTTGTCTTGGGTGAATACTGATACAAAGTATTTATTTAGGATGTCACCCACATCCTCTGTCTTCAAGCACAAGTTTCCCTCTTTCATCCTGGAGTGGTCCTATCTTCTCCCTGGTTACCCTCTTTAATGTAAAGAATGCCTTGGGATTCTCTCTAATCCTACTTGCCAAGGTCATTTCATGACCCCTTCTTGCACTCCTAATTCCCTACTTCAGTACTTTCCCACTTTCCTTATATTCCTCACAGCCCCTATCCAATTTTAGCTTCCTAAACCTTACATGTATTTCTTTTATTCCTTTTGACTAAATTCACAACCTCTGTTATTATCCAAGGGTCCCTTACTTTGCCATCCTTGTCCTTCCTTCTTTCTGGAACATGTTGGGAAATTGATGGTGGTAGTGTTCCCATTTACCTGCTGCCTTCCACATGGAAGTGGTTGTGGCTTTGGAGGGCCATAAGAAGTTACAGATAATCAGAAGGAGCAAGACTATGAAGGCAAAAGAAGCAAAATTGACACGAGAAAAGAATGTTTTCACACCGTCAATGGTGAAGGGCTGAAAGATGTGCGATGCCTGAGAACGTAATAGAGGCAGTTTCATTTGGAACATTCAATGCAAGATTATTTGGGAAGGAATAATGTGCAGAGTTAGGGAAAATTGAGAGAATTGTACAAAGGGGCCAGTCATTCTGAGAGCTGGCATAGACAGAATGGAGCTTTCACTCTGTAATTCTGAGGTTGAGGTGCTGACTACAACACCAGCCAACAGGGCTTTGGAATAGTCAAACTATAAAGATGCCAAACACCAAGGTGAGCGATATGATCAAAATATATTGCTACTCAATCAAATAATGACTGATTATCCAGTTGTTACTGCTGTGTTGAATTATGAATCCTCAAACTTAAGACAATATGTGAGAAAAACTACACAGACAGGCCTTTCGTTTTCAAATGGGGTGCGTTTTGAATCTGTTCAGAAAATGATTTGAATGTAAGTCAGAAAATGTTATAAAATAGCCGTTTGTAAATATAGGAAATGTACGTCGGATCTTTGAAAAATTGTGCGCTGTATGGGATCCCGTTCATACATATGAGCACTCATAAGTTGGATGTTCATAAATTAAGGACCCCCTGGGCTGCTTTTAGAGGGGGAATAATGATAATTCACTACACTATGCTGATTATGCAGGAAGGTGAGATTGAGTAATCTAAAACAATATTCTCTAGAATTAAAAAAAATGAGAGGCAATCAAATTGAAACCATGAAAATTCACACAGGGTTCGATTATGTAGATGCAAGAAGGATGTTTCCCCTGAGAGGGCAGTCTTAACCTAACATTACAGAATCTGACTCAGAAGAAAGGAATTGCCATTTAAACAAGTTTAGTAACAACTCCTTCACTCAAAGAGTTCTATATAAGTGGATTTCCCTGTCCATGGAAACTGAGGATGCTCAGCTGTTGAACATTCTCAAGATATGATTTGGAGGAGCTGGTGTTGGACTGGAGTGGACAAAGTTAAAAATCACACACAGGTTATAGTCCAACAGGTTTATTTGGAAGCACTAGCTTTCAAAGTGCTGCTTCAGAACCACCTAATGAAAAAGCAGCGCTCTGAAAGCTAGTGCCTCCAAATAAACCTGTTGGACTATAACCTGGTGTTGTGTGATTTTTAACATCGTCAAGGTAGAGGTTAAAAGCTTTTTGAGTATCGGGGAATATAGAGGCATGAGGACAGTGCAAGCAATCACGATCACATGGAACAGGTTCAAAGGTCTGAATGACCTAATCCTGCTCCAATTTCTTATGTGCTGATGTTAAATAGAGCCAACAATGATTTTTATTGCACAGAATTTGGCAAAAGCAGAACTTTCCATTTGAAATAGTAACATAGTTAAGTGTTCCACATGATTATCTTTCAGCAGATTGTTAGAAATTTAATCTTTCGGTGGTGTTCTCTGCTTTGTTCAATAAATGCAAAATGGATAAGCAATTGGCTGAAATCATCCAGAGATCCCAGGAAGTGTTACTGTTACTTGTCAACCCAGACTTCCAAGAAATAATTTTACAGATAAATCAGGAATTCCATCTCTCTTTCTAATGCAGTTTCCATTAGGCTCCGCTCGAGACATTAATAAAGGGCATCACTGTAGCATTCTAAAAATGCAGTTTGAAGAAAGGAAATATCCATTAACTAACAGCTCTTTTTATTCCAATGTGATAGAATGGCAAGCACATTAGAAAGTGTTATCATCACCAATGAAAAACAAGCTATCATTTAAAATAAAACTCCACTCTAAAATATAGCTGTTGAAAATGTGTTGCTGGTTAAAGCACAGCAGGTCAGGCAGCATCCAAGGAACAGGAAATTCGACGTTTCGGGCATAAGCCCTTCATCAGGAATGAGGAGAGGGTGCCAGGCAAGCTAAGATAAAAGGTAGGGAGGAGGGACTTGGGGGAGGGGCGATGGAGATGTGATAGGTGGAAGGAGGTCAAGGTGAGGGTGATAGGCCAGAGTGGGGTGGGGGCGGAGAGGTTAGGAAGAAGATTGCAGGTTAGGAGGGCGGTGCTGAGTTGAGGGAACCGACTGAGACAAGGTGGGGGAAGGGGAAATGAGGAAACTGGAGAAATCTGAGTTCATCCCTTGTGGTTGGAGGGTTCCCAGGCTATATAGCTGTAGATTAAGACAAAAATAAACGCCTGCTTTAGATCTCCACAGATCAGAAAACCATACCAAGATTCTACCTAATCTGTTCCAGAAAACATCAACACAAAAATGCAAAAAACCAAACAGTTAGCGTCAGGAAAGAGAGATGACAGGTTGGTTTTTTTGTTTGTAAGCTTTAGGAAGTGACAACTGAAACATAGATTCTTTGGTGAGTTTAGTCATGTTTATGGCAGAGCGAAGCAGAAACGGATCGTGCAATCACAAAGAGGAAGTTAGTGGACTGGACAAGATGCAAACTGACATCAAATATAAGAGGTGGTCTTGATGAGGCACTGGAAAGATATTAAAACAAAAACAAAATCACAGAATGGATTAAGACAGTTAAAAGTTAAAGTGGCCCATCCAAAACAAGGAAATGGAGAAAGAGAAAATATAAATGAAGTTAGTGAATAACATAAATCATTAAAGCACGCAAAAACAGAAATCACTGGAGAACCTCAGCAGATCTTGGAGTATCTGTGGAGAGAAAAGAATTAACGTTTCGAATCCGGTGACCCTTCTTCAAAACACTTGGTATATACACACGATAGAAATAAAGAATTGAAAAATGCTGCAAACACATAATTGATCCACTTGACCTAAAAACAAAAAGATTAATGTGAATGTTTCCAGGGAAGAGGAACATCAGTTTTGTAGATAGAATTGAGACTTTGGGAATTGTTATCCTTGGAATAATTAATTGATTGATTGCTTTATTGTCACATGTGCTGAAGTACAGTGAAAAGCTTTGTTGAAAATGTGTTGCTGGTTAAAGCACAGCAGGTTAGGCAGCATCCAAGGAATAGGAAATTCGACGTTTCGGGCATAAGCCCTTCATCAGGAATGAGGAGAGTGTGCCAAGCAGGCTAAGATAAAAGGTAGGGAGGAGGGACTTGGGGGAGGGGCGATGGAGATGTGATAGGTGGAAGGAGGTCAAGGTGAGGGTGATAGGCCGGAGTGGGGTGGGGGCGGAGAAGTTAGGAAGAAAAGCTTTGTTTGCAAGCAGTACAGGCATATTATAGTAAGCAAGGACGTACAGGTCAAAACACTTAGACAGAGGCACATGGGTTACATTGCACAGGGTGTGCCGTGGATGACATCAATATTAGAAAGGTCAGCATTATTTGAGGCTAGAGGCTCCATTCATCTGTCTAATACTGGCCAAGAAGAAGCTGTTCCTGAACTGCTGATGTGTGTGTTCAGGCTTCAGTACCTCCTGCCTGACGGAAAAGGTTGTAGGAGATGATTAGCAGAGTCTTTGCTGGTGTTGTCAGTATTTTTGTGGCAGTGAGCCATGTACATGGATAGAAGGTTGGCTCCCGTGATGATCTGGGTTGTGCATTCCACCAAAGAAAAAGTTGAAAGGAGTTCCGAAAGACATATTCAACATTGGGAGATGTGGACGTCATTGGTACTGAGAAACAGTTTCCATTTCTGCCATCAAGAATGAGAGGGCTCAAACATAAGGTGATGGACTAAAAAAAAGGCAGAGTGAGGAGAAAGCTTTTAATGTAATGAGCAATTAAGATTTGGAGTGCACTGCCTGAGAGTAAAGGTGGGACAAATCCAATTGTGGCATTGAAGAGGGAACTGGATTATTACCTGAAAAGGAATGTGCATAGCTCCAGAGAAAAGGTGGGGAACGGCACAAGCTTAATTGGTCCTTTGGTGAACCAGTATAGACATGATTGGCAGAATGGCTTGCTCTGTGCTATAACTTGTGAGTATGAGAGATATTCAGTGAGTGAAAGTACCACTATCTGCCAGCTAGTACTTTGTTCTGTTAGAGTTGGTGTCCAATAAGTCAACTCACATCTTCTCACCACCGATATTAACAGAATCACTCACATCTCAAGTACCACTAGTGTCAAAAAAGGGACATAAAATAAGAGTGATGAATGATGAAGAGGAAGCTGTGTTGGTGCATCTGTCTTCCCCAGGGATTCGCAGGATCTTGTAGAGGTAGCATTGTGGAACTGCTCCAGCACTTTGAGGTCCCTGCTATAGACAGCCCACATCTCAGAGACATATAGGAGGGTGGGAACCACTACAGCTCTGCACACCATGATCTTGGTGTTGGATCTGATGTTGTTGTTCTCAAACACTCTGTTCCTCAGGAGGCTAAAGGCTGCTTTCACCATCAGGACACTTCCGAGGTATTGGAAGTGGTCAGCGTTCTCTAAGGCCCTCCCGTGGACCTTGGTCATCGGGGCTTCGAGCACCTTGAGACTTGATGTCAGGAAGAAATGGAAGCCGGCTGAAAACAGCGAAAGAAGCACACTGTCACACCCATGCACCACCCACCCCTTCCCATGACCACTATCTGCCCCAAGTGTAACAGAGCTGTATTGGTCTGTATAGCCACCTGCGGACTCATCCTGCGAGTGTATCAGAGTCACCCTTGTCTGTGAGGGACTGCCACTGATGAGAACATGAGAAAGGGATGGAACACTGCTGAGGAAGTGCAAGTCAAGAGTAATATTGGCCTTGCCTTAATGGTGCAGCTGGTCAAATTTTCAGCTAGTTACCACTGCCACCATGTCACAATGCCAATTAGCTACTGCCATTGTCTTTTCTGGTTGTGGTTGTGGTTACAGACACTACTTGGTCAAAAGTGGTAGAGGGAAACCATTTAGTACTCCAATGGGAAGAGACTTTTTTCTTAACAAAATTCACTGATACATCGGTTTATCAGATAGTATAATAGCATCAGGTGCATGTTACAGTAATAAAATGGATGTTGTTATTAAGACTATAAAGAAACCTAAATGGGTAGGTCTTTCGAGATCCTGTACTGTTCTGCCTCTCCCATTCAATTTCTTATGGTATCGTCACTTAGGCTAGAGCTTAATGAAATATCTTCAGAAGATGTTTTAAGATTTTTACTTTAACAAACAAATTAAAAGCAACATCAAAATGGGGAAGTCAATGGCTTAGTGATATGATTGCTAAAATATTAATCCAGAGACCCACCCATTTCTTCCTGTGACTACCACCTGCCCTAAGAGTAATGACCTGATTACCCAGGTTCAAATTCTACCACGGCAAATGGTGAATTTGAATTCAATAAAAATCTGAAATCAAGAGTCTATTTATAATTATGTTGATTATCAAAAAACTCATCGGGTTCACTAATTTCCTTTAGGGAAGGAAATTGTTGTGTATACCTGATCAGGCCTGTATGTGGCTCCAGACCCACAGCAATATGGTTAACTCTTAACTGCCCTTTGGGTATCTAGGGATGGGCAATAAATGGTGGCCCAGCCAGCATTGCTCACATGTCATGAATGAATTAAAAACATCACTGGGTCTGAGTAGTGGGATCTGCAGGGATAAAGGGAAAGCTATGGAGAAGAGTGATTGATCCCAGAGGAACCCAGATTCAAGTAACTTCAGACTCACAGCAATGTGGTTAACTCTTAACCGCCCTCTGGGACATTAAGGATGGGCAATAATTCTGGCCTTCCAGTGATACTCGCATCCTGCGAATGAATTAAAAAAAAGAATTTATCGACAAATCAAACTCTACAGAAAAGGTTCTCCATTTAACTTTAAGTGATGAGAAATGATTTGCAGGTAGGAAGCCTGACCATTCCTATCGTCAGATCCAAGATCAAGCACTTCAGAACTTTCATTGGGCCTTTAGCCTTCTGAAGATCTCTACACAAATAAAATGGGATAGAACCAGTCATAGAGGCAGGACAGAAAGCTGAGAGAGCTCTTGCAAGTGTGACTAGATGCATTTTTTGGACTTAAGAGTGTATTGGATTCCGTCAACGAAGACTGTCAGCAGTGGGGTCACCCTCACACACCGGCCAAATCAAGTCTGCCTTTTTCAGAACTGACAACCGAACTGAGCAACTGGCACTCCCCAGCAGCTGGGCCCCGTCCCCCAGGGTCTTCGATCCCAGGATTGGGCCTAGAGTTGACCCTATCAAATGTTGAGTGGGACAAGGTGCAGTGGGACTTCCCAGGAAAAGGTGGTATGAGGCTTTCCAATAGGCCCTGCCACTCCACAATTTTGCCAAATGAGACAACAAATTGACTTAAAAGACAAAATGGGGCCTTTCACCAAGAAAATCCCAGTTGTAAACGTGTTGGCATCACTGGTTAGGCCAGATATTGAATGCCCATTCCTAGTTGCCTATTCCTGTTCCGCAGTCTATGTGTTGGGTGAAGTCGTATTAAAGAGTGATCATATTTCCTTAGCGTCATTGAGCGCGGTATGAGGGAGGATTTATGAAAGTGAAATGATTGGAATTAAGTAATTCAGTCCTTCCCTGAACAGAAAACAGCGACTCGAATTGGACAAGGCAAATATTTTAATGTATTTTGAGATATTGGGCATCGACTTGTCAAAAAAATACTCTAATAGAATAATCTGAAAAAAGAGAATCTA
This sequence comes from Hemiscyllium ocellatum, assembly GCF_020745735.1. Classification (NCBI taxonomy): domain Eukaryota; kingdom Metazoa; phylum Chordata; class Chondrichthyes; order Orectolobiformes; family Hemiscylliidae; genus Hemiscyllium; species Hemiscyllium ocellatum. The sequence goes on from NC_083418.1 coordinate 73,302,337, forward strand.
CTTAGAAGCTGATAGAGGCCATGCAATCTTGCTTGTGCATCATATTTGGGTTGAAGTGTGCACTCATCTGCTACAGATAAACCCTCAAGAGTGAAATAAAGGTCATACTTTGTGCATCAGCTTGTATAACACAATAATCAACTGTAAGAGACGCCTCATTTAGGATCAAGATGCAGACATCGGGTTCTCATGTACGTTCAAAGTGGCCCTGTGCATGGAACAGGCCCCCAACAATGGCTTTATCTGAATTGGAAGAAAGTGGGGACTGCACATGTTGGAGAACCAGAGGTAAAAAGTGTGGTGCTGGAAAAGCACAGCAGGTCAGGCAGCATCCAAGGAACAGGAGAGTCCATATTTCGGGCATAAGCCCTTCATCAGGAATGTGGAGGGCAAAGTGGGCTGAGAGATAAATGGGGTGGTGGGGTTGGGGCTAGGGGAAGGTGGGTAGGAAAGCGATAGGTAGATATAGGTGAAGGTGATAGTGATAGGTCAGAGGGCAGGGTAGACCACATAGGTGGGAAAGAAGATGAATAGGTGGGACAAGTCAAGAGGGTGGTGCCAAGTTGGATGGTTGGATCTGGGTTGAGGTGGCAAGAGAGGAGATTTGGAGACTGGTGAAATCGATGTTGATGCCATGTGGTTGGGCTGATTCATGGTCAGGGGCGTTCTAGTCTTCTTCTGAAGGGTGAAGGGTGAAGTGTCAAGAGGCCTTCTATTGTCTGCCACTGCAGTATGGGAGGGAGAGGACATTCTCTCAGGGCACCAATATGGAGGGAAAACCCTGAGACCAAGTAAACCGTGAGGGTGGGGGGGAGCTGCAGTGCACGTGGGAAAAGAATCTTGAAATCTTCATGCACTGCTGCCACCAGCCACAGTCCCGCCACCTGCCATCAAAGGGTGTCTGCCATTGGACAGTTCTCTTGCTCTTGACGTCATCTGCATTAACATCAACATTTAAGGACATTGTGGGTCAACTCACAGCACATGGACTACAGAGGCTTAAGAAGGAGGATCACCACATCCCTTTCAAGAGTCAACTAGGGATGGACAATAAATGCTGGCCCAGCCAGTGACACCCACATCCCATGAGTAAATATTTTTTTAAAAAACCCACTTCAATTGATTATGCACTGGAGGTCACTGTTCACCCTAATTTAGCTTCAGGCCAGAAGGACCAGTGGAGCTGGAGGGTGGGGTGAGGGGGGAATGCAGGAAGGTGCTGCTATCTGGGCTGGTCCTATCTCCTCACTTACTTATCCCATCCTTCATGCATGTCAACTCTGGCTCCCATATTCACCCAGGAAAATCCTCTAATATCAGCCTGTTCAAAATGTTGTCCAAATACTCAGAGGAACCTACACCCATACGATTTAAGATTCCAAAGCCTATTCTCAGGAGCTGTTTATTGGCTTTTCAACTCTCCTGGGACTTATTCTTGACTGGAAAATGTAAACAATCCGTCATTGTAGCACTGAAGATTTCCTTCTGTAAATTTTATTATCTTCATTTGGAGAATTGTCAGAAACCTGACTGAAATTCTTTCAATTTTCAGTGCTATCCTTCAGTGAACGATTTTATCAAAAATCAATGGTGTTTTGGAGACTGCTCATATCAGTCATTCAGTATATTTAGCAGGAGAAAGTGAGGACTGCAGATGCTGGAGGTCACAGTCAGAAGGTATGGTGTTGGAAAGGCACAGCCTGTTCAGGCAGCACCAGAGAAGCAGGAGATTGAATGTTCGAGCATAAGCTCTTCGTCAGGACTATTTAACAGGAAGGTATTTATTGAGGGGATGGTGGGGTAGTGATACTGTCACTTAGGAAAGACTGGAGATTCTGGATCAATGGTGCTGGAAGAGCACAGCAGTTCTGGCAGCATCCAATGAGCAGCGAAATCGACATTTCGGGCAAAAGCCCTTCATCAGGAATAAAGGCAGTGAGCCTGAAGCGTGGAGAGATAAGCTTGGGGAGGTTGGGGGTGGGGAGAGAGTAGCATAGAATACAATGGGTGAGTGGGGGAGGAGATGAAGGTGATAGGTCAGGGAGGAGAGGGTGGAGTGGATAGGTGGAAAAGGAGCTAGGCAGGTAGGACAAGTCCAGACAAGTCATGGGGACAGTGCTGAGCTGGAAGTTTGGAACTAGGGTGAAGTGGGGGAAGGGGAAATGAGGAAACTGTTGAAGTCCACATTGATGCCCTGGGGTTGAAGTGTTCCGAGGTGGAAGATGAGGCGTTCTTCCTCCAGGCGTCTGGTGGTAAGGGAGCGGCGGTGAAGGTGGCCCAGGACCTCCATGACCTCGGCAGAGTGGGAGGGGAGTTGAAATGTTGGGCCACGGGGCAGTGTGGTTGATTGGTGCGGGTGTCCCGGAGATGTTCCCTAAAGCGCTCTGCTAGGAGGCGCCCAGTCTCCCCAATGTAGAGGAGACCGCATCGGGAGCAAAGGATACAATAAATGATATTAGTGGATGTGCAGGTAAAACTTTGATGGATGTGGAAAGCTCCTTTAGGGCCTTGGATGGAGGTGAGGGAGGAGGTGTGGGCACAGGTTTTACAGTTCCTGTGGTGGCAGGGGAAAGTGCCAGGATGGGAGGGTGGGTCATAGGGGGGCGTGGACCTGACCAGGTAGTCACGGAGGGAACAGTCTTTGCAGAAGGTTGAAAGGGGTGGGAAGGGAAATATATCCCTGATGGTGGGGTCTTTTTGGAGGTGGCGGAAATGTCGGCGGATGATTTGGTTTGTGCAAAGGTTTGTAGGATGGAAGGTGAGCACCAGGGGCGTTCTGTCCTTGTTACGGTTGGAGGGGTGGGGTCTGAGGACAGAGGTGCGGGATGTGGACGAGATGCGTTGGAGGGCATCTTTAACCACGTGGGAAAGGAAATTGCGGTCTCTAAAGAAGGAGGCCATCTGGTGTGTTCTATGGTGGAACTGGTCCTCCTGGGAGCAGATATGGCGGAGGCGGAGGAATTGGGAATACGGGATGGCATTTTTGCAAGAGATAGGGTGGGAAGAGGTGTAATCCAGGTAGCTGTGTGAGTCGGTGGGTTTGTAAAAAATGTCAGTGTCTAGTCAGTCATCATTAATAGAGATGGCTCTCCACGCTTCAGCCTCTCTGCCTTTATTCCTGCTTTTGCCCGAAACGTCAATTTCGCTGCTCATTGGATGCTGCCTGAACTGCTGTGCTCTTTCAGCACCACTGATCCAGAATCTGGTTTCCAGCATCTGCAGTCATTGTTTTTACCCAAAGACTGGAGATGTCAGGACTAATTCCCTGGCAGGGAGAAGGCCAAGTGGAGATTTAATAGAAGCTTTCAAAATCATAAGGGGTCTGGACAGAGTGGACAGCAGAAACTGTTCCCACTTGTAAACAGATTGAGAATCAAAGGATCCAATTTTATAGTGTTGTGCAAAGGAAGCAAATGTGAGGTGAGAAAATATTAATTCATACAGCGAGTAGTTAGAGTCTGGAATGCACTCTCAAAAACTATAGTAGAGGCAGATGGAACTGGCATATTAAAGAGGACATTGTATGTTTTGTTAAGACCAGAAACAAAGTGTAAAGTTATGTGGAAAAGGCAAGAGATTGGTACTAAATTACAATAGTCGGAGAGCTAGTACAGACACAATGGTCTTCAAATACTCTCCACCTGCATTGTAACAATTCTTAGATAATAATCCACAGGCTGAGGCTAAGGGTCTAAATTCAAATACTACCATGGTAGTTGGTGGAACTGACACAATGGTGCTCAGGGCGAGCAACAGTTCCCAACAGTTCCCAAGATAAATGGAGAAGTAAGAACGGAAGTCCAGCTTACTTCGCTAATGTTGGTGGGACAAAATTGAGAGCAACCTGGCTTTTAACAACACTGTGCATTCAAGATTTCTGACTAATCATTAATCATACTAATTGGGTGATATTACTTCAGCCATCCACATTTTGGATCTCCTCCGCATCAGAGATTTTTCGAAAGGGCAAACATCTAGAATCCTGGAAGGGAGATTTTCCACGTGGATGGCACCCTAGAGCATGACAAATGAAGATGGAACACAACCAAGCATTCAGGCTAAGGGCCTGGATTCAAATCCTACCATGAAAGTTGGTAGAATTTAAGTTCAATTGGCAAACTTAATTAATTAATTTTTAAGATTCTGGAATCATGAAACCCTTGTGGATTGTTGTCAACATCCATTTGCTTCAGTCATGTCCTTCAAGGAAGGAAAACTCCCCTCCTTACCTGAGCTGGTTTTTATGTGCCGCCAGACCCACAGCAATCTGATTGACCTTTAATGGCCCTCCGAATTTACCCAGCAATCCATTCAGCTCAAGAGTAATTAGAAAGGTGTTGGCTTTCACAGCAACATCCACATACCATAATATTTTCTAATCAACCTGTTCACATATGTTACTATACCAGGTTATAGTCCAATAGGTTTAATTGGAAGCACACTAGCTTTCGGAGAGATGCTCCTTCATCAGGTGATTCAGAGCGATGCTCCTTCAATCACCTGATGAAGGAGTGACACTCCGAAAGCTAGTGTGCTTCCAATTAAACTTGTTGGACTATAACCTGGTGTTGTGTGATTTTTAACTTTGTACACCCCAGTCCAACACCGGCATCTCCAAATTATGTTCCTATACACCTCGGAAGCAGGTATGACTTGAACCCAGGACCTCCTGGTAAAGGTAAGGATATTAACCCGGTATCTCAAGTGCCCTCCCATGGAAGAATGTAAGATTTTGCGTGAATTGAGAACTCTAACAATCCATTTCTCTGTGACTATTGATCTACACTATAAAACGACTTCTAGTTATTTTTAGCCTGCCTGGCACCCTCTCCTCATTCCTGATGAAGGGCTTATGCCTGAAACATCGAATTTCCTATTCCTTGGATGCTGCCTGACCTGCTGTGCTTTAACCAGCAACACATTTTCAACTCTAGTTATTTTTAATCAACCTACATTGTGATACTTGTCAGGGACTGGTGGGACATGAAGCTGGAGCTTCTGACCCAGAGGTAGGGACATGACTCCTGCACCTCAAGAGCCTTTCCATGGAAGAATATGGAAAAGAATCCTTCAACGTGATGAACCACTGGGGCTCGTTACCTCATTCGGCTCGCCAGAGCTTCAGGGGACAATGGTTGGAAAATTGAATGCTCTGGTCTCTGTTCATAGGGAAACCCTGGTAATATTTAAGAAGTAATTAGATGTGCGCTTGCAATGTCAAAGTGTACAAGGTTATCGGTCAAATGCTAAAAAAAAGGAATGAAATAACTAGCTTGTTGTTTTGACTGATGTGGATGCAATGGGCTGAAGGAACTCCTCTCTCTGCTGGAGATCTCTATGATTTATTGACAGCAACCAACTGCAATTGCAGCTTCTGTGTATGCTAGCAGTTCACTGTACTTTTGTCATAAATTAATCAAGTAAGAATTATCAATAAATGAGAAAATGCCGCATACTACATCTAGACACATGATGTTTGGAAAGGAGGCAAGCATATGAAGGAGACACCTAACAAGTGAGATTAAACAGGGCAGCAGATATTCTTGGCGTCTTAAATCCTGATGATGTGTGACACTTTCATTTAACTGCAAGCAATACTGATCTGATGCATCCCAGCTGGAACATGAGAGGCAAATACCACTGAGGTCTGCAGCAGATCCCCAGTTTTCTTGGGAACAAGAGTGTCGTGGGGGAGATTAATCCGAAACTGCTTTAGATGTGGATCAGTGCTGTTAGGAGAGTTATTGAAGTGTTAAAACTTTTATTATTTTAATTTCTGTGTAGAATAATGGAAGTTAGAAGTTCTATAATGAAGGGAATTCAATATTGATTTTCTGCTACTGTTTTATCTTTTGCGTTACAGACACATTACTCATGGTATTCAGCCCAAGTCTATTAGAATGTTTATTCTTCCACTCCTTAAAGCAAAACAGCAAAACCTGGCTGAAATTCCAGGGAGCTAATTGCAGGACCTACACTTTTTGTTTAATCCCCAATCATCAGTACACAATGGAGACACACAGCAGTTTCTGAAGAATGTGGGCTTACTTGTAGATATAGTGTTTTGTGTTATTTTCAAAAGAAATGGATGAAGTAGCTCTAAACACCTTCGGATAAATCATCCACACATGGCTCATTATGAGCATGTACACGTCATCGATGGCCCAGATTTGAAATCTGTTGATTTTGGAAAGAGTCCGAAGCATTATAGTACAGGGAGGGTGAAATAGCTGATTTTGTCTCCTAAAACAATAATGCACATTAATCATGCACCCAATTTACTCCCATTCCAACTCCTTGAAGGTAGCACAGTACTGCCTTGTGTATTGCCTTTTGCATTATATAATTATTCTGTGCAGCTCATGCTACCTGAGTTGTTTGGCTCCACCCATCAATAGTTGTCCAATACTGTGAGTGTCTGGCACTATGTCTTTTAAAAGGTCAATGTATCCCATGGCTGTCTTGGAAACACAAGGTTTCTGCAATCATGGCTGCTGTAGAAAGGAGGTTTTGGGCTGATGTTGGAGTCCAACAATAAGACCAAAAGAAATAGGACTGGAGAAGGCTTTTCAGCCCCTCAAGATAAATCCACTTTTCAATAGGATCATAGCAAACCCAACACTCCTAACATCCACTTTCCTGCCTTTTCCCTTAAACCTTTGGTTCCCTGACTGAACAAGGATCCATCTTAACCTTAAATATACACAAGGGTCTGCCCCTACAGCTGTCTGTGGCAAGCAGATAGAAGACCAGCCATGATCCCTTTGTTCTTAGAGTAAGATAAAAGGTTGGCACAACATTGAGGGCGAAAGGGTGTGTACTGTTCTATGTTCTTTGTTCTATGAGTTCCAAAAAAACTCACAACCCCCCAAGAGACGAAATTTCTTCTCATCTCAGTCTTAAATTGGAGTGCCTTCATTCTTAGACTATGCGCTTTGGTCCTACCATCCCATGAAGGGAAGAATCCTACACATTTCAATGAGACCACAACCTGCCTGCCCTCCAGCAGATTCAACACTTGGATTGCTGAAGCTAATGAGAGTGGCAGTGCCACCATGCAGCAGAGGCATGCTTTGCCCCCTGAGGATGAAAGTTCATTTGCTTATACCCTTGATGCTCTCTCAGTGCCCTTGCAGACAACTCAGACTGGTGTAGCATGGGCTACAATGGTACTGTCCAAAGCCAAGCCTTTTAGATTGAGAGCTGCTCAAAGCTATCCCCATGAGGCTATCACCAATGTCCTCCATAAAAGGCCAATGATCTTCAAACATCACGTTCCAGAATTCTCTCGTAGGATTAACCATTAGGTCATTCAAGGGAGCACAAAAGGGAGTACTAAGGGAATGGATAAAGATGATTTGTTATATTTAAATATATATCATTTCATGATCAACTTTGCAGATTTGGATTGGAATGTGCATTTTTATTATTTTAGTTTTTTTGGAAAGAGCCTGTTCAATGATGAGCAGAAAGGCAAGGGTTAGGGTTAGGGTTAGGGTTAGGTCTTGGGTGAAGAGAGATATGTGGTTGAGGTGGCATCCTGCATTCTTGAACAGTTTCATCATGAAGACTTAACAAAAAGTAATGTTCTACCTTTCGCCTTCCTTCCTATTACAGTTCATTCACTTAATCAATGGCAGTATTGATGAATGAGAAGAGATTGGGTCAACTGGGCTGATATTCCTATGAGATTACAATAATCCAGGATCAAACTCCTGGAATTCCCTACCTAAGTGCATTGTGGGTCCATCAGTAGTCCATGGATGACAGCGGTTCAAGAAGGCAGCTGAGAACCACCTTCTCAAGGGGCAACTAGGAATTGGCAATAAATGCTGGCCCAGCCAACAACACCCATGTTCTAACAGTGAAAGAAAATTTTGTTGAAACATATACAATTCTGACAGGGCTGGACAGGGTGGATACAGGGATGATGTTTTCCCTTAGCCAGAGGATCCAGATTGAGGGGACACAGTCACATGATCTGCAATCAGGCATTTCAGACTGAGAGGAGAGTAGTCTTCACTCCGAGGGCATTCTTAACCTGTGGAATTCTCAACAACTGAAGGCGGAGAACAAACCGCTGAACACATTGAAGAAATAAAGAAATTGTTTTCTTGAGATGAAAGATGTCAAGGGGTATGGGAGGGAGTGGAATATAGCTTTGAGTTAGAAGACCAGCCAAGATCACGTTGAATGGTGGACCAGAATCGATGGGCTGAATGGCCTACTCCTACTCCTATTTTCTAAGTTTCTAGATTCCCACTTTCTCCTCTTCCTCTTCTGAATGCTCCTCAGTTCTTCACCTGAGAGAGTCATAGATGCATATGCATGGAAACAGACCCTTTGGTCCAACCAGTCCATACTGACCATGTTCCCAAACTAAATTAGTCCCACCCACACAGGCTTGGCCCATATCCCTCCATAACTTTCCTATTCATGAACTTAACTAAATGTCTTTTAAATATTGCAACTGTATCTATATCCACCACTTTCTCTGGCAGTTCAATCTCCACCTGAACCACTCTCTGTGTAAACATGTTTCCCCTCATGTCCTTTTAACATCTTTCTCCTCCTGCCTTAAAAGTCAAGCAGTAGGTGGTTCTTGTATCTTGTAAGTGTTCTGTGTGCATCATTGAAGCCATTAACTGCCAAGATCAGCATGAAGATGTCAAGGTAATGTATAGGCTCAAGAGTGGTATTTGTTTGGAAATATGTGTCTCACAAGTCAGCATTGCATATTGACGGGCAACATAATGTGGCTGACCTGCATTCTGCCAACACTGTACTCACCCCTTCACCAGGCTGGCATTGTGGAATGATTTGCCAGATGTGATGCAGGCATTTTATCATTTTCAAAACAAAGACCATAAGACCAGAAAACATAGGAGCAGAAATTAAGCCATTCAGCCCATTGAGTCTGCTCCATCATTCAATCATGCTTGATAGGTTTCTCAATCCCATTGTCTCGCTTTCTCCCCATAATCCTCGATCCTCTTACATTTCAATAATCTATCATTCCTGATGAAGGGCTCTGGCCCGAAACGTCGAATTTCCTGTTCCTAGGATGCTGCCTAACCTGCTGTGCTTTAACCAGCAACGCATTTTCAGCTCTGATCTCCAGCATCTGCAGACCTCACTTTTTACTCAATAATCTATCTATCTCAATCTTAAATATCCTCAATGACCTGGCCTCCACAGACATCTATGGCAATGAGTTCCACAAGTTCACCACTCTCTGAAGAGGTTTCTCCTTATCTCCATTCTAAAAGGTCTTCCCTTTACTCTAAGACAATGTCCTCAGTTCCCAGTCTCTCCACAAATGAAAACATCCAGTCTGTCCAGGCCATTCAGTATCCTGTAAGCTTCAATTAGATCATTGCTCATCCTTCCAATCTCTATCGAGTATAAACCCAGAGTCCTCAAAAGTTCCTCATATGTTAAACTTTTCATTTGTTGGACCATTCTCATGAACCTTCTGTGAACATGCTCCAGGGCCAGTACATCCTTCCTGAGACATGGGAGCCAAAACTGCACACAATACTCCAAACCTGGTCTGACCAGAGCCTGAGAGGGCCTCAGAAGTACATCCCTGGTTTCATATTCAAGTCCTCTCAAAATAAATGCCATCTTCCTAACTACTGACTCTGATTCAACCTGCAGGTTTACTCTGAGACAATCCTGAACTAAAACTCCCAACTCTCTTTGCACTTCAGACTTCTGAATTTTCACCCCATTTGGGAAATAATCCATGACTCCATTCTTCCTCCCAAAGTGCATGACCTTCCATTTTCCCATGTTGTGCTCCATCTGCCCACTCTCCTAACCTGTCCAACTCCTTCTGCAGCCTCTCTGCCTCCTCAATGCTACCTGTCCCTCTATCTATCTTTGTATCATCTGCCAACTTCCCCTGCATGCCCTCAGTTCTTTTGTTTAGATCATTAATGTATAAAGTGAAAAGTTGTGGTCGCAACACTGAGCCTTGCGAAACACCACTTGTCATCAGCTGCCACCCTGAAAAGGACCCTTTTATCATTCTCTGCTTTCTGACAGACAGCCAAACCCCTGTCCATGCCAGGCACCTTGTGACAAACACCATGGGGCCTTATCTTATTCAGTAGCCTCCTGTGCAGCACCTTGTCAAAGGCCTTCTTGAAGTCCAGGTAGATTGTTAACACACCCTCATCTAAGTTACTCACCTCTTCCTCAAAGAATTGCAACAGATTTGCCAAGCATGACCTCCGCTTAATGAAATCATGCTGACTTTGCCCTATGTTACCGTACACTTCCAAGTATTCAAAAATCTCATCCTTCAAAATGGATTCCAGGATCTTACCCACAACTGAGGTTAGGTTAATCAGTCTTAATTTTCCATCATTTGCCTCACTCCCTTTTTAAACAGGGGTGTCACGTTTGTGATTTTCCAGTCCTCTGGGACCCATTCTGATTCTAGCAATTCCTGAAAGATCGCCATTAACACCTCCATTGTCTCTTTGTTAGAGCCAAAAATCTGCAGATGCTGGAATCCAAGGTAGTCAGACCTCCATCAACTCCATCCAGGGCCCCAAACGATCCTTCTAGGTGAGACAGACATTCACCTGCCTCTCCTCCAACCTGCCTCTCCTGCTATATCAGGTGCTTCTGGTGTGGTCTTCTCTACATCAGGGAGACCAAACGTGAACTCAGGGCACATTTCTCTGAGCACCTCAGCTGGGCCCACAAGGGCTGACCGGACCTCCCAGTCACCATCCATTTTAATTCCCCTTCCCATTCCCTTTCTGACATGACCATCCTTAGCCTCCTCCATTGCCACAATGAATCAAACTACAAATGGGAGGAACAACACCCTCTTCTTCTGCCTGGGCAGCCTACGGCCCGGAGAATTCCACACTGAGTTCTCCTATTTCAAATAACCTCCCTTCCCTTCCCTGACTCAGTTCCCAGACCCTCCCATTCCTCTCATTGACCCTTCCTTCCAGCCATCAACTGGATTCGTTCGTCCCATCGACCAACCAGACCATACCCTCTACCTGTGATCACCTATCCCTAACTCATCATCCGGCCCCGTCTTCCTCACCCAAAACCCTCCACCACCCAACCTTTAACTGCAGCTCCTCTTATATCCACCCCAAGTCCAGAAGAAAGGTTCACACAAAACGTTGACTTCTCCACCTCCTGATGCTGCCTGGCTTGCTGTGTTCTTCCAACATCCTGCTTGTCCACTACCTCTTCAGCTATTTCCTTCAGAACTCTGGGGTGTAGTCCATCTGGTCCAGGAGATCTATCCACCTTCAGGCCATTTAGTTTTTCTAGCACATTCTCTTTGAGGAGAAAGTGGTCTCATTGCTGCTGAGAAACAGAAAGATCCAATTCCCCCATCAGATAAGGCTTTCCTTATTAACTCACTCACCAGCTCACTAGAATGAATACCAGGTTCCTGTTCATTCATTCGTAACCCCTTACCAACTGTTATTTACTATTTCATTCATTTGTTCGTTCATAAAACTGCAGTTCTGTAATAACAAATTTAAAAACAACCTTTGCAATCTCTGCCTTCCCATATCTTAGCCCCTGCTATGAGCAGTATTATCTCAGCATTTAGAACCATACCATCCCCATCAAGTCTCCATGAAATATTATAACATTAATTGGCCCTTATCAACCATCTCCTGAACCTGAGTAGATTAGGGACCTGTTAAATACCTTTTAACTGGGCCATTATCCTTTCAAGAAACTAACTGACAAAACAAAGCTCGCATGAAATTGCATGAATGAATGAAATTCATACCGACAAATAGTAAATAAATCTCACAACCCAGCTGCAAGCCATCAGTTTAATATTATTTATTTTTATTACAATTTTTAACTTATTTTGAGCATATAGGTTTAATATTTTCACTAACATTTACTACTTTAAAAGGCAAAAGAATTGACACATCTTAATTATACAAGCAAACCAGACAGGCACTCTTAATCCTTTCAGAAGAAACAGCCAGCACTTAGAACATGTTTTAACCCATTTCCTGTCTTCCAGGACTGAAGCCCTTCAAACCTTTTGTGTACTTGGGGTAGTACGGTAGCTCAGTGGTTAGCAGTGCTACCTCACAGTGCCAGGGACTCTGGTTCAATGCCTGCCTCAGGTAACAGTCTGTGTGGAGTTTACACATTCTCCCCGTATCTGTGTGGGTTTCCTCCAGGTGCTTCAGTTTCCTCCCACAATCCAAAGATGTGCAGGTTAGGTGAATTGGCCATGCTAAATTGCCCGTAGAGTTGGGTGCATTAGTCGGGGTAAATACAGGGTAGGGGAATGGGTGTGCGTAGGTTACTCTTTGGAGGGTCAGTGTGGGCTTATTGGGCCTAAGAGCCTGTTTCTATACTGTAGGGAATGGAATCTAATCTACAGATTAAAAATTGTAACACCATAGTAATGGAATTTTACTATATGTCAGAACTGTGTATAGAAAGGCTCTTGTAAGAACTGTATTTTAGGATTCTATTGCCTCCTCGAACCTGTGCGGTGATTGCTGAAGAAAGAGGTATATTCTCCACTCACCGATTCCGGTCATTATTTGAACGTGATCCCATACACCCCTTCCTCTGTAAGAAGAATGACAAATGAAGATTGCAAAGACAAAGGACAGAATTCCCCCGTTGCAGAGCAAGTGCAGCAAATGGTGCCTGGGGAAATCTGACTGAGTGAGAGGTAAAAAGTAGATTCTCAGTCATGTGAACTTTAACGATTATTTTTCCACCCTCAAAATTGCAGATTGACTTTCCTGCCATCAAATATTGAGAAACCAATCTATGTGCTTTTGTAGCTCATTAAAAGCCGAACTTATTGGAATTAAGTTAATCATCCCCATCACTCCTGTCTAATCGAGAAACTTGCATGTTTCAGATAGCAGACCACGTATAACAGGGATGTTCTTGTTAACATTCACCTCTTCCTGTACATCAAGGTAATTACTTGCTGCTTTACCTTTATATTGTCATGAGTTTAAGTCATAGTTATATAGGGTTGTAGTATAAGCTCCAAATGCAATGGAGGTGTCGAAGAGGCAAAGTAGATTGTGGATGAAGGAGAGGAGGTGGGCAATGGATGAAGAGAAGGAGGTGGGAATGCATGAAAGGATGGAGGTGGGCAATGGATGAAGGGATGGAGATGGGCAATGGATGAAGAAAAGGAGGTTGGCAATGGAAGAAAGAATAGAGATGGGCAATGGATGAAAGATAGGTGGGCAATGGATAAAGGGAAGGAGGTAGACAATGGATGAAGGGATGGAAGTGGGCAGTGGATAAAGGGAAGGAGGTGGACAATGAATGAAGAGTTGATTGGTCAAATTGGTTTGATCTGTCACTGCTGTCTTCATAGTAGGTGATATTTTCCATGGAATCAAGCCTGTCCTATTTTACCCTCATGGATTCTCCCCACAAGGAGATTCGAGTGCTATGTGTCTGCACAGCATCTTTCAAGTTGATGCATCACTATCTTATCGAGGTGTTTCTATTGTTTATTATGTTAAGGCATAACGTTCAGAAAGATGTAATATTTTTAAGACAGTTAAGTGATATCATAACACATGAAGTTTCCATCTTATTGTCAGTTAATTAAGTTAGAAATCAGCCAAATAAGCAGTCAATCCAGTGGATTACAGTCCAGAGTAGCCAGCTATATATGCAATCTATCAGAAACAGAAGCCTGACTATCAGCAAGCTAGAGTTATCATATCAGAGCCCATAGTTAGTGTTAGCAATTAACTCCAAAATAGCTCTCTCAATAAGATCCCAGTATTGATGGTACTGTTATGATCCCAGATGATGTTTTTACTGGATAAGACAGATCCCAGATAGAAATTTAGCTTGATGTATCATCTTTTGATTTTTTTTAGTTTTGCCAATGTAAGATTTTACTGAAATATAAATTGACAATGTTGCAGATGGCTTTAAGCAATAAAACAGAAGTTTATTACGCAAAAGAAAGGAAGATAAAATAGAATAAACCAAATTACTTACATATAACACAAAATAAAAGATTTCAAAGTACCCAATAAAATGCCAGCCCATTAATTTCCACAGCACTACTTTACAGCACTCACACCTGAGAGAATTTATATTCGATCACATCCATATGGCTTAATAGTAACTTCAGTTCCTTGAATTGAGAATCTGATAGCCTCTTTCTTGCATCTTCATGCAACAGATTACAACTTGTATGCATTTCAATTACGGATGGCAAGGTGGCTTAGCGGTGCCTCACAGTACCAGGGACCCAGGTTCAATTCCAGCCTCAAGACCTTGTCTGTGTGGAGTTTTCACATTCTCCCCATGTCTGTATGGATTTCCATTGGGTGCTCTGGGTTCCTCTCACAATCTGAAGCTGTGCAGATTCGGTGGATTGGTCAAGCTAAATTTCTCAGAGATGCATGAGTTAGCCATGTGAAATGCAGGGTTATGGGGATGGGCCTGGGTGGGATGCTCTTTGGATGGTCAGTGTGGATTTGATGGGTTGAATTACATGCTTACACACAGTAGAGTTTTTCTTTTAAATGGTCATCTTGGATTCTGCTAAACTCCAGAAGATACAGGGTCTGCTGGTCACACCTTTCCTCATAAGGTAATCCACTCATTCCACACGGGCGGCACGGTGGCTCAGTGGTTAGCAGTGCTGCATCACAGCACCAGGGACCCAGGTATGATTCCAGCCTGAGGTGACTGTCTGTGTGGAGTTTGCACGTTCTCCCTGTGTCTGCGCGGGTTTCCTTCGGGTGCTCTGGTTTCCTCCTCCAATCCAAAGATGTGCAGGTTAGATGAATTGGCAGTTCTAAATTGCCCCATAGTGTTCAGGGATGTGTAGGTTAGGTGCATTAGTCAAGGGTAAATATAGGATAATCAAGTAGGGAAATATGTCAGGGTGGTACTCTTCGGAGGGTCAGTGTGGTCTTGTTAGACTCAAGGGCCTGTAGGGATTCTATGATTAGTCTGGTAAACCTTTCTCTGAACAATTCCTAATGTATTACCATCCTTCTGTAAATACACAGACCAATGCATCTTTGTAACACCTTCTCAAAACCATGTTGACTTTGCCAGATTACCTTGATCTTCCTTAATGATAACTTCTACCTCTTCCGCATGAAAAATGTTAAGCTAACTGGCCTGTAGTTCCCTGCTTTCCCTCTCTTTCCCTCCCGTTTTGAATAAATATTTTTGTACAGATTATTTTTGAATAAATTACATTTGCTAAAGTCAAATTCATTGGTCAGAACATTGGGTATAGAGTTAGGATTTCATTTACAGCTATACAAGACATCGTTGAGGCCACTTTTAGAATGCTGCACAGCATTCTGATTGCCCTTCTAGAGGAAAATGTTAAACCTGAGAGAGGGCAGAAAAGATTTGCAGGAGTGATGCTGGGATTGGTGGTTTTGAATTGTAGGGAGAGGCTGTCACTTGTCTTGAATTTTCTAGTCTGTGTAGAAGTTAAAGTCGCCATTGACTAACGCTATGCCTTTCTGTCAGTTCCTATTACTACTTCCTTGATGCTACAGCCTACCATGTTGTTATTGAGAAGCACAGCAGGTCAGGCAGCATCCGAGGAGCAGGAAAATCAACGTTTCAGGCAAAAGCCTTCCATCAGGATTAGAGGCTCTATTCCTGATGAAGGGCTTCTGTCCAAAACATCAATTTTCCCGCTCCTCGGATGCTGCCTGGCCTGCTGTGCTTTCCAGCACCACGCTGATCTAAACTCTGGTTTCCAGCCTCTGTAGTCCTTGTTTTTACCATGTTGTTATTGTTAGGGTGCCTGTACATCACTCCCACAAGTCACTTCTTGCCATTGTCATTTCTAATCTCGACCTAAACAACATCCTATCTTCCAGAGCTTAAGGTATCTCTCTGTTTTGTGTTAATATCACTATTAACTAACAGAACCTATACATCATTGGCTACCTGTACTGTCTAAATGTAACCTTCATTATTCAAGCTCCCATCCATGCTTTTCTGCAGACATATCTTTGTAATATTTTCTCTCAAATGCTATGCACATTCAGACACAGAGTCTTTAGTGTTATTCTTTTATTCAGTTTGTAGCTTCTAGTCTTTGCTGGTAACTGATATTTCCTATCATGTTAGTTTATCACTTCCTTTATTAATACCTTCCTCGGTTTATTTGCCTCTGGTGTTTAATTTATCTTGCCTTCCCAAATTGGACTACATGTCCCCACTATTTGCTTTCAAATCCTGGCTACTTCCCTCGCCATCTGGCTCAAAAGAACACTAGCTGCAATGCAATGCCATATCGCACCAGACCAGGTCTCTCTTTCCCCAGTACTGGTGCCAGTGACTCATAATCTGAAACCACTTCTCCCACATTAGTCATTGAACCTCACATTAATCTCTGTCATCTGATTTGCTGGATGATGATTTGCATGCGGCTCATGTAATAACAGCAATAATCCCAAGGATATGCCCTCTGAAGTTCTGCTTCTTCAGTTTGGTGTCTGGTTCCCCTCACTTGACCATGCAGAACCATTTCCTTTATACTGCCTATATCAGTGATACATTTGTGGATCACGGTGACTGGACCTTGCCCCCAAGGTTCCACTCCTATCCCGTACACACCTCCAGAACCTCGGCAGCTCGGACAGCCAAAATGCGTGGTGCTGGAAAAGCACAGCAGGTCAGGCAGCATCCGAGGAGCAGAAGAGTCAATGTTTTGGGCATAAGCTCTTTATCAGGGGAGGAGGAAAACTTCTTCAAATCCTTGGAATCCTTGCATGAGGATTCACAGTCAGGTTTCAACGACTGGGAGAAAGTGAGGACTGCAGATACTGGAGAGTCAGAGTAACACTGCCATCTGGAATCATGCTGTTTGCTGCAAGGAACATTATCAATCGCTCCATATCAATATTTTCCAATATTCCAACAGAATTTATTTGGATTTCTCCCACTGGAGTGATTTCCTGTAGCAAGTTACTATAGTCAGTTGGCTTATTTACCTTTCGCCCTCTCATCCATAGACATTGAAAAAAAACTGCAAACCCACTAGATAACTACAAAAGCTAAGGCTCCCATGCCCCTGGGGTCTCCTCCCCAATCTTATTAAATCTGTACAGTGTGGAAGCAGACCATTCAGCAATACACTCTCCTCATTCCTGATGAAGGGCTTATGCCCGAAACGTCGAATTTCCTGTTCCTTGGATGCTGCCTAACCTGCTGTGCTTTAACCAGCAACACATTTTCAACTGTGATCTCCAGCATCTGCAGACCTCATTTTTTACATTCAGCAATACTGATCATTCCCGCTCCCGCAATTCCACCTAAGCTGCACATCCCTGAACACTGTGCACAATTTAGCACGGCCAATCCACCTAACCTGCACATTTTTGGGCTGTGGGAGGAAACCAGAGCACCTAGTGTAAACCCATGCAGACACGACAAGAATGTGCAAACTCCACACAGACAGTCACCCGAGGCTGGGATCAAACCCTGCTGCCTGGCACTGCGAGGCAGTAGTGTTAACCACTGAGTCACCATGCCATCCTTGCTTTCAGTTGTATTTCCTTGTCCCTGAATGCTAACTCAATGAGAAGACCCTATCCTAAGACGTGTGATTGCTTCATGGTATAAGGGACCCAGGTAACTTTCTGCCCTCACTGATGCCTTGCAGTGTCAGCAGTTCAGTCTCCAGCTCTGAAACTTTGAGCTGAAGTTGCTAAAGCTTCAAACATCTACTGTAGCTGTGTTTTTCCTGTAGCTGTGACATAACACCCATCCTGCCATCCTTAATGCTCCATTAAATATTTAATAATTTTACTTAATTTTATATTTACTTTTATTTGTATATATCCTTATTAACATTACCACTGAACGCTGTCTTATTTGAAATTTAGGAACTATGTATAAAGACCAAGAACGTTTATGTATAAAAATTCAGCAATGCACATTCAGTTTAAATCTCTTCACATATTAGAGGTGATAGAAACATTGATGCAGCCCAGCCATCTGGGATGGCTTCTGAATTATATATAATTCATGCTACTAACAATGCAAATGTTTGAAATCTCATTAAGTGTTTTATTAAATATTCACCCTCAATGTTTTGTGAACCTTCATCTAATTTGACAATCAGCTTTGTTTCAAATGCAAATTTCATATGCAATAGTGTTTATTAACATTGACTGATGCCCCACTTCCGCAATTACATGAGGTATAATTTCTATTTCCCCTCATAGAGCGTATGTTAGTGCAGGTTCAGGTTTGAACAAAATAAATGCAGAAATGAGGGTTTCTGCTTCTTGCCATGATGGAATGCTGTCATGGCAAAAGATATCTGGAATCTCACGACCTGTCCCTGAATCTGATATTTCTTACTTTCGGGGAGTGGAGTTGGGGAGGGAGATGTGGGGATGGGGATGCATGAAGTGGAGACAAGTCATAGTTCACATAGCTGAAAATGTGTTGCTGAGAAAGCACAGCAGGTCAGGCAGCATCCAGGGAACCAACCAGGACAACCAGTACCTACAACAAATCCGAAGCCTCCAGCAACTAACCTCCCTCCGGATCCTCCGCTCCACTCTTGCAGCGTCGCTACCTACATTCCCTGCAATTAGACTTACCCCAGCTCAGGACAACACTCTCACCATTTTCAGCTCTGATCTCCAGCATCTGCAGACCTCACTTTCTCCCCACAGTTCACATAGGCACCGTTCACAGAGTAAAGTAAATTAAAGAACTGAAGGAACTTGTTATGGACCAGGCCAGACCCCTCAAAATACTTCAGGAAAGTAGCCCAGACTCTAACTTTACTTGTCTTTTTCAGTGGGTGTAGTGGATATGCCATGAGAAATGCCACTGGAAAAACCACTTAGTTTTAAACAAAACAGAATTTATTTACAAGATTACTGAATGAAATACAAACAACAGATTACAGAATACCAAATAACTTAACCTCTCCAAAAACCCAAGAGATCATCCCAACTTAATGATGCTGTTCCAATTACTTTCAAAAATCTCCATAAGCACCCCTTGGCACAAAAGGTAAAGTCAAACACAGATTCTTACAGGAGAGATGTCAGGGAAAGCGAGAATCAGTATGGACTTGTTTCTTTGGCTTCAGCGGTTTTTTCCATCCACGGCTAAAAAACCAAACCAGATTAAAGCTGAGCTGGGAGAACTGGTGTCACCAGGAGATGCAGAGAGTTCTTCAAGAAGTAGGTCTTTTATTTGCAAACAAAAAACTGTGACACTCAGAAAGCTGATTCTCGAATGTCCATGAACCTCAGCGTCCGTGGCTTTTTTTTTATATCATGTTTCTGTTAGCTTATCAGTATGTCTAACGATGTTAATCAAAAGTATCTCACTTGAGCTACACAATAAATCAATTGATGTTAGTTCCCATTATCTTTTTAGTTGTGCCCCTATAGTTTTCCTTCATTCTTCTTAATGTTATTCGAATGTCACGATTAAATATTTAGTGTCAGCTTTTGCAACAATGGTCTTCCATTCCAGACCCTACTTAATATGTTCTTAATGTCATGATTAGATATTTATTATCACCTCTGCTACAGTGATCTTCCATTCCAGACTAACCTGTCATGATTAGATATTTAGCTATTCCATCTATTACAATAGTCTCCTGTCTCAAGCTGACTCTACTAACTACTAATTAGATATTTAATGTCATGTCCCAAATATTTATTGTCCAAATCCTGACATAACAATATTTAGCAGGGAGACTAACTTTACTAACTGTGTTATCTCATCTCGCCATAGCGACTTTTCAGCCACAACTCTGCTCTAATAATTGGTGTAAGAGCATTTCGCAATTCTTATCACAAGCTGCATTCCACTGACCCCTTGCAACAGATCGCCAGTGGTCTTCGTGCTTTAACCCTTCCCATGTTTTCATGCTCTTTATTTTCTATACTGGCCAATACCCCTTTCATTGTACAAGTGTTCATTGTTAAACTTGAAAGCATTCTGCCTGAGGCAGTATCTGTTGACTATTATCAAACCCTTTAACCCCTGATTTTTCTGAGACTGTGTCATTTACAGATAGATGATCCTTTATCCGAAGTTTCAAAATCCGAAAAGCTCTGAAATCCACAGGTTTCTTTGTGAAGTTTTTTTTTCTCATTAACAAGTTTGTTTGACTTGCAAACAGTTAACACAAGTCGACACCCACTTGATGCGTGTCAGTCAAATGTGACGGGGGTGGGGGAGGTGGGGGGGTGGGGGGGGGTGGAGGGGGTGGCTCAGCACCAGCAGGCCTGGATTCTTTCTCAAGGCCTGTTTTGAGGTAGTAGGTCTGCTCCTCCAATAAGATTTTTAAAAATGTCACCATCAAACTGTCACTTACTCCGAATTCAAAAAATTCCGACTTCGGAAAAACCGCTGGTCCAGATGATTTTGGATAAAGGATCGTCTACCTGTACGACCTCTCTGGAGAAAAGAGTCAAATTCAATATAACCCTGTTAAAGGAGCAGCTTCGCCACAACATGCAAACGTGAAATCAGAATCAAAAACAGAAATTCTGTTCTGAAGAAGATTCACCGGACTCAAAACATTAACTTTGATTCCTCGCCACAGATGCTGCCAGATCTGCTGAGTTTGTTCCAGCAACTTGTGCTTTAGTGACAGAGAAAGCTAGCTGTTTAAGCAATTTGCAGCCTCCAATGAAATAAGGTTTTAGAGTCCCTGGTATCTAGAGCCTGGAGTGCAGAGGTTAGATCAGGTAAAAGCATGTGTATTGTCAATGCATTTCTTTTGGAGAGCTGAGGTCCCCCGCTCCACCCACCTCCAAATATGTTCCAACAGCAATTTATTTAATCGCTCGTGGGATGTGGGGATTCTGGGCTGAGCCATCAATTATTGCTCATACATAGTTGCCCTTGAGAAGGTTGTGGTGAGCTTTCTTATTGAACTGCTGCAATCCATTTGCTGTCGGTACATCACACTTTCGTTAAGAGGAGAATTCCAGGTTTTTGACTGAGCGACGCTGAAGGAATGGTGATATGTTTCCAAGTCAGGGTGATGAGAGGCTTGGAGGGGAAGTAGTCTTCCCAAAAATCTGCTGCTCTTGCCCTGCAACATGCTAGGGCCTGTCAGTTTGGAAGCTGTTGTCTGAGGAGCCATAGTGAATTTCTGCAGTCATTTCTTGCAGATGGTACACACTGAGCATTGATGGTTAAGGCAGTGAATGTTTGTGGATGTGATGAGTATCAAGTCGGCTGCTCGAGGTTGCATTAATCCAGAATTTAACTTTAAATCAAGTTATGGGAGTACACGTGGGTAGTGAATCACAAATAATTCAGAAGAGTTCTCCTCGGAATGGCATCAGGAGATTTCTCTTCACAGACAGTAATTAATGTGTGAAATAATTGCAGGTGGGAAGTGAATGCTGGAATTCCGGACGAAAGGAACTGCAAATGCTGGAAATCTGAAACAAACAAAACCAGAAATTGGAGAAACTCAGCAGGTCTGGAGAGATGAAAAGTTCTGAAGAAGGGCCACTGGACTGGAAACATCAACTCTGGCTCTCTTTTCAGAGATGCTTCCAGAATTGCTGAGGTTTCCTAATTTCAGTTTCTGCATTTCCGGAGTTACTTAACAAACAATTGAGTGCTGCATAAAAGAACATTCTTGATGAGATAAATTAAACTGTTTTAAACAATAAACCTCATTCATAATTTAGTGAAGATTTATCTTCTTTTGTTTGAGAATAATTGAATTATCAAGTGATTAAAATTTAACAACTTCAAGTCAAATGAAATAGACTGTTCTTTCCTTCCTTTTATCTTTAATTAATTGTATCCAACAGATCCATAACACGTGTAATCACATTTCTACTTTGCTGCTTTATTTTAAATTCACATATGGTATGTGGATGCTGGGCCAACATTTATTGCTCATCCCTAATTGCCCTTGCTTTTGTTTTTGTCTAATCATTAAACAGCTGGCAGATCTAGCTTTAGTGTGCTGGGTGAAAGTAGGCATTTACAAACTTCAGATGACTTAAGATTGATGTTTGACCGTATCTCTATGAGATATTGATGGACTTCATGTTAAAAATTGCAGTACTTACAGTTTGATACTTAGAGTCATAGAATCATAGAGATATACAGCATGGAAACAGACCCTTTGGTCCAACCTGTCCATGCCAACCAGCTATCCCAACCCAATCTAGTCCCACCTGTCAGCACCCGGCCCATATCCCTCCAAACCCTTCCTATTCATATACCCCTCCAAATGCCTCTTAAATGTTGCAATTGTACCAGCTTTCATCACTTCCTCTGGCAGCTCATTCCACACATGTACCACCATCTGTGTGAAAACGTTGCCGCTTAGGTCTCTTTTATATCTTTCCCCTCTCACCCTAAACCTATGCCCTCCAGTCCAGGACTCCCCAACTCCAGGGAAAAGATTTGGAGATGCCAGTGTTAGACTGGGGTTTACAATGTTAAAAATCACACCAGGTTAAAGTCCAACAGGTTTAATTGGAAGCGCACTAGCTTTGGGGCTATCGCTCCTTCATCAGGTGAAAAGGCTTTGCCTATTTACCCTATCCATACCCTTCATAATTTTGTAAGCCTCTTTAAGCTCAACCCTCAGTCTCTGATGCTCCAGGGAAAACAGCCCAAGCCTGTTCAGCCTCTCTTTATAGCTCAAATCCTCCAACCCTGACAACATCCTTGTAAATCTTTTCTGAACCCTTTCAAGTTTCACAACACCTTTCCGATAGGAAGGAGAGCAGAATTGCACACAATATTTCAACAGTGGCCTAACCAATGTCCTGTACAGCCGCAACATGACCTCCCAACTCCTATACTCAATACTCTGATCAATAAAGGAAAGCATACCAAACGCCTTCTTCACTATCCTATCTACCTGAGACGCCACTTTCAAGGAGCTATGAACCTGCACTCCAAGGTCTCTTTGTTCAGCAACACTCCATAGGATCTTACCATTAAGTGTATACGTCCTGCTAAGATTTGCTTTCCCAAAATGCAGCACCTCGCATTTATCTGAATTAAACTCCATCTGCCACTTCTCAGCCCATTGGCCCATCTGGTCCAGATCCTGTTGTATTCTGAGGTAACCCTCTTCGCTGTCCACTACACTTCCAATTTTGATGTCATCTGCAAAATTACTAACTCTACCTCTTATGCTCGCATCCAAATCATTTATGTAAATGTCAAAAAGTAGAGGGCACAGCAGCGATTCTTGTGGCACTCCACTGGTCACAGGCCTCCAGTCTGAAAAACAACCCTCCACCACCCTCTGTCTTCTACCTTTGAGCCAGTTCTGTATCCAAATGGCTAGTTGTCCCTGTGTTCCATGAGATTTAACCTTGCTAATCAGTCTCCCATGGGGAACCTTGTCAAACGCCTTACTGAAGTCCATATAGATCATATCTACTGCTCTGCCCTCATCAACCCTCTTTGTTACTTCATCAAAAAACTCAATAAAGCTTGTGAGACATGATTTCCCACACACAAAGCCATGTTGACTATCTCTAATCAGTCCTTGCCTTTCCAAATATATGTACATCCTGTCCCTCAGGATTCCCTCCAACAACTTGCCCACCACTGACATCAGGCTCACTGGTCTATAGTTCCCTGGCTTGTCCTTACTACCCTTCTTAAACAGTAGCACCACGTTAGCCAACCTCCAGTCTTCCAGCACCTCATCTGTGACTATCGATGATACAAATATCTCAGCAAGAGGTCCAGCAATCACCTCTCTAGCCTCCCACAGAGGTTTAGGGTGCACCTGATCATGTCCTGGCAATTTATCCACCTTTACCTGTTTCAAGACATCCAGCACTTCCTCCTCTATAATATGGACATGTTGCAAGGGTCACCATCTATTTCCCTACAGTCTATATCTTCCATATCCTTTTCTACAGTAAATACTGCTGCAAAATACTCATTTAGTATCTCCCCCATTTTCTGCGGCTCCACACAAAGGCTGTCTTGCTGATCTTTAAGGAGCCCTATTCTCTCCCTAGTTACCTTTTTGTCCTTAATGTATTTGTAAAAACTCTTTGGATTCTCCTTAGTTCTATTTGCCAAAGCTATCTCATGTCCCCTTTTTGCCCTCCTGATTTCCCTCTTAAGTATACTCCTACTTCCTTTATACTCTTCTAAGGATTCATTCGATCTATCCTGTCTATAACTTACATATGCTTCCTTCTTTTTCTTAACCAAACCCTCAATTTCTTTAGTCATCCAGCATTCCCTGCACCTACCAGCCTTTTCTTTCACCCTGACAGGAATACACTTTCACTGGATTCTTGTTATCTCATTCCTGAAGGCATTTCTGATAATTAACTTGCCAAATGACTGCGTGGTGGGTTAGAAGCATTAGATAAGAAAGACATGGAAATAAAACAATTAAGTTTAAATTAATTCATTTTTTCTTCCATACTTAGCACAACTTTAGTTTGTGACTAACAGTTTCTTGTCAGCTAATAGGCTTTGAACCCTTTTGGAGAGAATGGTCCTTGTTGAACTGGTCTGTGAGAAACAAGGGTACATCTATTGAGAAACCTCCATCACTGGGCCCTCAACACAAACCCTTCATGAACTTATGGAGAGACACAAAATATGCTGCACATTACCTCGACAGACTAAGTGATGGGTGTAAGAACTAGGAGCAGGAGTAGGCAATTCAACCCCTCAGGTCTCCTCCATCATTCCGTATGATCCTGGCTAATCTGATCTCTGCCTCAACTCCACTTTCCTGCCCACTCCCCATTACCCTTCAATCCATTGTTAATTAAAATTAACACCTCCTATCACCTCCTCAAATTTACTCAATGTCCCAGCATCCACCATATTCTGGGGTAGTGAACTCATTATCATTTGAGAAAACTAATTTTGCCTCATCCCTGTTTTAAATCTGCTATCCCTTATCCTAAAATTATGACCTCTCATCCTGGATTTCACTCTATGTCGATTTTATCAATCCTCTTTAGCAGCTTATAAACCTCAATTAGACCTCATCTCAATCTTCTAAACTCCAGAAAGTATCGGCCTGAACTGCTCAATTTCTCTTCATAAAACAAATTTCTGATCTCTGGAATCATCTTGTGAACCTCCTTTGAACTGCATCCTGTAAGCATATCTCTCCTCAAGTAAGGGGAACAAAATCGTATGCAATACTCCAGGTGCAATCTCACTAATGCATTGTATAATTGCAATAACACTTCCCCACTTTTATCCTTCCACAATGAATGTCAAAATTCCAATTGTCTTCCTTAATAATCACCTTAAACTCAGCAAATGTGGAGACAGTTGCTTGAATCTCAGTGTTAGGACTCAATAAATAATAAACACTGGCTTCCAGATCATGAAACATCACTATTTAGTTGTTGGATTAAAGTATCATCCTAGTCATCCATATCTCTCACATTATTTTCTTGGCTGTTCCCTAAATTACTGCTGTGCATTGTCAGTGTAAAGACCCATCTTTTTTCTTCACGAGAAGAAAGGTAAATACAAGACATCTTCACTGTTGTATAACGACTAATCCTGAGAAGCAATATTATAAATCTCTGAGCATGCAAAGGCAATGATCATAGCTTATCAAGAATTTGTGTAAGGTTAAGATGAAAGATTCTATCTTAGACTATCTACTGACATTCATCAACAAGGGGGCAAAACTTTAAGGTTAAAGGCAAGCGATTTAGAGGGGATTTGAAGAAAAAAATTCTTTTCACCCAGAGGGTGGTGACAGTCTGGAATTTACTGGAATTTGCTGCCTGGGAGAAGCCTATTAAACCTTGAAAAAGTACTTGGATCAGCACTTGACATAGGATTTAAAGTAGTTTGCCTGTGCTGAAATCCTCATGTGATAAACCATAACTTTCCATTAGCCTTCCTAATAACTTGCTGCACCTGCATGTTAGCCTTCAGTGATGTTTTGTCAAGGACATGCAAATCCCTTTGCACATCTATTGTTTTCAACCTCTCAACATTTAACTCAGAATATGCATCTAATCCTAACAAAGTGGATAACATCTCATTTTTCCACATTACATTCCACCTGACATGTTCTGCCATAGTCATGAAGGCTGTCCAAATCCTCCTGAAAATATCTTACATCTTCTTCACAACACATATTCCTTCTTAACTTTGTGTCATTTGCAAATTTGGAAATATTACATTTAGTCCCTACATCCAAAGCATTGATATATATCCTGGACAGCAATAGCCTAGGTATTGATCCTTGTGATACTCCACAAGTCACAGTCTGCCAACACAAGAATGAGCCATGATTCCTACCCGCCATTTTCTTTCAGTTAACCAATCATTAACCCGTGCTAATAGAGGCATAGATCTGCACAGCATGGAAGCAGAGCCTTTGGTCCAACTTGTCCATGCTGACTAGATATCTTAAAGTAATCTAGTTCCATTTGCCAGCATTTCTAAACCCTTATTATTCATGTACCCATTCAGATGCCTTTTAAATGTTGTAATTGTACCAGCCTCCACCACTTCCTGGGGCAGCTCATTCCATACATGCACCACCATCTGTGTTAAAAAGTTGTCCCCTTAGGCTCCTTTTACATTTTTCCCCTGTCACCTTTAACCTAGGATTCTCCTGCACCGAGAAAAAGATCTTGGCTGTTCACCCTATTCATACCCCTCATGATTCTATAAACTTTTATAAGGTCTCCCCTCAGCCTCAAAAAGTCCAGGGAAAGTAGCCCTCGCCTATTCAGCCTCTCCATCTCGTTAAATCCTCCAAACCAGGCAACACCCTTGGAAATCTTTTCTTAACCGTTTCAAGTTTAACAACATCATTCCTAGCGGGGAGACCACAACTGAACGCAGTATTTAAAAAGTGGCTTAATCAATGTCCTGTATAGCTGCAATATGACATCCCAGCTCCTATACTCAATGTACTGACCAATAAAGCAAGTATACCAAACACCTTCTTCACTATCCTCTCTACCTGTGACTTCACCTTCAAGGAACTATGAATGTACACCACAAGGTTTCTTTGTTTGTTAGCACTTCCCAGAACCCCACCATTAAGTTTGTAAGTCCCGCCTTGCTTTGTCTTTCCACAATGAAATACCTCATATTTATCTAAATTAAAATCCATCTTCGCATGGTTTGTGAAGGTTTGTAGATCAGGTTAAGGTTTAGGGTGTAGGTTTGCTCGCTGAGCTGTAAGTTTGATATCCAGACGTTTCATAACCTGGCTAGGTAACATCATCAGTGGCGACCTCCAAGTGAAGCGAAGCTGTTGTCTCTTGCTTTCTATTTATATCTTTCTCCTGAATGTGGTTCCTGGAGTATGTGGTGATGTCATTTCCTGTTCAATTTCTGCCATCTGCCACTCCTTGGCCCATTTGAACAAGGTCTTGCTGCACTCTGAAGTAACCTTCTTCGCTGCCCATCATCAATTTTGGTGTCATCCCCAAACTTAGTAACCATTCTTCCTATATTCAATCGAAATCATCTATATAATGGTTAAGACCGAATCTGCATCTAATCCATTTAGAGAAATAGGCAATGTGCTTTAATTTGGGAAAACAACTTACAGCATTCAAACATTTCCCTTTTACATATTTGTGGAAGCTTTTAGAGTTAATTTTAATGGGGTTTTTTTGCTAGATTGTATTCATATTCTATTTTTCCTTTCCTTATCAGTTTCTTGGTTCCTTTTGCTGTATTCTAAATCCAAAATCGCAATCCTCAGAATTCCTAGAGTTTCTGGCAATTTTATACAAGAATACAACTAGAAGTCTCACTACAGGTTAAATTCAGCTCCAAATTTGCTTTGATTCTGAATCACTTCTTGAAGTGTAGTGTTTGTCTAAGATCCTTTCAACTGACATGATTAAAGCAAAATACAATAAGTGTTTGATCTCACTTTCCACAAGCTTCTCATGTTTTCCAATCCCCTGGAAAATTTAAGGGTATGTTTATAACTCAGCACAAGGCAGAGCTGAAATGCCATATTATTGAATTTGCTGAATAAAAAAACATGTTTAAAGGGCAAAGCTTCAAAGGAAAGAGAAATGTATAATGTTGAAATGCCCAAAGTACCAGTCAGTGAAATATCACAACTGATACAATGAGGGTCAACTGACTGATTCCAGAAACACCCATTCATTTTGAGAAAGCAAAAAAAAACAGATCTGGGTACAAATTACATCTAAAATTACATTAGTTTTAAGATGGTTTTCTCAGATTTCTAACAATTGCATGCCAGTAGACTCAAATAAAGTATGTTTTACCCCCCCAAGAAATCTACTTAAGAATAGAATCATGTTACCAATTGATTAATACAGCCGAAAACTGGTTCATCATAAAATTAGAGCATTTTCAGTTGGAGTGTCTTTTCATCCGCTGTGAGTCAGCTTTAAGTAACTTATAATTGCTTTTAGAATGCAGAGCCATTTGTTTATTTTGATGATGAGCAGAAGTTACCTTTTGAAAAGTTGAACAAAATTCAAAAGCCAATTAACACCATTAATTTCCATACGTTCAGAACAAAAACCTTGCTGAAGGAACGCTAATGTGCCCTCTGAGTTGAAACTTTCAATGATTGCTTTAATTGCAGGTTGTGACTTTATAGTAGAAATGATTTGGAGGTGCCAGTGTTGGACTGGGGTGTTAAAAATCACACAACATCAGGTTATAGTCCAACAGGCTTAATTGGAAGCACTAGCTTTTGGAGCGCTGCTCCTTCATCACATGGTTCACTAGCGCTCCGAAAGGTAGTGCCCCCAATTAAACCTGTGATTTTCAACTTTGTATAATAGGGGTGGCACAGTGGATCGGTGGTCAGCACTGCTGCCTCACAGCACCAGGGTCCCAGGTTCAACTCCAGCCTGAGATGACTGTCTGTGTAGAGTTTGCACATTCTCCCCGCGTCTGTGTGGGTTTCCCTTCAGGTGCTCCCATTTCCTCCCACAGTCCAAAGATGGGCAGGTCAGGTGAATTGGACATGCTAAATTGCCCATAGTGTTAGGTGCATTAGTCAGAGGGAAATAGGTTTGGGTGGGTTACTTGGTGTGAACTGGTTGGGCCGGAGGGCCTGTTTCCACACTGTAGGGAATCTAATCTAAAACTCTTGCTGAAGGAACGCTAATGTGCCCTCTGAGTTGAAACTTTCAATGATTGTTTTAATTGCAGGTTGTGACAGGTTAAGTTTGTCGGGGCATTGTCTAGTATGGTGTAAATTAAAGTAAGGGTTTGTGGGGTCATTATATTTGTTTTGTTCTTCATGGAGAGGTTTTTTTTTGTCTGTTCTAATTGCTCCGGAAGAGGTTAGAGTAAACTGTTTGATATTATAGTCCTTAGGGTATAGGGATACTCTGAGGAAGGGAGTTCCAAAACCTTGGCCCAGTGGCTGTGAAGGAATGGTAGAATAGTGCCATATCTAAATCAGGATGCTGAGTGATTTGGAGGGTGGCTTACAGTTGGTCGTGTTCCACTGCCCTTGCCCTTCAAAGTGATAGAGATTTCAAATTTGGAAGATATTGTGAAAGGAGGCCAGATGGCCAATGACAATGTATCTTAGGGGTGATAGGCACTCTTACAATCATGAACAAGTGAAGAAGGGAGAGAATGTTGAAGGTGGTGGTTGGGGTGGTGTTGAACTGGGCTGCTTTCTTCTGGATGGCATTGAGCTTCTGGAGTGTTTAGGAGCTGGACTCATGCAGGCAAGACACAAGTATTATGACACACACCTGACTTGTGCTGGTACTTGTTGGGCCGTCTTTGGCAGGCAGGTGGTGAATTACTCACTGTAGAATTCTTAGCTTTTGACCTGTTTTTGAAGCCACATTATCTATGGCCAATGGTCACCCCCAGGATGCTGATCCTATTAGTGATGTAATTGAGTATCAAAGGCTCGTGATTAGATTCTCTCCTCTCGGAGAAGGTCATTGCTTGGCACTTGTGTGACATGATAGTTACTTGCCAATTGTTAGCCTAAGCCTGGATGGTGTCCAGGGGTTGCGACATTTGGACATATATACCGGCGAAGACTACTATAAAGGTCTCAGCTTCTCAACCTCACCCCACGTCTGAGGCATGTTGACCCCTGGGCTTAATCTAATGAGAGAGCAGCCGTATGGTCCTCTAGGACGATGGTAACTCTTTTTAAAAGACATGGACTACATCAGTATCTCGATGGCCTACTGCATTGGACAAAATTTGTGGTTAATGTTTAGTGATATTTGGTGTTGGTTTGGCACATTTGATTTGGTTTGATTTATTAACGTCACATGTACCTCGGTACAGTGAAAAGATTTGTTTAGTGTACAGTACAGGTAGGTCATATCATAGATAGTGCATGAGAGTTAGAGAACAGAGTGAGAAATGCAATGTTACTACTGCAGATAAGGTGAACAGAAAATAAGATCAACATGGAATTTAAAATATTCAGAAGTCTAATTACAGCAGAAAAGAACCTGTTAGTAATTGAATCTATTAGTAGTTCTGCACAAACTTTTAAATCTTCAGCCTGATGAAAGAGTGTGGGCGAAGTTTTTGATTATATTGGTTGCTTTCACTAGTAGCACAACTTAATATAAATCCAGGTCATTAATTTTAAACATGCCAAGGGCATGAGAGATATTTGGATTCACTGGCAGGACTTTGAGGAAGTAATTGACCATGAGAAAACCATTATCACTGCTAATCTCTTCCAGTTGCCTATATAAGAAAATTGACAGTGGGAGATATCTTAACAAAATGTTTTGGAGTGATTTAGGTCCAAGTGCCTGAAGTTGCAAATTTAAAATGCAGAAAGTCAATTTCAGGGATAGAAGTTTTCCAATGAATGACAACACAATAACCATTGCTTTTGATAAGGAAAGTGCATGGCTAATCATCTTCTCCATGTTTTCAGGGAGAAAAGGCAGAGTCAGGTAAGTAGAAATTGCGTTACAAGTTACTCATTGTTGTCTATGAATTAGTAAATTTCAATTACTCATGTTTTGTTTTCGATGTTTTTCTTAGCTTTCTTTGAAATTTTTTAAAAGAAACACAGACATCAGGCAGGAGTGATAGGAAGTTTAAAATCAAAATACGTCCTAACATGTCTGAACAATTTACCCCATTCCAAATTTTCATGGTCTTCTTATGGTTTATTGGTAAGCTCCCAAGTTAGACTCCTGTCATATGGGGCATGAAAAGTGATCTTTTCTTTAAAAGCAAAATTACATTTATTTTCAGAAAATTATTCTTGCTGAATTTAAAATGGCTGTTGCAGAATTAGGGAATTGGTTGCTTCTAGAAATTTCCAGCAATTAGCAGGACAAAGGCTAACTCACTCTCTCTGTGGAATCCCATACATCCCATTATTTGATAATTGCAGGGAATCCCTCACAGTTAAGCCACAGACATTTAATTTCCCCCTCTAGGTTTGATTTGGAAGAAAATAACTGAGAATCATTTTACCTGAAGTGATGGTAATGACCTAATAGCTATCTCGGAAAACACACAATGTTTTAGATTAAATCTATCAAAACCACCCCTATTCAGTTGAACTCATCCAAGAACCCTGTCACATGACTGAAGCTTATGGTCATTAAATAACTTTAATTACTCTTTTCCCAGCCTGGTTTTAAACATTCGAACAGAGAATAGATCCAGGCTCAAGGAAAGCCTGCATCCAAGTCTCAGCCTCTCAAAATTTGATTTCATGAGAAATGCCTGTTATTCTCCTGAAAAGTGAGCTAATGGCCAGTCTATAAGGATCACATGCTTCAGATTCAACTGTACCAACATGGGCTAACAAGTCCGTGGTTCCCTGTTTTCTGTCTTGCTCCCTTCCTACATAGTTGGTGACATTTGTGAGCTTCCAATCTTCTAGAGCCTGTAGAATTTGATGGATGATCACCAGTGCATTGCCTTTCATGAGAGTCACTTCCTTCAGCAGTATCAGGTACGAAGATTTTTATCAACTTTCAGCCCAATTAATTTCTCCATTACAACCATTTTATTAACATGAATTTCCTTCAGGACCTTATTCTTCCTAATCCCTTTGGTCTCTAATTTGGCGATATATTTTATAGCACTCGCTTGAGTGAATCCAGACACAAAGCCATTTTCTGATTTCTCTGCTATTTCTATATTACCAAATCGAACAGGGAATTCTACAACCTCAAGAACCCTCTCAGGACATTTGATTTGCTGGATTATGATTCATGTGAAGTAATGTCCATAATGTAAGTTCTTGTCCTTCTTTTCTCTTTCTTTGGTTACATTGGAACAGGAGGATGCCACTCAGCCTATTATAGAAAACTTTGAAAGTAGGAGCAGAAGGAGGCCATTCGGCCCTTCGAGCCTCCTCCATTATTCAATGCAATTGTTCCCAGTCCAGCACATTTGTTACATACACAATCCCCAGAAGCCTTTTTGCCATTGGTAATCAGAAATAAATCAATCTCCACTTAAGTATATTGAAAGACTGAGCTTCCATAGGCCTCTGAAGGTAGAGATTTCCAAAGAATCATAACCCTGAGTTAAGACAAACTTCTCCCTGTCTTGGCCCCAAATGGCATCTGCCCGATGTTTAAATTGAGCCCCTTGGCCCTAGATTCCCCAACAAGGGCAAACATTTTACCAGCACCTGCGTATCCCTTTAAGTTATCTGTAAGATTCAGTGATATTGTTGCTTATTTGTTGAAACTCTCAAGAATACAGGCCCAATTTTGCCCAACCTCTCTCCAGAGAACAGTCCCACCATCCAGGAAACCATGTCGGGTCAACCTTCATTGCATGTCTTCTGTGGCTATTAAATCTTCCAGAGATTAGTAGACCAAAACTGCATGCAGTACTTCAGATATGACCTAACCAACCTCCTATATAATTGAAGCAAGGCTTCACTATTCCTGTATTCAAATCCTCCTTTGATAAGGACAAAGTTTACAAGAACATTACCAGGTTGGAGGGTTTGAGCTACAGGGAGAGGCTGAATAGACTGGGGCTATTTTCCTTGGAACTTCGGAGGCTGAGGGGTGACCTTATAGAGGTTTATGAACTCATGAGGGGCATGGATAGGGTGAATAGCTAAGGTCTTTTTCCCAGGGTAGAGGAGTCCAATACGAGAGGGCATAGGTTTAAGGTGAGAGGGGAAAGATATAAAAACGACCTAAGGAACAACTTTTTCATACAGAGGGTAGCGTGTGTATGGAATGAGCTGCCAGAGGAAGTGGTGGAGGCTGGTACAATTACAACATTTAAAAGGTATCTGGATGGGTATATGAATAGGAATGGTTTAGAGCGATATGTGCCAAGTGCTAGCAAATGGGACTAGATTAATTTAAGATATCTGGTCAGCATGAATCGATGGGTCTGTTTCTGTGCTGTACATCTCTGACTTTATAAATTCCATTAGCCTTCCTAATAACCTGCTGCACCTACAAGTTCACCTTCTGCGGCATTTTGACAAGAATACTCATGTCCTTTTGTACATGACACTTTTCAACTTCTTGTAATTCAGAAAATACTCTGCTCTTCTGTTCCTTTGACCAAAACAAATAACCACACAATATTCCATATTTTATTCCATCGGCCATTTTTTGCCCATTCACTAAGCCTGCCCAAACTATCCTCAAATCAATTTATAACTTCCTCACAACACACATTCCCACTTATCCAGATGCAAAGTAATCATCTAACATCTGCACCATTCCTCTATTACCAATTATAAATTCTCCTGAGTTGCTGTGATAGAATTTAATCCTAAAGTGTATGAGTTGACAAAATCGGAAGTCAGTCTGGAAAAAGCACAGCAGGTTAGGCAACATGCAAGGAGCTGGAGAATGAATGTTTCGGGCAAAAACCTTTCATCAGGAATGAGGGGCTTTTGCCCAAAACATCGATATTCCTGATCCTCAGATGCTGCCTGACCTGCTGTGCTTTTCCAGCACCACGCTCTCGACTCTAATCTCCAGCATCTGCAGTCCTCACTTTTGCCTAAAGTCAGAAGTCACATGACATCAGGTTATAGTTCAGCAGTTTTATTTGAAATCACAAGCTTTTGGAGCACTGCCCCTTCATCAAGTGAAACCTTGTGTTTTATTAACCTTAGTTCAGCACAGGCACCTCCACATCGTGTCTCAGTTGATGCATTTTAGGATAGCTAGCAAAGCAAGGGAAAACATGTTGAATGGTAAGGTGCTTGGTAGTACAGAGGATCAGGGGGCCTTTTGTGCGCATGTCCATGAATCTTTGAAGGCAGCAGGACCTTATAAGAAGGTTAAGAAGGCATAAGGGATACTTGCCTTTATGAATCAAAGTATTGAGTACCAGAGCAAAGAGTTTATGTTGGAGCATCCTTGAATGGTGGTTGGATTATAGCTGGAGTATTGTAAGCAGTTCTGGTCATTACACTATAAGAAAAATATGATTGTAGTGGACAGAATGCAGAGGAGTTTCAACAGGATGTTGCATAGGCTGGAGTGATTCAGCTATGAGGAGAAACTTGATGGGCTGGAATTGTTTTCATCAGGGCAAGGACATCTGAAGGGGACCTCAATAAGGTACACAAAGCTCTGAGGAGCACTGATAGGGAATAATGTTTCCCCTTAGATTAGATTACTTAGTGTGGAAACAGGCCCTTCGGCCCAACAGGTCCACACCGACCCTCTGAAGAGCAACCCACCCGGACCCATTCCCTTACCCATAATTCTATGGGCAATTTAGCATGGCCAATTCACCTAACCTGCACATCTTTGGAATGTGGAAGCAAACCTGAGCACCCAAAGGAAACCCACGCAGACACAGGGAGAATGTGCAAACCCCCTACACACAGTTGCCCGAGACGGGAATTGAACACAGGTCTCTGGCGCTGTGAGGCAGCAGTGCTGACCACTGTGCCACCGTGCCGCTCTTAGTAGAGGAATAAATAGTCAGGGCTATTTTTTTGTGAGAAACAGGAGGTTTATAGGGGATTTGAGGAAAAACCTTTCACACAGATACTGGTGGGTACTTGGAGCACATTGACTAAAAGGGTGGTGGATGCCGGAAACCACATAACATTTCAGCATTATTGAGATGAGCACGTGAAATGTCACAGCATATAAGTCTATGGACCATGGGCTGGAAAGTGGAATTAGAATGTTTGATAACCAGTGTAGACACAATAGGCCAAAAGACCTTTTATTGTGCTGTAAAATCTCTAAGACTCTATTGGCTATGCTTGTCTTTTCCAAACATTTCCTCTTTTTTTTTACTTATGAAAAGCTTTTACAGCCCATTTTTATGTTGTTTCACTCAATGACATTCATATTCTGCTTTCACTTATTAACTTTTTGGTTCTTCTTTGCTGTCTTCTGTAAATCGAGAGAGTGGTACTGGAAAAGCAGAGCAGGTCAGGCAGCATCCGAGGGGCAGCACAATTGATGTTTCTGGCATAAGCCCTTCATCAGGAAGGATGGGTTCCTGATAAAGTGCTTATACCCAAAACGCCGATTCTCCTGCTCCTCGGATGCTGCCTGACCTGCTGTGCTTTTCCATGCACCACTCTCTCGACTCTGATCTCAAACATCTGTATTCCTCACTTTCGTCTTGTACTGTATAAATCCCCTTTCAATGGAATTACTGTTATTTCTGGCAAATTTAAAAGCTTTTTCATTTAATATGTACAATCCTGAAAATTCTTTGTCAACCACAACTGACTGATCTTTTTGAGTTTGTGTACCTTGAAGCAATGTATAGTTGCTGTAAGCCATGTAACATTTTGTTAAAGCTATTCCATTGCTTATGTGTACTTATGCATTTTAATCTATTTTCCAATTCAACAAGCTCCCCCCTTGTCTCTGCTGCTTTTTACCTTCTCAAAGAATTCTACTGCATTTGTCAGACATGATTTCCTCTGCATGAAGCCATGGTGACTGAGCAGAGTTGCCTCTTGCAGATCCAACTATCTTCCTTAGCTTCTTGTGTGCATGTGTGAGTTGTGAAAATTATCAACTGGGTTTTGTTTTACCTCCAGCAAGCAAAGAACAAAGAACAGCGCAGCACAAGAACAGGTCCTTTGGCCCTCCAAGCCTGCGCCGACACATTTTGCCCTTCCGTACTAAAACGTCTTCACTTACAGGGTCCATACCCTCTCTTCCCTTCTTATTCATGTATTTGTCCCGGAGCTTCTCGAATGCTGCTATTGTGTGCTTCCACTACCTCCTCTTGCAATGTGTTCCAGGCATTCACCACCCTTTGTGTGAAAAACATGCCTCACATATCTCTTTTTACACTGCCCCCCACTCCACGCCTTAATTCTTGTGTCCTCCAATAATTGGCCCCTGCACCCTGGGAAAAAGCATAATATTTTCCACTCTATCCATCCCATTCACAATCACAGAAAAGTCCATCATGTCACCTCTGAACCTCCTGCGTTCCAGTGAAAACAAACCCAGTTTATCCAACCTTTCTTTATAGCTAAAATCCCCCATACCAGGCAACATCCTGGTAAACCTTTTCTGTACCTTCTCCAAAGCATCCACACCCTTCTAGTAGTGTCGTGACCAAAATCGTACACAATATTCCAAGTGTGGCCTAACTAAAGTTCTATAAACCTGCAGCATAACTTGTCTATCCTTATACTGAATGTCGCTTCCAATTAAGACAAACATGCCATTGGCCTATTTCACTACCTTATCTACCTGTGCTGCCACCTTCAGTGATGTGTGGACCTGCACACCCAGATCTCTCTGCATCTTAATACTCCTAAGGGTTTCTGCCATTCATAGTATAATTTCCACTTGGACTTGACCTTCCAAAATGCATCACCTCACAATTGTCTGAATTAAACTCAATTTGCCATTTTTCTGCCCATGCCTCGGACTGATCTATATTCTGCTGTATCCTCTGACAATCGTCCTCATTGTCCACAATTCCACCGATCTTTGTATCATCTACAAATTTATTCATTAAACCAGCCATAGTTTCTTCCAAATCAGTTTTGTAGATCACAAATAACAGAGATCCCAGCACTGATCCCCATCAAATTCCAATAGTTACAACGCTTGATTCTGAAAAGCATCCTTCCACTGCAACCCTCATGACTAAGCCAGTTCTGGATCCATCGTGCCAGTTCACCCCGATACCATGTGACTTCACCTTTTAAAGCCATGAGGGACCTTGTCAAAGGCTTTACTGAAGTCCATGTAGACACCATCAACTGCTTGTCCCTCATCAATCATCCTCGTCACCTCCTCAAAAAACTTGATCAAGTTAGTGAGGCACGGTCTACTCTGCACAAAACTAAGCTTCTATCACTAATTAGTCCATTTGCTTCTCAATGTGTATTGATCTTGTCCCTAAGAATCCTTTCTAATAATTTCCTTACTACTAACGTGGAGCTCACAGGTCTGCAATTTCCTGGATTATCCTTGACACCCTTTTTAAACAATGGGACAACATTGTTTATTCTTCACTTATCTGGGACCTCACCTGTAGCTAAATAGGATGCAAAGATGTTGGTTTACACTGCATCAAGTTGTTCTCTTACCTCCGAGTAAAAAATGAGGTCTGCAGATGCTGGAGATCACAGCTGCAAATGTGTTGCTGGTCAAAGCACAGCAGGTTAGGCAGCATCTCAGGAATAGAGAATTCGACGTTTCGAGCATAAGCCCTTCAAATTCCTGATGAAGGGCTTATGCTCGAAACGTCGAATTCTCTATTCCTGAGATGCTGCCTAACCTGCTGTGCTTTGACCAGCAACACATTTGCAGCTGTTCTCTTACCTCCCTCAATATTCTGGGATAGATCCCATCAGTGCCCAGGGACTGATCAAACTTAACATTTTTTAATAAGCACAATATGACTTCCTTTTTAACAGCAATTTGGATTAGAAAATGTGACACTCCCTTCCCTGAGATCATCCTCCACCAATTCTTTCTCTTTGGTGAATATTAATACAAAGTATTTGTTTCAGACTCTACCTACCTATTTTGTCTGCACAGATAGATTCCCTCCTTTGTCTTTGAGTGGGCCAATCCTTTCCCTGGCTTCCCTTTTGCTTTTAATATTTGGATAAAAAGCCTGAGAGTTCTCCTTATTACTGCATGCTGATGATTTTTCAATACCCTTTTAGTCCTCCTAATTCTTTGTTTAAATTCACTCCTACTTCCCTTACATACTTCAAGGGTTTTGTGAGTTCCCATCCTCCAAAACCTTACATATATCTCCATTTTTGTATGGTCAAGTTTATAACATCCCTGTTCATCCAAGGTTCATGTAATTTTCCATACCTATGCTTCATTCTCACAGGAAGGTGTCACTCCTGAACTGTTATCAACTGCCGTTTGAAACACTCCCACATGTCCTCCAGAAGACTGGAGGATAACAAATGCTGTTGAAAACTGGAGGATAGAAAATGTTGTTCCCTTGTTTAAGAAGGGGAGTCAGTACAACTCTGGTAATTATAGGCCAGTGAGCCTTACTTTGGTTGTGGGTAAGGTGGTGGAAAATGTTGTAAGAGATGGGCTTTATAATCATCTGTAAAGGAATAATTTAATTAGGGATAGTCAACACGGTTTTGTGAAGGGTAGGTCATGCCTCACTAACCTTATTGAGTTCTTTGAGAAGGTGACAAAACAGGTGGATGAGGGTAAAGCAGCTGATGTGATGTATATGAATTTCAGTAAGGTATTTGATAAGGTTCCATATAGTAGGCT
This sequence comes from Hemiscyllium ocellatum, assembly GCF_020745735.1. Classification (NCBI taxonomy): domain Eukaryota; kingdom Metazoa; phylum Chordata; class Chondrichthyes; order Orectolobiformes; family Hemiscylliidae; genus Hemiscyllium; species Hemiscyllium ocellatum. The sequence goes on from NC_083418.1 coordinate 73,340,988, forward strand.
ATTGCACAAAATATGGAGTTTTGGGATTGAAGGTAATTTAGCAGTTTGGATCAGAAATTGATGAGCTTAAAGAAGACAGAGGGTGATGGTTGATGGGAAATGTTCATCCTGGAGCTCAGTTACTAGTCGTATGCTGCAAGGATCTGTTTTGGTGCCACTCTGTTTGTCACTTTTATAAATGATCTGGAGGTGGGCGTAGAAGGATGGGTTAGTAAGTTTGCAGATAACATTAAGGTAGGTAGAGTTGAAGATAGTGCCAAAGGATGTTGTGAGTACAGAAGGACATAGATAAGATGCAGAGGTGGGCTGATAGGGTTGTTCAGAAGGCATATGGTGTGTTGATGTTTATTGGTAGGGGGATTGAGTTTTGGAACCATGAGGCCATACTTCAGCTGTACTGGTAAGGCTGCACCTGGAGTATTGGTCACCGCATTATAGGAAGGATGTGGAAGCTTTGGAAACAGTTCAGAGGAGATTTACTCGGATAATGCCTGGTATGGGGGCAAGGTCTTACAAGGAAAGGCTGAGGAACTTGAGGATGTTTTCGTTGGCGAGAAAAAGATTGAAAGGTGATTTAATTGAGACGTATAAGATAATCAGAGGGTTAGGTAGGGCGGATAGTGAGAGCCTTTTTCCTCCGATGGTGAAGGCTAACATGAGGGGACTTAGCTTTAAATTGAGGGGTGACAGATTTAGGAGCAATTTTTCACTCAGAGTAGTTGGGGCAAGGAACGGCCTGCCTGCAACAGTATAAACTCACCGATGTTAAGGGCATTTAAATGGGCATTGAACATACATACTGATAATAATGGAATGGTGTAGGTTAGATGGGTATCAGATAATTTCATAGGTTGGCACAACATCGAGGGCCGAAGGAACTGTACTGCACTGTAACGTTCTATAATTCTGATGTGGATTTACCCTCAAACAGTCACCCCCTAACAAAATTGGCCTGTCCTTGCGAAAGAAAAGCAGAAATTACAGGGAAAATTCAGCTGTTTTTGGAGCATCTGTGGAGAGAAATAGAGTTAATGTTTCATCCCTCGGAACCTTCTCCAGAACTGATTTGTAATGACACTATGGTGCATCCAGGTTTCAGAAACAGTCAATGCTGGTGTCTTGGAGCTGGGTTTGGAAGGTGTAATATATCTCTCCCAGCTACTCTGAGTTTCCTCTTGATGGTTTTCTTCCTGAACTGGAGAATTGCACGTGAGACAATTTATTTTACTGAATTTGCCTTTGCTAAGGGTGCGTTTATGGGATTTTACTATATTAGAACAGTTGTTGTTTAACAAGATAATAGATTATTTAAATAATAAATTTTCCAATAGAGTTGTGTTCCTCCAATTTCTTCTTTCATTTGTTGTGTTTTGACTATAGTGCATAAATAGTGTTTTGTTTCAAGACTGATAGTTTGACCAGTCGAATTGCTTTCAGGAGGAAATGCTTGGCACTTAACCTTTAAAATAAGAAAAAGTTAGGGTCTTGACCCTCTTCTTAATATATATTGAGGGGGTTTGATCTGGTTTTTATCAGATTGTAGCTAGGAAAACATTGGTATATGTGCTGAAGACAGGTGCAATAATGGAGGTGAAGCCCAGAGAGTGAGAACAACAGTTGAACACACAAAAGAATGGATAATGGTCAATACCTGCTAATAAGGACCCTTAGCAGCTGACAATGGGATGGTTATGGTCACAGCCCATGTGATAACAAGCAACAGAAACAGAAATTGCTGGAAAAACTCAGCAGATCTGGCAGCATCTGTGGAGAGAAAGCAGAGTTACATTTCAGGTCTAGTCACCCTTCTTCAGAAGTACAAATAATTAAATTTCCAGCATCCACAGCTCTTTGTTTTTTTTTCTTTTTGGTAAAAATTTCTTGTGGATCTTTATCAAAACCGGATTCCACAAACAGTATCATAGTGTACTTGAAAAGAGAATAGAAATAAGTGAAAAAATAATGTCCACAGCAAAGAACCACAAATATAATTCATTCACCCCCCTCGTCTGAGATACAATTGTATAATGAAATATTGAGCAGAATCGTTTGCTACTGAACATCAGATGCCTATTCATGGGGGTGATGAACACTCTTTTGCCATGACAATATCTGAGACAGACCAAAAAGTTGTTCCAATGAATAATGTTAAAAGTAAGCAGAATTGAAAACTCATCGAATGAACAACATTGAACACAGCTACAAAGAAAATAGTGAACTGAGGGGGAAGATGAGTCATGTTGAGGGAATGTAAGAAGGGAGTTTAATTGCTGGTTTTATTACTATGAATGGAACTCAGACAAACAATGTGTTTCCTCCCTCGATACCACAATAGAACCAGCAGAAAATCTTCTGCAAAGAGAAAACACAGCAAGTATCACAGGTTACCTAGGAATCGATACACAAATAACATCTAGGCTATACAGAGGAAATGTAAGGAGTTACATTCTTGATTGAAGTGCAGTGCCTAAGGTTTCCAGTCTCAATGATATGCGCTGAAGGCACCTGGACAGAAGCAGATATTCAAGCATACTACATCACTGGACAGATTGAGCAAAAAAGAGAATCTCACAACGTTTCAGAACTGAACAAAGCTCTTTATACCATCTTAACCCGGAATGCTACAAACAGGTCAACTAGGACAACAAAATGATTTAAACTAGAAAAACTTAGGCAGCTGTGAAACAAATAAAACACCCTGAAAAATAAACAAATGATCAAACCAGCAAATAAGAGATTTAAACATTTAAACAATGCATGTTTGAATGCTGGAGGTGTTGACAACATGATAAGTGAAACTCAGAGCATTATGGCAATTGGACACTGTAATGAATAAATTGATGAGAATTATATTTCCTGATGCTGAAGTTGAATGGAATATGTAAATATGTAAATAAATTAGTTAAGAAAGGAATGGTATAACTCTACATTTCTGGGACATTTGGATGTCTTAGGAAGTAGGATCAATGCTAAATTATAAAGCTTTCCCTTGAGACAATTTTTCTACAAATATATCGCAAGAAAGAAGTGACATTGATCAGTTGGACTGAGGATTTCAAACTAAAATGTGAACAGTTGATTCTGTAAGTTGATAAGAAAAGTATCTGAAAACAAATAATATTCTCATAGTGCATTTTAACTTACTAAAATGCACCATTTCCAAGGTATACTGGCAATTGTTAGGTGATCTATCAGAACGATATATGTATATATTCTGATTTAAGCCCTGAGGGATACAATGAAAGGCTATCTGGCTTCTCAAACTGATAATGGTAAGTTACTCAGTCAGAATAGTAATAATGAAAATAGAAACACATTTGGAGAAAAGAACCATAACATTTGACCTGACCCAAAGTAAAACAATACCATAAATTCACAGGCAGCACATAATTCTAATATTGGGTGATCAGAAAACAGCCTCCTCAAAGAAAATCAATTGTGTTAATAAAATCCATTAGTGACAATAAAAATTCTTTCAATTACATACTTCTGAACATGCAGACTATGTTCTGAAATTCAATCCCTAAGTCTCTTGATCTCTCTTTTAAGATGCTGCTTGAAAATCACATTCTCAATCAAACATCTTGTTACTTGTCTTTCAGCTCAAATATCAGCTTTTTGCATTGATTACGCACTTCTATAACACCTTAGGACTTTTTTCAATTTTGTTAAACTTGCCATATAAATGCGATACAAATGGATTTTTTACAACCTTACTCTCCAGGAACATCACGTTGATTGGATTGATAAAACAATCCAAAGAGAAATAAAAATAAGCTAAGAATTGGAAGGACAATAGAAGATCACTAGTAGGGCAGTACTCAAACAGGGGCAGGTACCAGGGCAACGGTTGAAGGGGTTGGTGCTTATCAGTGAGCAATAGTAGTGGGACAAATAATCTTAATCTGGAGGCATGTGGATTATTCCTGTTCCTCCCGGCTCCACATTATTGAATTAAGTATATACATTTTTTCCTTGCTACCCTACTGTGGTTCTTTTAAATACTTCTGATTTAAAAGCATATTAGGCCTGGGTTCCACTAGAAAGCGGGATAGCAATATCACTGAATCAGTTAATGCAGAGTCCCAGGCTAATGGTCGAGGAACATCAGATCATAGCCACAGTACCATAGAGAGCTACAGCCCAGACAAAGGCTGTTTGGCCTCTCAAGTCTGTGCTGGTCAAAAACAACTACCTAACTTTCCCAAAAATGGGAAGCGAATGCCATCCAACAACCACCTATCACTTCTAAATCCATTTTCCATTACTTTGCATGCCTTGACATCACAAGTGCACAGCTACTCCTTAACTGTTATGAAGAGCCCCAAACACACTTTCAGGCAGCGAGTTCCAGATCTCCACCAACTTCGAGATGAAAAATCTTTTTCCTCATGCCCTCTCTAGTTCTTCTGCCTCTTACCTTAACTCCATGCGCCCCTGTCATTGAACCCTCCACCACTTAGAAAGTTTCCTTCCTCAAATCCTACTGTAACAGATAGTGAAATTCACGAACAACCTGGAACTATAAAAGCCAGCCTTGAGGTTTTCATTAAAAACTTATTTGGTTCATGAAGGCCCATCCAGGAGGAAAGTCTTCTGGTCGAACCAACAACTTGAAATAATTGCATAAATTCCTTTGGCCCAGTAGATTTTGCTGTAGTTCTGAATAATAGTTAACATTGTAGCCGATATACTTAGTATCTAGTATTTAAGTAATTTCAAAATAAAATGGAATCTTGGACCTTTACTGTCTTGGGTCACATACAGTGATGATACCATCAGCTTGTCTCTTAAAGTAATGCTGGTATAAAGACCATGAGACAGAACTCAACATAAAGTGACATTTGCAAAGTGTATCTTGCATGAATTAATCAATATTCTTTTGAAAAAATAAAAGCATTTAGGTGTCATATTCTGTTGAGTTTATATAAGATGTGTTTCAATTCTAAGATTTAGTGTT